>NC_138777.1:30748412-31323412 GCF_965119305.1 Pelophylax lessonae
TCCGGTCCTCGGGACCCACCAACAGGCCAGGTTTGCAAGATAACTAAATTACATCACAGGTGATCTAATTTGCTGCTCAGTGATTGCAGTATTCTAGTCTGCATCCCCCAAGGTAATACTTAAAATCTGGCCTGTTAGTGGGTCCCGAGGACCGGAATTGAGAACCACTGCTCTAGTCCATTCTCACCACTATCAATTGTAAACACAGATGTCCAACTTCTGTGTTTATCAGTGACAGCTTGTCTCCCAATGGCTCCCACAGATCTAATCTCCTGGCGACTCCTACAGAGTGCAGGATGGGGGAAAGGGATGTGAAGGGGCCTGGGGTGCAGTGCAGATTCCAAAACCCCAACTTGATGATCTCCCTGCAATTGAGAGAGGCAGAGTCACCTGCAATGTGTGGGGAGGTAATAGAGCCGTCTGGGTGCTTCAGCTTAATACCGCAACAAAAGTGAGACTTGTGGAAGATGGTGGAGCTTCTAAGGAGGGAGGGAGAAGATGGAGCAGTGGAAGGGGGGTTGCATGCAGAGGTCAGAGCTCAAGAGGGGTGAAAGTGAGATGTGGATGGGGAATGCAGAGGTAAACAGCCATGGAAGAAGGCAAAGTGCACCCCTGAACTCTGCACAATGTATGTAGCATGCCCCCGAACTCTGCACATAGCACACCCTTGAACTCTGCACTACACCCCCAACTCAGAACTTGTGAATGTGGTTTTGAGGGTGTGTGGGGGGGAGTTGGGGGGGTCGTGGTTGAGTTCCTGCACCTATTTTCTGAGAAAAAAAGCCCTGGGTAAGCCTATAATAAGGCTTATCAATACCAATAGGCAGCGTATTTTATGAGAATAGGTTCAGGAACTCTCCCCTTCTGAGTCACTTCGTGTCTCCATCCCCTACCCAACTTTAAGCACCGCCCCTTAATGCCACCCCCTGCCAACCTCTCAGTACCCCCGCCCCCCTTTTAGAGAATAAAGAGACAAATATTTTGTAGTGCTAAGTAATTTGTATAGTTACATAGTTAGTGAAGTTGAAAAAAGACATCCGTGTGTGTGTGTTTGCTGTTAGCCGTACATTGTGTACCCCTGTATGTTGTGGTCTTTAAGGTGCCTATCTAATAGTTGTTTGAAACTATCAATGCTCCCTACTGATACCACTGATTGTGGAAGAGAATTCCACATCCTTACCGCTCTTACAGTGAAGAACCCCTTACTCACTTTAAGGTAAAACCGCTTTTCCTCTAGTTTTAGTGAGTGGCCACGTGTCTTATTGTATCTCCTTTCTCTGAATAGTTTGTTCCTTATGCTAGGGTCGCCAGTACAGTATTTGTACACTGATATCATATCCCCCCTCAATCGTCTCTTCTCCAGAGAGAATAAGTTCAGTGCTTGTAGTCTTTCCTCATAGCTGATGTCCTCCATTCCCCTAATTATTTTTGTTGCCCTTCTCTGGACTCTTTCCAGTTCCAGCACATCCTTCCTGAGGACCGGTGCCCAGAACTGGACAGCATACTCCAGATGTGGCCGGACCAGAGTCTTGTAGAGAGGGAGAATAATCTCTTTATTTCTGGAGTCAATCCCCTTTTTTATACATCCCAGTATTCTGTTGGCTTTGCTTGCAGTGGCTTGGCATTGCATGCCACTGCCAAGCCTGCATTTGGTAATAATAACAAAAAAGCAACAAAATAGATCCCCCACAGCCAGCAGCAATAGACTCCCCCAGCAACAAAATACCACCCCAGCAACAATAGACCCCCAGCAGCAAAACAACAGATCTAACAGCAGCCAACACCAATAGACTCCCCAGCAGCCAGCAACAATAGACCCCTTCATCAACAGTAGATCCCTTCCAAGTAACAAGTAACCTCCGAGCAACAAAATATCCTCCAGCAGTAACATAGATAAAAATAGACACCCTCTAGCAACAACAGATTCCCCAGGAGCCAGCATCAATAGACCCTTCCATCACACCCAAGCACCACTTGGTATTGCATACATTTAGTGCTGGAGGTGTTGGAACTGCATTCCCCCGCATTCCAGCTGAAAAAAAAAGCCCTGTATATAGGTACAGTAAATATCTCCTGAACATGCACTGTTTAGGAGATATTTACTTTAAAACTTTTATTTACTTTAAAAGTGGCCTGTGACTTTACCGGTGCATGCGTACTGGGCTCTAAATAGACAGTGCCATCCATTCATATCCTGATTCATTTAGAAACTCAGTAAAGTGAAAACTCCCTACTCCCCAGTAGCAGAGCAAGCCAACCAGAGTTGTGCAGTCAGATAATCCTACTAGGAAAATGCTAAAACTACTGCAGTGGCAGGTCAGCCATTTGTCCCATATGTTTGGTCATGGGGAAGTGTCCCTGAGGTCTTCCTCCCAGCCCAGGTAGCTCTCTGGCATTCCTCCCAGTCTATTTGAGTTATATTATCTCTTCAATACTGTCTAACAGGAGTTAAAGCAGCGCTCTACCTAAACCTCCCTCCCCCATCCACTGCCACATTTGGCACTTTTGGTGGGGAGGGGGGAGCGATAACCTGGTTTTGACCTACTCCACCTACTCCAAATTCCTGCTAAGATCGCCGCACTGTGATCTACGTCATGCCCAGCCCCTCCTCCTTCCCCCCACTGACTTCTGGGACCTGTGTGTGTCCATGAAGATGGCGGGACCATTCAGAAAGTACAGCATGACTCGCGCATGTGCAGTAGGGAATCGGCTGTGAAGCCTGAAGGCTTCACTGCCGGTTTCCTTTACTTGCAATGCCGGCGCCTGCACCCGAAGCCGAAGGGCAAATCGGCTTGGGGTGCCGACATTGCGGAATCCCAGGACAGGTAAGGTCCTTATATTAAAAATCAGCAGCTACAGTATTTGTAGCTGCTGATTTCATTTTTTTCCCCCCAGACTGGAACTCCAGTTTAAAGTAGCTGGACTTGAAGGACTTCTTTTCATCCACAAGATGGCAGTAGTAGGTGGGCTTATATATGGAATCGACCTTGGACTGGAGCATGCTGGGAAATGTAGTTTGGGCAGAAATTGGATTAATTACCAAGGCTGACAAAAAAAACTATTGGACCCAGGGGTACCTGAGCAGAAGGGGGGTATAAAATAAAAAGCCTGGGAATCAAGCGTTGGAGAGAGCCACCAACCGGGGAGCTGCTGCAGAGGAAGAGGTGCTGTTTGTGTCTCGCTGGGGGAAGAAGGAGCCGGTGGCTCGAGCTTATGTTGAGTGCTGATGTATTCTGATCCAAACTGCTGGACTGAGATAGACTTGTATGCACTGTTGGCCGCACTGGTACTTGTCTGAATTGCCCGCCTGTGGACCAAGTCCCTGCTGCCCAGGCCTGTTGGAGAAGCCACAGAGGTGTACAGCCGCCACAAAACCCATCATCTTTCCTGCCCGATAGCCAAGGCTTTTTTCAGCTGGAACTTGGTGGAACTCAGTTCCACCACCACTGGCTTAGGCTCTCTGCTCCCTGCTCACCATTATAATAGTAAACACAGAAGTCCAGCTTCTGTGTTTACAAGTGACAGCTTGTCTCCCAATGGCTCTCACAGATCTGATCTCCTGAGTGGACAAGGGAGATGCAGGTGCAGAGCAGATCGTGACTCCCCCCCTGCAATTGAGAGAGGCAGAGCCACCTACAGTGTGTGGGGAGGTACTATAACTGCCTGGATGCTTAACTTTATTGCAGCAACTAAAGTAAGATATGTGGAAGATGTTGGAGCTTTTTAGGAGGATGGAAGGGAGGGAGAAGATGGGGCAGTGGAAGGGGGTTAATGAGTGTAGGAGTAAACTCCTTTTATTTAGCAGCAGCCTCTTTACCTAAACTTCTTTACCCAACCTCTTTATTAGAAGTGTATTTTCCTAAGCGCAGGTATACCCCCACTTTTATAGTGGAGGGGGGTTGCATGCAGAAGTCAGAGCTGAAGAGGGGTGAAAGTGAGATCTGGATGGGGGATACAGAGGTAAGCAGCTGCGGAAGAAGGCTAAACTCTGCACTCTATGTGTAGTACACCCCTAATTTTTGCACTCTGTATGCAGCGCACCCCTGAACTCTGCACTGTGTACGCAGCGCACCCCGGAACTCTGCACTCTGTACGTAATGCACTCCTGGTATTTAATGCCCCTTCAAGACCCTTGCACAGTTAATTGAATTTGACCACATACACAATTTGATGCGGTTTGGAGGGTGTGTGTCTGGGGGGGAGGTTGGTTTTGGGGTCGTGATTGAGTTCCTGCACCTATTTTCTGAGAAAAAAAGCCCTGCCGATAGCTAAAGTTCAAAAAAGCAGGGCCTCTCCAGCGTCTCAGCCAATCACTACTGGAGATTTCCAGGGAGAGCAGTGAGAGGGCCGCAGACCCACAGTTAAGATGAAATATTGACAGTGGTAATATCACTCTCTTGGAAGAAGTTTAGGGGTTTAAACTACTACACACCATTGTCCTAACGTTTGCTGCTGCCGATGACCTAGGTCCAACATGGCCAATGTACCTGCTCTTTTTTCCATATACTGAAACTGTACTTTAACACAGGGCAATAGGGGGCGCTTTTACCCCCTTCTTACCCAGGCCAATTTTCAGCTTTCAGCGCTGTCACACTTTGAATGACAATTAGTCAAGCAACACTGTACCCGTATGATATTTTTGAAGCTTTCTTTTGGTGGTATTTATTCACCACTGGGGTTTTTCTTTATTTTTTGTAAAATAAACATAAAAAGGCCAAGCATTTAAAAAAAAAACAAAAAAAAAAACTGCGTTTTTCTTTGTTTATGTTATAAATTTTTGCAAATAAATAATCTTTCTTCATAAATTTAGGCTAAATTGTATTCTGCTACATTTATTTGGTTAAAATAACCCAAATCAGTGTATATTATTTTGCCCACAAACTATGGTATATGTATGTATATATATATATATATATATATATATATATATATATATATATATATATATATATATGAAAATTGATCAATCCTGATGTACTGACGTCATCATATTAATTGCTTGAAACTTGTAAATGCCAGGACAGTACAAATACCCCATAAATGACCTTTTTGAAAAGAAAATAGCCTAAGGTATTTGTGTAAGAGGTTGTAAGAAGAGTAGAGGAACGGTCGCACTTCCCATCGGATGCAATCAGAATTTATTAATAAAGTAAAAAAAGGCACAGGATGTAACAGGCATCATGCAGGGGACAAAAGGATGATGTGTTTCACACGACTAAGCGTGATGGTTTGATAAAACACGCTTTTTTTACTTTATTAATAAATTCTGATTGCATCCGATGGGAAGTGCGACCGTTCCTCTACTCTTCTTACAATTGGAATCTGCAGCAGTGGCAGGGTGTGCACCCCAGCAGGATTTTGTTCATTTCATCCTAAGGGAATCACCTGGAGCAGCGGTTTCTGTCTTGGCTTATTTAGTAAGAGATATGGCACGTTTTTTGAAGTTGTAATTTTTTTTGTCACAATTTTTTCGAAAATGAATTAAAAAAAAATAGTTTTTTTTTCACATTTGTTAACCGCTGTGGCAGCGATCAGGGACACTGACTGGTGACAGTATGTAAAAAAAAAATAAGTAAAATATATTTTTTAATTATTTTTCATGTATTTATTTATTTATTTTACATTTTGTTTGTGTGACCAGAGCAATACAGTTTTACCATAGCAACACTGTACCATTCCGGGAAGTTGATGAGGATTTTCTTTTTTTTTTTTTACATACTACTTTTGCTTATAACAGTGACTTTCATGTGATCAAATACCACCAAAAGAAAGCTCTGTTTGTGGGGAAAAAAAAGGACATTCAGTTTATTTGGGTACAGCGTAGCACAACCATGCAGTTATCAGGTAAAGTAACGCAGTGCAATATCAAAAAAGAAAAAAAAAAGGCCTGGTCATGAAGGGGGGGGGGGGGTGGGGTAAAGCTTCCGGAGCTGAAGTGGTGTAAGGTAAATCTTAAAAATCAACATGTTTAACCACTTAAGCCCCAGAAGATTTTACCCCCTTGCTGACCAGGCCCTATTTTGCGATTCAGCACTGCGTGACTTTAACGGACAATTGCGCGGTCGTGCGATGCTGTACCCAAATTGACGTCCTTTTTTTCCCACAAACAGAGCTTTCTTTTGGTGGTATTTGATCACCTGTGCGATTTTTACTTTTTGCGCTATAAACAAAAAAAGAGCGACAATTTTGAAAAAATAACAATATTTTTCAAATTTTTTTATATGAAATTCCCCCAAAAAAATAAAAAAATCAAAATTTTTTAACATTTTAGGCCAATTTGTTCTCTGCTACATATGTTTGGTAAAAAAAATTGCAATAAGCGCCTTTTGATTGGTTTGCGCTAAAGTTTTTGCGTTTACTAACTAAGGGAAAGTTTTCTGTCATTTTTGGTGTTTTTTTTTAACGAGTAATGGCGGCGATCTGCGTTTTTTTTTTGCAGGACTGCGACATTGCGGCGGACAGATCGGACCCTTGACTGACATTTTTGACACTTTTGGGGCTACCAGTGACATTTCTACAATAATCAGTGCTATACATATGCACTGTTACTGTAAAAATGACACTGGCAGGGAAGGGGTTAACTTTATTGGTGATGCAGGGGTTAAGTGTGTCCCTAGGGGCGTGCTTCTAACTGTAAAGTGGTGTGGCTAGTGATGTAAGCACAGAGATATATGATCCTACATAGCAGGATCGTATGATCTCTGTTGTTACACCAGGGAGAATGACAGACGGCTTTGTTTACATCAGCCTCCTGCCTTTCTCCCTCTCCACGGGGAGATCGCGCGTGGCACTTCTTAGGGAACGAGCCGGGGGGGGGAGCGCACCTCAAGCGGTGTGCGCTCGCCCCCTAGAGGCTCACAGGCTAGCGACGTAGTCCTACATCACTTTGCCTGTACGGGGCTGACCGCCACAGTAAATAGTCGTGCGGCGGTCGGCAAGCGGTTAACCACTTTCCTTTGCTTTATTTTCCTTTCTGTCACCAGCGCGGGTTATGTTTTTCTTGTACGGCCGGTTACGCCCTTGCCCGTCCCTGATTGGCCCACTTATTGCCTTATTGACAGTTTATAAGACTCCCAGACACCGTGGGGCAGGCGGTGAATTTTTTTCAACCTTTAACCGCTTGCCGACCGCCCGCCACAGATATACTGCGGCAGGCCGGCTTGGCTGCATGAACCGTTGTACCTGTATGGTGGTTCTTGAAAGCACTCCTTGGTGTGCCGCCGAAGGTGCGCGCCAGCCTCCATTAGGCAGTGGGGAAGCCTTTACGCGGGGCCGGCAACTGCGATTGCCGCCAGGCACCTGTGATCACTCCCCGTGGAGAGAGAATGACGGACTGCTGTTGTAAACACAGCAGACCGTTGTTCTCTCTTGGATGAACACAGAGCGCCTGTGATCCTTCTATATAGGAACACAGGTCTCTATGATCATTTCACATGTCCCTCCCCCATACAGTTAGAAAACACTCCCCTAAGCTCACACTTAACCCTTGGATCACCCCTGGGTAAACCCTTCCCTGCCAGTGTCATTATTACAGTAACAATGCATATTTTTAGCACTGATTACTGTAGTAATGTCACTGGTTCCCCCGAAAGTATCAAAAATGTCATCTAGGGGTCCGATCTGTCCGCCGTAATGTCGCAGTCCCGCTAAAAATCACAGATTGCCGCCATTACTAGTAAAAATAAATAAATAAATAAAAATTGCATAAATCTTTCCCCTAGTTTGTAGACGCGATAACTTTTGCGCAAACCAATCAAAATCCGCTTATTGGGATTTTTTTTAAGCAAAAATATGTAGCAGAATACAAATTTGCCTAAAAGGATGAAAAAAATTAGATTTTACATTTTTTGGGGAATGTTATATAGCAGAAAGTGAAATATCTATCTATCTATCTATCTATCTATCTATCTATCTATCTATCTATCTATCTATCTATCTATCTATCTATCTATCTATCTATCTATCTATCTATCTATCTATCTATCTACTGTATATATATATTTTTTTTTTTTCAGAATTGTTGCTCTTTTCTTCTTTATAGTGCACTAAATAAAAATCGCACAGGTGATCAAATACCACCAAAAGAAATCTCTATTTGTGGAAAAAAGTACATCAATTTTATTTGGGTACAGTATCACACGACCGTGCAATTATCCATTAAAGGAACACATTGCCGTATCGTAAAAAATGGCCTGGTCATTAAGGGGGCAAAACTTCCGATCCAGAAGTGGTTAAGTAAAAGCAAGTCAGAGTTAGTAGGTTGAATTTCATTTCATTTTTCTGATGTTAAAGAACTCTGTTATAAATGTCATTAACTCAGAATAAAAAATTACGGAACACTATTTTTATTCTGCTTCCTGGTGCCAAACCGTCTTCATCGCTATTTGTCACCACAATGCATTTTTTTTTTTTTTTTTTACACCACAGCCGGTACTATCCAACAGATGTCTGAGTTTTAAATAGAAGGCTCGGATCTGTTGGGTTTATAAACTATCTGAGGTTTTATTGATGTTTGCTTTATTAGAAATTCGATTTGGCTTCTGCATTGGTTTCATTGTAATAATGAACATGAAAAGAGAAAAAAGAGAATAAAACAAACACAAAAGAAAAAAAATAGACAAAGAGAGCAGTTACATTTGGTGCACAAATCTTAAGATTTGGTGCTGCTTTTCGACAGGGAAAGATATTACTGATACACAAAAATATAAGAGGAAAAACACAAATATATTTTTGTCTGCTGTTGCTTTGATTTATTTTATTTTTATTTTATTTTTTTTTTAAATTAGCATTGGTTCCCACCAGAATCTCACAGGAACCACTTCACATTCCTGTGCGAATCAGTGCGATGCAATTTTCTTTTTTTTTTCCCATAAAGATTTTATTGAAAAAAACGTAAGTAAAAGTACAGCAAGATAATACAAACATTGCACAGCTAGTCACAATGGTGATTAAAACCATTTATTATTTGACGAGAATCAAACAGGATTCCACCAGACAGCTATCCCTTGTGACTAGCTTAACCACTTAAGCCCCGGAGGATTTTCCTGCTAAACGACCAGGGGGTATTTTGCGATTCGGCACTGCGTGACTTTAACAGTCAATTGCGCGGTCGTGCGACGCTGTATCTAAACAAATTTGGCGTCCTTTTTTTCCCACAAACAGAGCTTTCTTTTGGTGGTATTTGATCACCCGTGCGATTTTTACTTTTTGCGCTATAAACAAAAAAAGAGCGCACATTTTGCAAAAATAACAATATTTTTCACATTTTTTTATATGAAATTCCCCAAAAAAAAAATGTAAAAATCAAAATTCTTTTAAATTTTCGGCCAATTTGTTTTATGCTACCTATGTTTGGTAAAAAAAATCGCAAAAAGTGTATTTTGATTGGTTTGCGCAAAAGTTATCGCGTTTACTAACAAAGGGAAAGATTTCTGTCATTTTTGGTGTTTTTTTTTTAACGTGTAATGGCGGCGATCTGCGATTTTTTTTGCGGTACTGCGACATTGGGGCGGACAGATCGGACCCTTGACTGACATTTTTGACACTTTTGGGGTTACCAGTGACATTTATACAGTAATCAGTGCTATATATATGCACTGTTACTGTAAAAATACACTGGTAGTGAAGGGGTTAACTTTATTTGGGAGGGAGGGGCTGTGTGTGTCCCTAGGGGCGTGATTCTTACTGTGATTGGCTGTGGCTCTAGCTGTAAGGACACTGATCAACGGATCTACATACTAGATCCGAGTGATCAGTGTTTTTACAGCGAGGAGAATGACAGGTGGCTTGTTTACACAAGCTGCCTGACATTCTCCTTCTCCCCCGCCGATCGCCGAGTGACCGGCGGACATCGGGTCCGCTGGTCACACGCGCGGGGGGGTCCGTGACCGCGCGGGAGCGGGAGCGCGCCTCCGCGGGCGCGCGCTCGCTCCCCAGAGCCTCACAGGCGAGCGACGTAGACCTACGTCACTCTGCCTGTGAGGGGCCGACTGCCGCAGTAAATATACTGTGAGCAGTCGGCAAGCGGTTAAGTAGCATAGTTCCTGATGCAATTTAAGAACCCGGGGGAACAACTTTCCCTACATGGACTAGACAAAAAGAATGATACATGGTGATTTATCCTTGAAAAGGGCATTAGCCGAAACGCGTAGAATTTATTTCTGGATATTTACTCTGAACAAGTTCCAGGCCTGACACACATGCATGGAACAATAAGAGGAAAATGTCCAAAAAGTCACCCAAATTCACCTTGTCCCCCAAATTCTTACTTCTTCGCTTCCCCACAAATGGGTCTTTAACCCACACATGACAACCTGTCTACTATCTTGTAAAAACGTTGACAATAAATGATTGAAATTTTACTTATATGCCATATTTTCTTTGTATATTTGCCCTTAAAGTCCCATATAACCTGGTTTGAGGCACTAAAATCTACACACAGAAGGTTGTAAGGTTGCACAATGAAAACCTTTGACTTTGTGTAACTAAAATGAAGGCTTTATCCATGCGCCGGCTTCTATACAATTTTTTTGCCACTTGTTAGGCATTTTGCCAAGGTAGGCCTGAAGAAACCTAAAGGCACCCCAGGGTGCCTGGGCACCCATGTTGAAAAAGGCTGCACTACAGAGTCAAATACGCCTTAGACCGATTCCTTCTATGGGAGGTGCAGCAAAGACTCTTCCCTTCAGGATAGTCGCTGCCTTTCATTCCTAATTTAAAAGGTGGGGGTTAGTGGCGCGCTTCAGAAGTGAAATGGGGTAAAAAAACAAATTAAATGTAATTAAAAAGTATAATACATGTGCTAAGTGATAATGAAAATAAAGTGCTATTTTTTGAATGATGTCGTATTCTTTTAGCTGGGGATGTGTTCAAACTTCAATATGGTCGTGCTGAAGTAAATAAATAAATAAATAATCTGTATTTAACTCTATACCGTGCTAAACAGGTTTTCCAACTTAAAAGTGCTGAGTGCTTTCAGTCTTCAATAGATAAACCAGCAAATAAATAAATACGTATTCCAGTCGATATAATGTAAAAACAATTATTCCAAACTATAAGGTGCTATGTGCTTTCACTCTTCATTGAATATATCAAGACAATAAAATATATAGATTCTATAAATTCTTAAAGTGCAGTGTCCGTGAATGTCCGTTTAATTTAATCCACAAAAAGGAGAAATTCAACTATGTGTCTTCAACTTAAAAAACAAGGTGCTTCCGTGCAAACAAACGTGCTATGACTTGTTCCTCCACCAGGTGTCACTTCTAGGTGCTCTAAACTCTCACCTTAGTAAGGTATAAAATACGCCTGTATATATAGATTAGCCTCCGGAGTGGTGATCAACGGCTTGCGCTATCTCCAATCTCCTATTCGTGCTCCCGGGTAAACTTGCTGGGTGCGTTCTAGGGTGCTTTTATTTATGGGGTCCTTAACTCTTGTCTCGACCTCGGGCTCATTAAACACAGAGGACCATCATGGTGCAGTATTTAAAAACAATTTATTCATAAAAAAGCGGTTGCACTTACATTTAGAAAGTTTCTTATACGCATGGAAAATGTTTGATTAGCGTTGGGAGAACTTTGCTCCGATCCTTAACGTCACTTCCGGTGTTTGGCGGCTCCTCCTACGCGTTACGTCACGTCACGTGACTTCCTCAGGGAACTCAGGATAGCGCAGGAACCACCTACACACATAAAATTGCCTTTCATTCCTAACTCCTCAGTCATCAACATAATGAACTATAAAACAAAGCGGAAAAACCATAGTGCTCTCTGTTTTCAAACATTTATTATGCTTGTAAACAAATAATGATTAAAAACACTCACAAGAGAATCTGGATAACATGCGTATAAAATCATCAGCTCATCACGCTGATACTGGTAGTAACTACGTGAAGTCACAGGCTTCAGCTCCTCCCACCCATATGCGTTACGTCCTTCGAGTGGGCTTCTTCAGGAGGTGGGGAGCCAACCTCATAGAAGCCCTAAAGCTCCCCCCCCCCTACTGAAGAAGCCTAATCGGAAGGCGTAACGTGTTTTTGATCACAAGTCCTGCTGACTGTTATTTGATCAACAAGTGTTTGTCACATGCATGTGAAATTGTGGTACAGCTGATTGTAGCCCTAACTATTACATTTTAATTTTGCTTTGCTCATATTTATATGCCTGTTGTGCTGCACCTATTTTATCTATTTCTGAGTAGTGATTTTAGTGAACACACTGAAGGACAATCACCTGTCTAGGGGTCCAGCGTCATGCACACTGGAACTGCTGCTTTGTCATAACCCCCTTTTTATTACCTGAGGCCGATCCAATCCAACAATGAACACGAGCCCAGTAGCTCCAGCCACTGTCTCTCTCCTCATTGGACAGATTGATATCAGCAGGAGCCATTGGCTTCCACTGCTGTCAATCAAATTCTGTGACACAGGAGTGGGGGGGCGGGGCCGACTCCCGCTGTCTGTATCAATGGACGCAGCAGCGTGCCCGCACAGGTGCCCTCATAGAAAGCAGCTTTCCTTGGGGGCACCCGATGAAGGGGAAGAGCCAGAGGCGACAGCAGGGCACCCCAGAAGAGGAGGAATGGGGATGCTCTATGCAAAACCTTCCACAGAGCAGGTATGTATAACATGTTTGTTATTTTTATTAGATAAAAAAAAAGAACCTTTACAACCCCTTTAACCACTTCTGGACCGGGCCTTTTTCTGACACTTGTTAGGTTTTTTTTTGCTAAATTACTTAGAACCCCCAAACATTATATATATATTTTTTTTTTTTAGCAGAGACCCCAGAGAATAAAATAGATATTGTTGCAATATTTTTTTTACACCCTATTTGTGCAGCAGTGTTACAAACACAATTTTTTAAGAAAAAAATCATTTTTTGAATTAAAAAATAAAAAACAGTAAAGTTAGCCCAGTTTTTTTCTATAATGTGAAAGATAATGTTATGCAGAGTAAATAGATACCCAACATGTCATGATTCAAAATTGTGCACGCTTGTGGAAAAGCAACAAACATTGGTACTTAAAAATCCCCAAAGGCGATACTTTAAAAATTTCCACAGGTTACCAGCTTAGAGTTACAGAGGAGGTCTAGGGCTCAAATTATTGCTCTCACTCCAACAATCACGGCAATACCTCACATGTGTGGTTTGAACACCGTTTACATATGTGGGCACGACTTGCGTATGAGTTTGCTTCTGCAACGGGGACGGGGCGCTTTAATTTTTTTTTTTTCTATTTATTTTATCTTTTATTTTTACACCGTCACTCCAGGCCTCCTAGGCCATAGAGTGGAGTGGGGGCCATCTTGCCCGCAATCGACTTCTTGCCTGAGGAGACAGCAGACTGGATCGTTTTACCCGCTACTGGCGGATCCGGTAAGCGGAGAAAATGACCGGAAGCAGCGGGAGGGGGCACCTCTCCTGCCACCCATAAGGGTGATCCCAAGATGAATCCGCCACTGGAACCCCCCCTTATGTTAAAGTGGACTGCCCGCAGTTAAAAAAAAAATACTGGGGTTATGGCAGCTATCTGCTGCCCTAACCCCGGTATTTAACATCAAAGTACCGAAGTAAAACTGTGGCGGGTGGTCCGTAAGTGGTTAAATAGGCTCTGCCTCCACCAAGATGGCTGTCAGAATCCCATGGAGTGGCAGCATCCAATCAGATAGCTTCCCCAGTGACCTGGGAAATCATAGAGGAACCATGTTATTCTTGACTTCCTCTCCAAATGCAGTGCCACTGCAAATGATCGCCACCTACAGTGGAGAAAGTAGACTGCAACTGCTTACAGGTTTACATAGACTTTATAAAAAAATGAGCAAAAAAATCAAGCAACTTTCTATTATTGACGTCTATCTTTTTTTAAGTTCCAATAGAAAGTGTTGGTGGTAGGTTGCACTGATCCAATCAGGCTCTGCTCTCTCGGCAATGATTGATCGCTCTTTTGCCAAATGATCTCTATGCTGTTTCTTTTGCTATCGCGTACAGTATTCTGTCCTTGTTGGTTTTATGTCATCCTTTCCTATCTATTCTCGGTTCTTCAAGGTTACAGTCATTCCGCAGCCTTTTCCCTTCTCTTTTGTATATATTTGTTCTCTGAGACCTCATTAAAAAAACTTGCCTATGGGTAAAATCATTGTGCATAACGGAACGGCCCACGGTACTCCATTTTCAAAGGCAGAAAAATGAACATTTTTAGCTTCATCTGCACTTTTAGTTTGAACCTTCTAAGCTCTAAGACAAGACATCAAATTTCGGGCCTACCAACATGTGACGGGGAGGTCGATTGGTTATTTAGCTCTCTTGGTTTATATGCTGCTTGCCCTTATTGACTCGGTATAAAAGAATAATGATGTCATGGTTCTCTGCTAAAAGAGCTGAAAGGCTTCAAAGAAAAAGAATTCCAGGGTAAATGAGTTGGCACTTTTTTTTTTTTGTTTCAATTCTTAAACTTTTTGCTAACACCAAACTAGAAATTTAATTATAAGGAGTTTTTATAAGGCTATAATTTTTGAGCTCCTGGAAGCAATAAAGCCCAACTCTGGGAAATTTGAAATTTGAAACTTGCAAGTGTTAACTGCTCATTTATTCTAGGGGTAAGTAAAAGCACTTTAACCACTTCTGGACCGGAAGGTTTTCCCCCTTAATGGCCATTTTTTGCAATTCAGCACTTCATTAATGTAATTGACAATTGTGTGGTCACACGATGCTGTACCTAAATACAATTGATGTCCTTTTTTCCCCACAAATAGAGCTTTCTTTTGGTGGTATTTGATTACCTCTGCGATTTATCTTTTTTTGCGCTATAAACAAAAAAAGAGCGATAATTCTGAAAAAAAAAATTATATATCTTTTATCTTCTGCTATATAACATTCCCAATAAAAAAAAAAAAAATATATATATATATATATATATATATGTATATGTATATGTATATATATATATATATATATATATATATATATATATATATATATATATATATATATATGTATATGTATATAAATATATATATATATATATATATATATATATATATATATATATATATGTAAATGTATATATATATATGTATATATAATTATTTCATAAATAATGGAAATTGATGTATACGGACATGTGACCCCTGATGACGTCAGACGCAAACTAACGAAACGCGTAGGACAGGAGCAAACATGACATGCCACTTACGCTTCTTGGAACGCAGGTGAAACACATTGCGGCGTCTCCTGGTTCACGATTATGCTTGACAACTTTCATACATTTTAAGTGTGTTTTTAACCTTTTTTAATAAATATACTTGAACTTACTGCACTTCTTTCTTTTCCCCTCCACAATGGTACTATGAGTATACAGACATATAGGAACACCATGATTGACAGGCTCTACCGGATCCATCTCTTCATAATTGGAAACTCCTATTTCATGCTGGTTTAGACTACCTGGTGTTTGGAGGATAACAATCACATATGGGACTGTGTTTTTCATAAAGTGATTTAAATTGGGTCTTTATGCACTTTATTTTACTTTGTCAATTTATTCATTTGTACTGAAAACACAGCTCAATTTTTTTTGTCTGTTTCAATTTGTTAAGCTTTGCTTTATGACGGGTAGCTTTCTATTTATATCATTTTTGTTTGGATATTTGCACAGGTGTAGGGGCAATTATTTATTTATATGATTTCTAAGTAGGATCAATGTGAACCAGGGTTTAAAATGATAATAATAACAAACCAAAAATACAATCAACGTAATCCCCTAATTAAAAATAAATAATAAAATATCAAAAACTTGAGAACAAAGTGTAACAATATATATATATATATATGTATATTTCAACAGATATGTATAAATATACAAATCCGGCTGCTATCACTAATATCATGTTTTTTACCACACATAAATGAACAATAAATCAACAAAGACAATACTGCACCAGATATCTCAAATGGTTAATGCAAAGTGCGATGTAACAAAAAGTCTATAGATACAAATGTTAAATCAAAATGACACACTGGAATCCACCTTCTGTGCATGATACAAACAATTCAGTGCTCCGTGCTGATCCACCACCCGTGCTTTTGAGCCTCTCACCTCACATTCTGACCCCTGTCTCACCAGCGGGTCAGGACCAGCAGTTCCCCTCTGGGGATACTAGCGGTCTGATGGAGCTCTTTAGCTGTGTGCTCTAGGGCAGACTTCTCAAGACCTTGATCTCAGCCCATATCAGGCCACAGATATATTAGAGGAATGAAAAGAGAAATCTAGTGTTCTCCATTTAAAATCCAAATGATTTATTAAAAAGATAAATATCTCATAAGACAAGCACTTCAGCAGTGCAGGCTGTTCCGGTGTATACAACATTGTTAGTGGCCACGATGTGACGTAGATGGATTTTAAATGGAGAACACTAGATTTCTCTTTTCAGTGCCTCCTCATCATTGTCACCTAGCAGTGCTGCCTATCAGTGCCCATCAGTGCTGCCTACCAGTGCCTATCAGTGCCACCTATCAGTGTCCATCAGTGCCACCTATCAGTGTCCATCAGTGCCACCTATCAGTGTGCATCAGTGCTGCCTATCAGTACTGCCTATCAGCATCGCCTTTCAGTGCCCATCAGTGCTTTGGCGAGAAGCAGAGTCCCAGGAGGAGGTGGACAGCTGTCTCTAGTCCTGCAGTGTGTGAGGAAGGTGGTCTTAGGCGGTCGGCCTAGTGAACCAGGTGTGGAACTGAGCTGCAGAGGATCCAGAGTGCTGACGGTGGAGCTGCTGGCAGAGTCTCTTGGGAAAGCAGTGTCCGTGAGTACTGAGCGACCTGCCAAAGGGTCTGCCCAGGAAGGGGGACCACTCCAGAGAAGTCAGGGGGATCAAGGAGCTAGCTCACACAGGAAGTGTAACAGTAAAGGGGGTACTGTGCAGTTGACCCTGAAGAATAGGAACAAAGGGGGTGCCAGGAAGGGCCCTGAAGATTGTTCTGCAGTACAGTACAGATTACCTCAGACAGTTCATTTCTTACTACTTCACTGCTACTGACAAGGTGAAGCAGCAGCCTTGCTGCACTCAGCATTATTCAGTTGCCCCAGCTACTTGTGCATAGTTATACAAGTTGGAGTATCCCACTCAATCCCTTCTCCTATCCAAGTTCTCAATAAAAACACAAAAACCAAAGCTCCTAGACTGTTTCCTGACTGAGCCAAAAATCACTTGGAAAATGTTGAACTGTTGTGCTGTAGCTAATGGTAACCCAGGGGAACCCGTAATCAGCAGCTCCCAAGGGAGTAGTGCTACACAAATAATTGAAGAATAATAATGGTAATATAGATGTGGCCACATGTATGGGAGGATAGGTATGGAAATACAACCGACACAAGATGTCTCTTTCCGGGTAAGGATCCATTATGCTGTGTCCATCCTCATCTTAGTGGATTGGCGTGATGGTATCCTACAATCAGGGCTTTTTTTCTCAGAGAATAGGTTCAGGAACTCCTCCCTTTCGAGTCACCATTTGACTCCGCCCCTTACCCACCTCCAAGCACTGTTCCTTGGTTCCACCCCTTACACACCTCCAAATACCACACCTTTTAAAGAATACAGATCCAAGTATTATTTTCTGGTGCTAAGTATTTTGTATGGAATTTGTTAATGATAACAAGAAAGACAGTAAAATAGATCTAGCAGCAATGAACTCTCCAACGACAATAGATCAACCCCAGCTACAAAAGACTCCCAACAGCCAGCATCGCTAAACCCTCCAGTAGCCAGGAACAAAGACCCCTCCCTCAACAGTACATTCCTCCCAGCAACAACTGACCCCTGCAACATAAGATCCACCCCCAGAAACAATAGATCCCTACAAGCAACAATAGACCTTCTCAGCTACAATATACCCACCTGCAAAAATAGATACCTTCCAGCAACAAAAAGTTCCTCAGTAGCCAGCATCAATAGACCCTACAGCAGCCAGCAACAACTGACCCCCAGCGACATAAGCCCACCTCAACAACAATAGACCCCTCATGAACAACAGAAGAACTCCCCAGCAACAATAGACCCCCTTCCTACACAAAAATAGATCCCTTCCAGCAACAAAAGGTTCCTCAGAAGCCAGCATCAATAGATCCTACAGCAGCCAGCAACAAAGACCCCTCCCTCAACAATACATCCCTCCCAGCAACAGCTGACCCCCAGCAACGTAAGACCCACCCAACAACAATAGACCCCTCATGAACAACAGAAGAACTTCCCAGCAACAAAAGACCCCCCCCTACACAAAAATAGATCCCTCCAGCAATAATAGATCCCTCAGCAGCCAGTTTCAATAAACCCTCCAGCACACCCTAGCACCTGCTATTACATACATTCAGTTCTGGAGGTGCCAGAACTGCGTTCCCCCTGAAAAAATGCCCTGCCTAGTATATAACAAAGTGCCCAGCAGGCAAGTGGTTAATACTGCTTCAAGGCCTCCTTCACACATACGCAGTCCGTTACCATTCGTTATTCTGAGCGTTAACATGCATTGCACTCACTTTGAATGGGCTACCAAGGTCACACAGCCGAGCCATTAACCTTTTCATGTGTAACTTAGTCCTAAACTATTAACATCAAATAAACTCGATTTATGTTCTCTCTGTGTTGTAGGGTCCTAAAGAATATATGAAAAAATAATATGTACCGCACTTTAAGACTTTTGGCTCTGCCCATTACAAATGATGCTCCCCTCATCTTCTCTAAGCAATAAGTGCCAACAGCATCAAGCAGATTCTTGGGAAAACAAATAATTCACGGGGTTTGGATAAACTCCAGACTTCTTTGAAAGGAAATCACTGACAGGTTCCCAACGTTGGAATGACCCTTCAAAGGAAGGCTGCCATCCGGAACAATACTTTATGGTAATGCACCGGCTCTCAAACCGGCTACCATCACAAGCCGTGTTGTCAGCAAATTAAAAAAAAAAAAAATTGCAAAAAAAAAACAAAACACATCAGGTAAATTAAATTTCGACAGCAAACAAAAAAAAAAAATCAGGTGTATTCTTTCTTACGTTCCTAATGCTTTGAACTTTAGTGCCATTACTTATACCTTGAAGGTTTTTAGCCATCACACAGCTACGGCCTTAATGTCAAGGAACCACTTAAACTGACACATGGTTGTGTATTTAGGTATTACCTCATTAGTAGGCCAGTGCAGCCAACAAGTCACTCTACGACCAGATGGCGTTCATTAAAGCTTTGTTTATTTGTCCGATCATTAATAGAAGTTTGGGTTAAGAGCCACTAATCATTAACAGCATCCATTATTTTTGTTAGTGGATAAACACTCAAATTATGCGAGGAACATCAGACTGTGCTGGCTTTTCCGTGCCAAGTTTGATGTGCCTCTTTGCAGCATCCTGTTTTATGGCCCCGTCATCTGGGAAGTGACAGGCAGCTTTTGGTTTTTACGAAGAGAAACTTATGTGAATTTCTACATAATCACACTCAAGATACTGTCAACGAGACAACATTAGAATATTAATAGTGGCCACATACTGTACAGTATTACTTTCAGATTTGATCTACCAAAAATGTGTAGTGTAAGTGTCCTCCAGACTCCAAGGGGTTGTTTTTCCTAAAGGCAAATAGGTTGTTCACTTTTCAAGGGAATTTTCACTTTGCAGGGGACTTAGCTTAACCACTTAAGCCCACGGAAGATTTTACCCCTTTCCTGACTAGGGCCTATTTTGCGATTCGGCACTGCGTGACTTTAACGGACAATTGCCGATCGTGCGACACTGTACCTAAACGAATTTGACGTCCTTTTTTTCCCACAAACAGAGCTTTCTTTTGGTGGTATTTGATCACCTGTGCGATTTTTTGATCATGCGCTATAAACAAAAAAAGAGCGTCAATTCTGCAAAAATAACAATATTTTTCACATTTTTTATATGAAATTCCCCCCCAAAAGAATGTAAAAATCAAAATTTTTTAACATTTTCGGCCAATTTGTTTTATGCTACATATGTTTGGTAAAAAAAATCGCAAAAATCGCAAAAAGCGTATTTTGATTGGTTGGCGCAAAAGTTATCGCGTTTACTAACAAAGGGAAAGATTTTTGTCATTTTTGTTGTTTTTTTTTAACGCGTAATGGCGGCGATCTGCGATTTTTTTGCGGTACTGCAACATTGCGGCGGACAGATCAGACCCTTGACTGACATTTTTGACACTTTTGGGGTTACCAGTGACATTTCTACAGAAATCAGTGCTATACATATGCACTCTTACTGTAAAATTACACTGGTAGTGAAGGGGTTAACTTTTTTTTGAGCGGGAGGGGTTATGTGTGTCCCTAGGGGCGTGATTCTAACTGTGGCTTGAGGTGTAGGAACAGTGATCAACGGTCCTACATAGTAGAACCGTATGATCACTATTCCTACACAGGGGAGAATGACAGGCGGCTTGTTTACATTAGCCGCCTGCCTTTCTCCCTCTGCACCGACGATCGCCGAGGGGGGGTCCGTGACTTTGAGGGACTGTCCCTGATTTGGAACAAAGTCCTTCTGTCCCTCTTTCCTCCTCATTTGTCCCTCATTTTGGTCTGATCTATATATTTGTACAGTGGCGGCATTCATGGGCCGGGGGGGCGGCAGATGGACCGCACCATACCCCCCCCCATTGACACAGACAGCAGGACTCAGCCCCGCCCCTGGATTCCGTGTCACTAGATTTGATTGACAGCTCACGATGCTGTCAATCTATCCAATGAGGACCCGAGACAGCGGTTGGAGCTACTGGGCTCATGCCCGTCGCTGGAACGTTCGGGGTCCGGTAAGAATACCTGAAGACTCCAAGGGGTTGATTTAATAAAGGCAAATAGGTTGTGCACTTTTCAAGGAAATTTTCACTTTGCAGGGGACTTAGTTTAAAGTGTAATTCCATTGAAAGTCTAACTAAGCTTAATATATATACTGCCACCCCCATTCTAAGCCTATTCTATCTTCCCTGTAAAAGAAATGATGTAGATACTTACAAATTCTGGATCTGCTCTGGTCTGTTTTTTTTTTTTTTCTTTTTTACTTTTTTTTTTTTTCTACATACTGTCATCAGAGTAGTTCAGTGTCACCATTGTGGGGGGGGGGGGGGGGTGATTAGGTTTTTTTATTTTTTATTTCACACCATTGTTGCTTAAAGTGATTGTCTAGAATCTTGCAACCTTGGGTTGACAATTTTCTTCCCCCCAATTTTGATAGCTCCCTATTGCTGCCCTGAACCAAACCTGGGGACCCAATACCTCCACTCCTTATGTACTGGCCCCCCCTGGCGATCCTTCCCCTTCCTCTTCCCCCTCTATCTACCCCTCCCCCCTTTTATCCTTGTCCACTCTTGTTACCCCATTCTCACTGTCCCCCCCCCCTGCTTCCTTCCTTCTGTATACATATGTTGTAGCACCTACAACATCTGAGTTTGTTCTACCTTGTCATTTTAACTACAGTTTACAGGTTACCCGTTCGACTTGTTCCCTCATTCTGGCTGACTGTAGCCCATGTTTTTCCTGTTTGGTAGATACCCGTGAGGTTCCTCTCACCCCTTGCCTCTTCCCACACGGTACGGTAGACTTGGGTACTGTTCCCTTTTAGTTTAACAATTGGTTGGTTTTGCCTCCCCACCTAGGCACAGTGTGCTCCCTATATGGGGTGCCGGTGGGATGGCGATGCCAATTACTACTCTCTCGTGACCACCCATTTTACCGCCCCTTGTCTACTAACCCTCACGATTTGCTGTAGTTACAGTTGTTGGTCATGCTCTGTTACCAAGCTTTGTTTACATTACCTCGCATTATACTGTATGTCAAACGTTGTTACTCACTTGCATTATTCAATAAAATACTTGAAACAGAAAGTGATTGTCAAGGTTTTTTTGTTTTTGTTATTTTTTTTAAATAAAAAACATGTTATACTTACCTGCTCTGTGCAAGGGTTTTGCACAGAGCAGCCCCGATCCTCCTCTTCTGGGGTGCTGTGCGGGCGCACTCCCGAGTCCTGCTGCTGCGTCCATTGACACAGACAGCAGGACTCGGCCCCCCCCCCCCCCCGCTCTCGTGTCACTGGATTAGATTGACAGCAGTGGGAGCAAATTTACCTCTGTCTCAGTCTCGATTTCTTCAGCTCATAACTGAAATACGGAGAATGGAATACTTAACTGTTATTGTGCATGATGCTATTCCACAATTTAATAAAATGTGGGAAAGCTGGGACCAATCTTCATTTGGAGCCCCATTACCTTGATTTACTGCTCATTTGATGGTACTCTCCACTACTATTTCTCATTACGCTTTTCTTTTTTATGTTTCTCCCTTCCCCACATAGTATATTGGTTTAAAGAGCTTTGTTTGTAAGTAAAATTGTTCTTTGACCTCCTTGTTGTAATATCTCAACAATTTTTTATATGCAAAGCCTGCAGAGACTTTATAAACTTTGATACTTTTGTCTTCATCTTTGAATCTTGTTAAATTTTTTATTGCCAACTTTCATTTTGGTTCTTCTGTTTCTTGTTTTTTCATGAAAACCAAATAAATATACAATTACAAAAAATGTGATTTCTTAGAAAATAAAAAACATGGAGACATGGATGGATGGGGAGTTTGCTTTGAATACAAATAAATGAAATAGTGTTTTTGGTTGGTGGTGTTTGGATGCAGTGTAGTTCAACTTTAAACTAAAAACTCTGAGAGTTTAATTGTACTTTTGAACATGCCAAGTTTTGAATGCTGTCAGATTTATTGGAAAGCTGCTACTTTATTTAGAAATTTTTTGTGATTCAAATTATCTCTTTTTTTGGATGGACATAGTCCTTATATATGTGCCTGCATGCAGTGGGCACACGTCCCTGAGGTTTGAAAACGTGCAAGTCAGTTAAGTTGCAAGTCAGTTTTTCCAAGATTTTACTTTTGAGATATTATACTAATCATTATTTCTGGGATTCGTGACATGCCAGAAGCCACTCTGCTCCAGTCCTCACACTGCAAGATGACAGAGATGACAGGCAGAGTTTACTGTCAACCTTACTCAACTTCACAGCCGGCAAATTCCAAGGAGCAGATACCTCACAGAAGGCCCTCTCCGAGTCAGATGCCAAAGAACTGGATCCACATCTCTAAGTTCCCAAGGGGATAACCTAATGGAATAAAGTGTTCTGGGGGGCACATCTTTCCAAACTGTTTAAGCTTTTAGGAGATATATTGTTTGATGCTCATTACTTCTACTCATTTAATTCGATTTATTGAATAAACTCCAGTTACGACTAATGGTATCTGAAAAGGCAACATAACATAACCCCGTTATAATTATAGAAAAACTACAATACTCTGTTGTGCCTTATTTTGCCTAATTGTTAAGTATTTTTGAGAAAAGTATTTGCTATTAAAAAAAATTATAATAATTTTTATTTATCTGGCTAAAAGGTCAGCTCACTTAATGCAATAAAAGTTTTGAAGGTTTTTCTAATCCTAATGCACAAACCCAAACTTACCTAAACTACTGCTAACCCATACCTCCAGCTTACCTAAACTAAACTGGACTAACCCTCTTACCTCCATAGCCAAGTACATTACTTACCACCATTATGAGGTAAAAAGTCCCAAAAAATGGTAATTGGCCCCAGAGGTAATTACATGGAAGAGAATGCTTAAGAGAAGCTTTTACATCAAGGACTGATCATGGAATGCACGTATACAACCCCATGCATATTGTGGCTAACAATGACTGCTTCATCAGGAAGGTGTAAGTAAATTCTGTATATACAGTATCTCACAAAAGTGAGTACACCCCTCACATTTTTGTTAATATTTTATTATACCTTTTCATGTGACAACACTGAAGAAATGAAACTTTGCTACAATGTAAAGTAGTGAGTGTACTGCTTGTATAACAGTGTAAATTTGCTGTCCCCTCAAAATAACTCAACACACAGCCGTTAATGTCTAAACCGCTGGCAACAAAAATGAGTACACCCCTAAGTGAACATGTCAAAATTTGGCCCAAAGTGTCAATATTTTGTGTGGCCACTATTATTTTCCAACACTGCATTAACCCTCTTGGACATGGAATTCACCAGAGCTTCACAGGTTGCTACTGGATTCCTCTTCCACTCCTTCATGATGACATCACAGAGCTGGTGGATGTTAAAGACCTTGCGTTCCTCCACCTTCTGTTTGAGGATGCCCCACAGATGCTCAATAGGTTTTAGGTCTGGAGACATGATTGGTCAGTCCATCACCTTTACCCTCAGCTTCTTTAGCAAGGCAGTGGTCATCTTGGAGGTGTGTTTGGGGCCGTTATCATGTTGGAATACTGCCCTGAGGCCCAGTCTCCGAAGGGAGTGGATCATGCTCTGCTTCAGTATGTCACAGTACATGTTGGCATTCATGGTTCCCTCAATGAACTGTAGCTCCCCAGTGCCGGCAGCACTCATGCAGCCCCAGACCATGACACTCCCACCACCATGCTTGACTGTAGGCAAGACACACTTGTCATTGTACTCCTCACCTGGTTGTTGTCACACACGCTTGACACCATCTGAACCAAATAAGTTTATATTGGTCTCATCAGACCACGGGACATGGTTCCAGTAATTAGCCATTAATGTCTAAACCACTGGCAAAAAAAGTGAGTACAACCCTAAGTGAAAATGTCCAAATTGGGCCCAACTAGCTATTTTCCCTCGCCAGTGTCATGTGACTCGTTGGTGTTACAAGGTCTCAGGTGTGAATGGGGAGCAGGTGTGTTAAATGTGATGTTATCCCTCTCATTGTCTCATACTGGTCACTGGAAATTCAACATGGCCTCTCATGGCAAAGAATTCTCTGAGGATCTGAAAAAAATAATTGTTGCTCTACATAAAGATGGCCTAGGAAGATTGCCAAGACCCTGAAACTGAACTGCAGCTTAGTGGTCAAGACCATACAGTGGTTTAACAGGACAGGTTCCACTCAGAACAGACCTTGCCATGATCGACCAAAGAAGTTGATTGCACGTGCTTAGCGTCATACAGTACCTAGAGGTTGTCTTTGGGAAATAGACGTATGAGTGCTGCCAGCATTGCTGCAGAGGTTGAAGGGGTGGGGGGTTACTTTGATAATGGCCTTCAGCTCCTCTACATTGTTGGGTTTCTTGTCTCTCATCTTCCTCTTGACAATACCTCACAGATTCTCTATGGGGTTTAGGTCATCGAGTTTGCTGCCCAATCAAGCACAGTGATACCATGATCATTAAACCAGGTATTGGTACTTTTGGCAGTGTGGGCAGTGCCAAGTCCTGCTGGAAAATGAAATCAGAATCTCCATAATGCTGGTCAACAGAAGGAAGCATGAAGTGCTCTAGAATTTCCTGGTAGAGGGCTGCGCTGACTTTGGACTTGATAAAACACAGTGGACCAACACCGGCAGATGAATTGGCTCTCCAAATCTTTCTTGACTTTGGAAACTTCACACTGGAACTCATGCAACTTGGATTCTGTGACTCTCCACTCTTCCTCCAGACTCTGGGTTCTTGATTTCCAAATGAAATGCAACATTTTCAATGTCAAGGATGATTTAGGGAGCCATGTCATCTGCTGGTGTTTTACTGGACAATTTTATGCTCTTAACTTTGTGAAAACAGTTTGGGGATGGCCACTTCCTCTTCCAACGTGACTGCGCACCAGTACACAAAACAAGGTCCATGAAGACATGGATGAGCGAGTTTGGGGTGGAGGAACTTGACTGGCCTGCACCTCAACCTGATCAAACACCTTTGTGATAAATTTGAGCGCAGACAGCAAGCCAGGCCTTCTTGTCTAACATCAGTGCCCGACCTCACAAATGCGCTTGTGGAAGAATGGTCAAACATTCCCATAAATACACTCCTAAACCTTGTGGGCACCCTTCCCAGAGGAGATAAAGCTGTTATAGCTGCAAAGGGTGGGCCAACGCAATATTGAACCCTACGGACTAAGACTGGAATGCCATTAAAATGTATGTGCATGTAAAGGCAGGTGTCCCAATACTTTTGGTAATATAGTGTTTTTGAAGACTTTGTTTTCTTATTATTAGCCAGTAGTTAGAAATCTAGCCTTCTTTTCATATTTACCTGCCTATCTATATTTAATGTGCTACAATAAAATAAGATCATTTAGTTTAAAGAGCTCAGTTGCTTAAGCTGAAGTCTGCAACAGTTTAAGTACTGACCCCAACTCATGGCAATGTCCTATAGTACTTTGTATATACAGTATTTCCTTTTTGAAGAAATGTTTTATGGATGGTATTAACCAACAGCTTCCGGTCATGGTTTACTACCAGAGACAGACTCCTGATAATGTGTTTGGGAAGCCTGCCTCTGACTCCCGATGTTATGTTTCAGTTGATGGGCTTGGCAATGGATTAAAATAACAGAATACCTACCATAGACAATTGCATGTTGCTTCTCTGTAGAGAGCTTTGTGTCTATCTTATATGGTCAGCACAGTTGTTTAACCACTTGTCGACTGCCGCCCGACTATATACGGCGGCAGTCAGCCCCTCACAGGCAAAGTGATGTATGGGTACGTCACTAGCCTGTGAGGCTCTGGGGAGCGAGCGCGTGCCGCCGGATGCGCGCTCCCGCTCGGTCACGGACCCCCCGAGCGTGTGCCCGGCAGACCCGATGTCCGCCGGGCACTCACGATCGTCTGTTACACCGGGAGAAAGGCAGGCGGCTAATGTAAACAAGCCGCCTGTCATTCTCCCCTTTGTAAGAATAGTGATCATACGGTTCTGCTATGTAGGACCATTGATCACTGTTCTTACATCCAAAGCCACAGCCAATCATAGTTAGAAGCACGCCCCTACGGACACACTTAGCCCCTCCCTCTCAAAAAAAGTTAACCCCTTCACTGCCAGTGTCATTTTACAGTAACAGTGCATATGTATAGCACTGATTACTGTAGTAATGTCACTGGTAACCCTAAAAGTGTCAAAAATGTCAGTCAAGGGTCCGATCTGTCTGCCGCAATGTCGCAGTCCCTCAAAAAAAAAAAATCGCGTTAAAAAAAAACAACAAAAATGACAAAAATCTTTCCCTTAGTTAGTAAACGCAATAACTTTTGCGCAAACCAATCAAAATACGCTTTTTGCAATTTTTTCTACCAAAAATACGTAGCATAAAACAAATTGGCCTAAAATGTTAAAAATTTTTGATTTTTACATTTTTTTGGGGGAATTTCGTATTAAAAAATGTGAAAAATATTGTTATTTTTGCAAAATTGATGCACATTTTTTGTTTATAGCGCATGATCAAAAAAATCGCACAGGTGATCAAATACCACCAAAAGAAATCTCTGCTTGTGAGAAAAAAAGGACATCAAATTTGTTTAGGTACAGCGTTGCACGACCGCGCAATTGTCCGTTAAAGTCACGCAGTGCCGAATCGCAAAATAGGCCCTGGTCAGGAAGGGGGTAAAATGTTCCGGGGCTTAAGTGGTTAAGATTTAAGCAACTTTATGCACCTAAATATACCTGTGTCTAGAGGTGGCCAGATGAAAATAAAAATGAATGATAAATGCACATGATATATTTTTTTTGCTCCCCTCTCTAGGCTTACTGCCACAGATCCAGGAGTGAGTAATATTAAATATGGTCCAAGCTGCACCCAACATGACCTTAATTCTACAAAACAAAGATATGCCTCAATCTGAATACACTCATCCTGAATTATAAATTAAATGTAATATATGTGAGTCTCATAAATAATTTAATACAAATATACTGTGAAATTGCTTTGGTAAACATTACAAATGAAGCAATATGTTTAATATTTGCTGCATATGTTTTATTAACTTACAATCCTGCATGCCCCTAATTAAAAATAGTTTTAGTTAAAGGCAAAAAATAGATTTCATTAGAGAACAGTGACATTTTTTGGCTGGCTTTGAAGTGTTGGAAGACGTACAGTATGGAGAGCTCAAATCAACTTGTGAAAAAAAAAAAGGAAGCTGCTATAATAAATTGCAGTTGATGACTTTGAATGAAGATTTTAATAACGCTAACAAAAGGGTGACTGTTTGTTGGGGGCTGGCAGAGCAATGTGAAGAAAACACATGTGCTATGGAAAACTACATGACATTGTTCTATAGATAAAATAATTTTTAGTGATTCTGTTATATATACATAACAACATATTATTCAGTTCTGGACCGGAAGGATTTGCCCCTTTAATGACCTAACCATTTTTTGCAATTCGGTACTACGTTAACGGAAAATTGCGCGGTTGTGCGACACTGTACCAAAATAAAATTGATGTCCTATTTTTTTCCCCACAAATAGAGCTTTCTTTTGATCACCTGTGCGATTTTTACTTTTTTGCGCTATAAACAAAAAAAGTGTGACAATTGTGAAAAAAAAAACAATATTTTTCACATTCTGCTATATAACATTCCCCTGAAAAAAAAATTAAAAATCAAAATGTTTTCATCCTTTTAAGCCAATTTGTATTTTGCTAGATTATTTTGGTTAAAAAAAATTGCAATAAGTGTATTTTAATTGGTTTGCGCAAAAGTGATTGCGTCTACAAACTAGAGGAAAGATGTATGTCATTTTTATTTTTTTTTACTAGTAATGGCGGCGATCACCGATTATTAGCGGGACTGCGACATTGCGGCGGACAGATCGTACCCCTAACTGACATTTTTGGCACTATTGGGGGGACCAGTGACATTACTACCTTAATCAGTGCTAAAAATATGCATTGTTACTGTAATAATGACATTGGCAGGGAAGGGGATTAACACAGTGGTAATCAAAGGGTTAAGTGTGAGCCTAGGGGAGTGTTTTCTAGCTGTATGGGGGATGGGCTTGTGAAATGACCACAGAGACCTGTGATCCTATATAGAAGGAACACAGGCACTCTGTAATCATTTAAGAGAGAACGGTAAGCTGTGTTTACAACAGCTGACCGTCTTTGTCTCTCAACAGGGAGCGATCGCAGGTGCCCGGCGGCAATCGCGGATCCCGTATGCCTAGTGGGAGCGGGAGCGCACCGGCTAGCCCCCCAGCACCACGCGTGCGGCCGACATAGGGCTACGCTAAGTTGCTATACGGTTTATTCATTTATTTTTCACATATTTTGTGTCACATTGTATATTTATCCTGTGTGCAATTGCATTGGGCTTCTTTCACACAGAACGGACCGCATTGCGATCCGCTCCGGCACTTTTTTTTTTTTTCACGGACACGGATGACACTTGTGTCATCCACTCCGTATGTCCGCATATCATACCATCCATTTGCGGATGATATACGGACATAATGTAAGTCTATGGGCATTGCGATGTCAGCGGATGACACCCCTGACATCCGATTTTGCATCCTTTCCATTTTTTAAACGGAAGAAAAATAGGGTTCTGTTCTGTTCGAAAAAACAGAACAGAACTGAAAGGACGGTCATCCGCCGACATCCGCAATCCCATTGACATGCATTATGTCTGTATATCACCTGCAAACAGATGGGGTGATACACGGACATACAGAGCGCCTGTGTGAAAGGGGCCTTGGTGTTATTTACACTATTTTTTCACCTAACATGTCATTCTTTAAAATTGTGCATGCTTGTGAAACAGTGCCAAACTACAGTGCTTAAAAATCTCCAAATTCGTAAGTTAATAAATCGTTGTCTTTTCCTGTTTATGACATCACACAGTGGGAGGAACAACATCAATTCCTCTTACTGTGTCCCAGGAACTGGATGTCGCTGGTAACATCCTTACCAGGTTTCCCAAACACATGGGAGAGGCCCGGTAAAGGTGGTGACAGCAAGAGGAGGGTAGAACCCGCTTCCACCGCCTGAAAAGTAATGCAGTCGCTTCTTAGCAGCTCAGATTACTTCTACATTGAAGGTTTTCACCGACCCTAAAAAATGATCTCAACATTCCAATCCAGCAATATACTGGTATGTTGCTGGTCAGCAAGTGGTTAAAAACACTGCAATAACATTGACCCCCCAATACTCAGCTCTAGGCTGGATCAACACTTCCCCACACCCCCCCCTTTTTTTTTTGTTGCTTCGCCCCCTTCCTCTTCCTATTCCTCTTTCTATTTCCTCTCTCACTTTTCCCTCTTCTCTCTTTTCCCTCCCCTTGCCTCCATCCCTCTCCCCTCTTCTCCCCGCCCCGCCCCCCGAGACATCCTTGTAACTTTCACAAAGGTCCCCACTCCACTTTTTGCAATACCTGCTAGTACTCCCAATGAGGCCTCGTACCTGGGAATTTCTACACTAGTTGGTGTTCATTCTCCAATCTCCGGCACAGCAAGTTCCCCATTGGGGTTGTCGGAGCCCAGAATGACTCACCACAATACCCAACCCCCTTGAAAACCCCAGACTCTGGTTACAGCTGGGATGTCTTTCGTTATGTGACCTTATATATGCTGTTTTTTTTCTTCAACTTCTGTTTCCAAGATGCCTTATTATTATTTTCCTTTATAGTGGAAGTCATATTTTCATGTTGCACTACCTGTATACGCCCTTTTGTGGCTTACCTTCATTTATACTGGTTTGTTTTGTACTTTTCTAAATATTCAATAAATTAAAAAAAAAAAAAACACTGCAATATGGAAAAATGTGAAATCGAAAAATGTGCAGCGCTCCCAATAAATCCCAAAGAACCCCAAAACAATCATTCAACATACAGTGTCCATATTCAGTACAGTCCTCTGTGGAAAGATATAAGGTGGATCAAAATTGCTCAAACAAATCTGCTCACAGGATAGATGGTACCTCTAAATGATAGGAGGTCATAGGAGGTCATAAGCATTTAAGATGTATGGACATCATACATTTGCCTGTCCCAAAAGACCACACTCGGATTATCCTTGAAAAGCCCCAGGAGATATGGTATATGCCCAGAGCTTACAAAGGCAGCGAGAAGTAAGCATTCAGCTTCTTTTTCAGGGAGCATCTGGAAAGAACGGCAACACTGCTATATAGCCAAGCAGCTCTACAGATCTGTCCATGTTTTATCTGTCCAGGAGGTTTCAGCATAGCTCACTTTTAAACTATAACAACTAAACCCAAGCCCTGATAAAGGGGGGGGGTTCCTTGGCCCCCAAAACACGTTGGCTACTGTCTTTCCACTGGTTGTGACTTCCCTGTCAAGATCAAAGGATATATGAACCTTCAAACTGGGCACAACTATCTATCTTCTGCCAACCCCATTGACAGGAGCAGAGAAAGACTTTGGTAATGGAATTTTCAATGTGCCTTACAGGGAATACCGCAATAACAAGAATAAAAGCAATCAAACTTCATTTCAAATTTAAAAGCATCATAAAAAGTAATAGAGGTACATCAATGCCAAATTTCCACCAGAATAGTGACACATATCACATCATGGCTTAAAGATGTCATTGCTCCAAATCACATAGTCTTAGGTAAGCGTCATGGATCTACGCGTTTTGCTATAAAAATAGCTTCATCAGGATTGAATGACTATTAATGTAACTAAACAGAAAAATAAATTATATATTATAATAAAAAAGAAAGAAAAATATTAAAGAAATATCAAAGAAATGCATAAAACATTTATACAACAAATAGTAAAATACAAAGAGAACAACTGATGTATAAAGAGACTCAGGAGGAGGAAGGGAAAAACAAAAGAAAATAAAAATGTTGATGCAATTCTTTATTTGTATTATAATATATAATTTATTTTTCTGTTTAATTATATCAATGGTCATTGGATCCTGATGAAGCTATTTTGGTAAGCCCCATTACCAAAGTTGCTCTCTGCTCCCATTGATGGGGTTGGCAGGAGACAGATAGTTGTGCACATTGAATTAAACAAGGATGGTGCTTTATGGCAGTGGTTCTCAACTCCGGTCCTCAGGGCCCACTAACTCACTGAGCAGCAAATGATATCACCTGGGATGTATATCAGTTATCTTGCAAATCTGGCCTGTTAGTGGGCCCTGAGGGCCAGGGTTGGGGACCACTGCCTTATGGGAAGCATATGTGTTAGTTGGCACTACCCCCAAGTAAAAATGTAAATCTGCACTTCTGAACTGATCGTTTGGCATTTCCTTTCTTAGAGTCACTTTAACCAGTTCAGCTCCGGAAGGTTTTACCCCCTTAATGACCAGGCCATTTTTTGCGATTCGGCACTGCATTACTTTAACTAAAAATTGCACGGTCGTGCGACGCTGTACCCAAATACAATTGATGTCCTTTTTCCCCACAAATAGAGCTTTCTTTTGGTGGTATTTGACCACCTCTGCGGTTTTTAGATTGTGCGCTATAAACAAAAAAATTTGAAAAAAATGCCATATTTTTTACTTTCTGCTATAAAAAATTCCCAATAAAAAAATTTTAAAAATCGAATCAGTTTATGCCAATTTGTATTCTGCTACATATTTTTGATAAAACAAATGCAAAAAAGCGTATTTTAATTGGTTTGCGCAAAAGTTATAGCGTTTACAAACTACGGGATAGATTTTTGAAATTTTTATTTATTATTTTGTTTTTATTAGTAATGGGGGCGATCAGCATTTTTTAGTGGGACTGCGACATTTCGGTAGATAGATCGGACCCCTAACTGACATTTTTGACACTCTTTGGGGACCAGTGACAATACAGTAATCAGTGCTAAATAATATGCACTGTTACTGTATAAATGACACTGGCAGGGAAGAGGTTAACACTGGGGGTGATCAAAGGGGTTAATGTATGCCTAAATGTGCTTACTGACTGTGTGGGGGAAGGGTTCTGTGACAGGCACAGAGATATCAGGGTTTTAGCTTAGCTGAAACTCCTGATCTCTCCCTGCCTGTGTGACAGAAGACTCGCCTGCTTTGTTTACATAAGCAGGCGGGTCTTCTGTCGGTTTCTCTGACGATTGCGGGAGGCTGGCGGCAATCGCCGCCGCTCCTTCCGTGGCCCGCCTCGCGCTGTGTCTAAACACAGCGGGAGCGCGGCTCCGGCGGCACTCGTGCTCAGCTCCGGCTCCAGTGGCGTGCGTGCACCGCTAAGACCTCGTTCACAAAATCACATAGATCTACGTGATTTTGCGCAGCCGAGCCACCCTGCCTCAGTAATACTGCGGTGGGCAGTCGTCAAGAGGTTAAAGGTCACTGTTCAGTTCCATTGCATAGTTATGGATAATGATAGAACCAGGACAATCTACAATCCACATTTTTTTTTAAATTTGCCCCAATTTTTTCATGCTGATCTGTGAAGAATAACACAATGCATGAAGCCAGACAAATCTGCATGCATACATTCAGGTGGATCAAAACAAATCTCTGATTTGCAAACCAATAGACTCATCACTAGTCATGGAATTACTCTGTGAAATGTAAAATCCTTATATACTGTATGTCATGACATCCCTTTCTAATATAATAGAGACTGTAGTATTCCTACTGTATGCAAACATACAGAGTTTATAGCGACACAAAATAAATATCTTAACTTCATGTTCTCATTACAGTCAAATAAGTTTTATTCATGCAAAAAAATATCTGAAGTTCCTTCGCCCAATTTGCTTTCCTGTTTGTTTTTGCTGAATCCCTGTAGAATTCTCATGCTCAAATGCATCTCCATTCCCTTCTTCTAAATATATATTCGAGCCGCTCGAGCTTTGCCACTTCCAATCAGCAGCATTAACCTAGAGCAGGGCTTAGCCGCAACTTAGGAAAGCCATACTTAACCTGCAGCTATAGAACACGACTCAAACAATGTGCCTTTGAGCTGATTCTTTTCTCCGTCCTAGCAACAACTTTCCCCGTCGTTGCAAGACATGAAAATAAAATAACATAAAAAAAAAAAAAATAGAAAATAGAAAATGACTTTCAACACCTCACTGCTGAAATGCTGTTCTTACACAAGTGTTTATCTTTTAATACGCATAGCCATCTGTTCCAAAATTCAGAACGCTTAAAAGCCACTTTTGAGCTTGTGTTTATGTTTTGATTTTTTTTTTTTTCTTTTAATATAAGACTTTTTTTTTATTATAGATTAAAATGGCAAAACGATTTTGAAGTATTTTTTTTTTTTTTCCATGATTGTTCTGTATTTATTTAACCGAACTTTTTCTCTTGGGTAAGATAGTTTTTTTTTTGTTTTTTTTCCATTATTGTAGAATTGTGATGATATCATCAAACCCTTTAAAATGATGCAGTATTCCGGAACAATGGAAAGCCCATATTTGTCTGTAACCTTTTAATTTGTTATTTTTTATTTTTGAAGGGTTCCACTCTAATTCGGTTACAAGGTTTTGCCTGAATAAGAAGCGTTGCACCCTCCTAGTTAGGTGCTAGGTCCAAAGCATTGTATGCTCCATCTGCCTATCAGGGAAGCCTGATTCATTAGGTTGCCTTTTGCATGTTCCCAGGTGTGATTCACTGGGTCTAAGGGAGTGTACCTACTGCATCCAATAGGGGAGCCTGTTGGACAGTGGAGGAAACCTGGCCAGTGACACGTTGGCTTTTGTGAGAGTCCCAGTGGGAGGGCACTCTTGCAGTGCATCCTGGGATTGCTCATAAAAGCTGAGGGGACATGTGACAGGGCGTCTTTGGTGGGAAGCACAGTCCCAGGAGGAGGCTGACGGCGTGTCTCTCCTACTGTTGCATGAGGAAGGTGGTCTTAGAAGTCGAAAAGAAACAAAAAAAGGGCGCACCGACCTAGCGCATTATCCTCAATAATAGGCTTTATTAATGCAACATATAAAATGGCTACTCACAAACACAGGTGGAAAATGATCATATCAAGCTCAATTGCTCCAGTGTCAGGAATAGTCCATATGTAAGTCCATAATCCGATAAGATGACGTCTGACGTGTTTCGAGGCTCAGCCTCTTCCTCAGAGCCACTCGAGTGGAGCTTGGATTCTAAGCGCAGGAGAAGGGTGGTATCACCTTATTGTTTTGGAGGTCTTAGAAGTCGGCCTAGTGAACCAGGGGTGGATCTGAGTAGCAGAGGATCCAGTGCAGCTGACAGTGGAGCTGCTGGCAGAGTCTTCTGGGAAAAACAGTGTCCGTGAGTACCTGGGGACTTGCCAAAGGGTCTGCCCAGGAAAGGAGATCACTACAGTGAAGTTAGAGGATCAAGGGGCCAACTCACACAGAGTGTCAGAGTAAAGGGGGTGCCAGTTTCAGAGCCCTGAAGAGTAGGGACAAAGGGGGTGCCAAGTAGGACCCTGAAGAGTGATTCACAGTTCAGTACAGTTCAATAATTCTTCTTCACTAAAGTGGCAAGGTGAAGCAGCGGCCTTGCGGCACTCAGCGTTACATAGAAAGTCCCAGCAATTGTGCATAGTTTATACAGTTGGAGTGTCCCACTCATCCCTTCTCCTATCCAAGTTCTATAATAAAACCACAAAAAAAACAAAACCCCTGGACTGTTTTCTGACTGAGCCAAGCACTTTGAATTTGCTATATTGTCAAGTAGTTGCTATAGGTAACCCAGGGGAATCCGTAACCAGCAGCTCCCAAGGGAATAATTTTCACTGCACTAGCTGGAGAAATCTTGTATTGCAGCATGCCTAGAAAAAAAAAGTGAAGAGTTGGGGTCTTGCACACAGCAGCCAGATTAGGTATTATAGGATAAGTTCACCTTTGCAGGTAAAAAAAATGTGCATCAGGAGCCTGTAAATCATTGCACCCCTAATCAACAGATCTTGGGTGCAATCTCAGGCTTCTGAAGACTTTCAGTGTAGCTGTCTGCTTGTACCCCTTACAAGCAGGCAGTTATTGAATGAGTAAATCTATGGCTAAAGCTATGCCAAATCAGGGCTTATAATGCACTGTGCAGCTCGCAGTGCATTGTGGGGCGCTCTGTGGGCGAACATCCCGCCAGGCACCCAACAAATTCGGGTGTTTACCAAACGGGCGAATAGGCAATGTTCATACCAAACTTTTGCTCAGCCCCAACTGCTCACCCAACACTAGTGGGGAGATGTTTGTAGGCCAAGTCAGTAGAGCAGCCTACAGTGACAACGCTTCTTCTTCATAGATACAGTACATTGAGTTGTCACCCCAGGACAGGAAGTGTCACCTGGTAAAAAGGAAGGAATAAAGCCTGGAAAATGGAAGGTAATGCAGCCATCACAACTAAGAACTGGTATACTACAATATAGAGTCTCACATTTTTAAGTTTTTGGCGGATTTCAATACACTTTAAATGATAGAATAAAGACCTTGCATGCTCCAAAAATTGCTAGACCTTGTCTGCACTGCTGTGAGACAATTGTAATAAAGAGATTGTGTATGGATGGATGCGTTGCTGCCTCAATCTTTGCTGAAAATAGCCATTTGTTTGCAAAGCATTTAGAAAGTTTCATAAACTGCATCAAACAATGAACAGCGTCTTTCAAATCTGACAGGTTCCTTTTAAGCAAAATAGTTATTTTACAGAACAATTTGACAAATGAAACATCTTCCATTTACGCCTCCTGTGTATTCACTAAAATATTCACCAAAGTACTTGGAAGATTTTTTTATGGATAAAGGATAACATAAGGGGCTTTCTAGGATTTGCAATCACCACTATTTTAACCACTTTACCACCGGAGGATTTTGCTGTCTTACGTCTGGGCCACTTTTTGCGATTCGGCACTGTACAACTTTAACTGACAATTGCGCGGTCATGCAACGCCGTACCCAAACGAAATTTATGTCCTTTTTTCCCCACAAACAGAGATTTCTTTTGGTGGTATTTGATCACCTGTGCGATTTTTACTTTTTGCGCTATAAACAAAAAAAGAGCGACAATTGTGAAAAAATAACAATATTTTTCACATTTTTTTATATTAAATCCCCCCCCCCCCAAAAAAAAATGTAAAAATCACAATTTTTTTATCATTTTAGGCCAATTTGTTTTCAGCTACATATTTTTGGTAAAAAAAATCGCAATTAGCGTATTTTGATTGGTTTGCGCAAAAGTTATTGCGTTTACTAACTAAGGGAAAGATTTCTGTCGTTTTTGGCGCTTTTTTTTTTAACGAGTAATGGCGGCGATCTGCAATTTTTTTTGCGGGACTGCGACATTGCGGCGGACAGATTGGACCCTTGACTGACATTTTTGACACTTTTGGGGGACCAGTGACATTACTACAGTAATCAGTACTATGAATATGCACTGTTACTGTAAAAATGACACTGGCAGGGAAGGGGTTCATTTTTATTGGAGAGGGAGGGGTTAATGTATGCCTGGTGCTTACTGACGTGTGTGGGGGGAGGTGACTGAGTGACACAGGGACAGATCGCAGGTTCAGCTATGCTGAATCCTGCAATCTGACCCTGCCTGTCACTTAGGAGATCCGCCCGCTCTGTTTACACAAGCGGGCGGATCTCCAGACTCGATCAGCGCCGCTCCTCCTCTGGCCCGACTCCCGCTGTGACTGAATACAGCGGGAGCGAGTCTCCGGCGGCGCGCGTGCGCCGCCGAGAGAGGGGAATGTCTGGCGATGTAGGTCTACGTCGCCAGACGTTATCGAGCCACTTCGCCGCAGTAGAGCTCTAGTGAGCAGCGGTAAAGTGGTTAAGAAATGTAATTATAACTATGACCAAAACCTTTTTTTTTAGTTTTGGATAGAGTGGAGGGGTATTAGAAAACCTGTCAGTTGGTATTGATGTTTGTGTCCCCGGTAGGGAGATTCACACTCTCTATTTTTTCTGTTTACCCTTATTATTGAATATGAAAGTCAAAGAAAATCCCAATTTTTGGGTTGACTCCAGAACAGAATGCAAGGGAAATCTTCCAATGGGGGCACCAGTTCTGGTGACCATGTGACAACCAAGGATTTCCCTCACTTGGGAAGAATTTATTCTCACTTCCTGTTTTGGCCATGGGACAGAAAGTGTAGGGAAATCTCCCCAATGCAAACCGGATGGCAAAAAATAAACCTGACAGGGGTTATAAATTCTCTTATTCCAATTTTCTTTTTTTTTTTTTAATTGCCTTTAGATGTACTTTAATATAGACTCTCCTTACCCACTTGACCTCCAGAAGATTTACCCCCCTTCATGACCAGGGCATTTTTTGCGATAGGACACTGTGTTAATTTAACTGACAATTGCGTGGTCATTCAACATTGTATCCAAATAAAACTTATGTAATTTTTTTCCCACAAATAGAGCATTCTTTTGGTGGTATTTGATCACCACTGCATTTTTTACTTTTTTGTGCTATAAATAAAAAAAGACCAACAATTTTTTACTTTCTGCTATAAAAACCTAACCAATAAAAAAAAAAAAAAAAAATGTCTTCATAAATTTAGGCCAATATGTATTCTGCTACAGGTTTTTCGTAACAAAAAATGCCAATAAGCCTATATTCATTGGTTTACACAAAAGTTAGAGCATCTAGTAATGGTGGATCAGCGACTTAAAGCGGGACTGCAATATTTCGGCAGACAATCCGACACTTACTGACACTTTTGACGCTTTGTGACTCTAATATAGTGATCAGTGTTAAAAATATGCACTGTCACTGTACTTATGACACTGGCTGGGTTAAATGTGTGCCTAACCAGTGTTTATGTGTTCTGTATGTGGTGTTGTTTTTTACTAGGGGAAGAGATGGATTTTATTACCTGCTTTGCAGGAACACAGAATCCATCCCCCCCCCCCCCCCCTGTCAGAACAGAGATCTGCCTTGTTTACATAAGCAGATTCCTGTTCTGTGTGGTTTACCAATGATCGGTGGGTGCCAGAAGACATAGAGTGCCTGGCACCCACAGATCTAAAACTGCCATAGGGCAGTCAGCAAGTAGTTATGCTCAGGTTCCAGTTGTAGAAGGCCTGGTGATCAGCACTCTGTTTTGTTGCCAGACTTGGGGAAATAACATTGGTTTCAAAGACATAGTTCACCTTTACCAAAAAATTGCCTTTGTGGGTAGGTAGATAAAAACAAACAGTGAAGCTTTGACCAGAGTTGAATAATGTCAATGCTATAGGTGTTGGCCATTTATGTACCTCCTAAAACCTGGCAGAAAAACTCCCAGATATGGAAGTATCCCATTCTGCCTTGTTGCTAGGAGCGGAGCCACATCCCTGCAAATAATTTCATTAGCGCATGGATGGGGTTCCGCTACTTTCACACCTATATATGTGTATGTGTATATCTACATTTATGCTTGTGTGTATATATATATACCCCTATACAGAAGTTCAGATGTCATGTCTGCCTCCAAAGACGCCCAAAAAATGCCAAATAAACGCCTGCAACAAAAACCGCCCAGGTGTGTTTTTTCAGGCGTTTATTGGGCATTTTTTGGGCATCTTTGGAGGCAGACATGACATCTGAACTTCTGTATAGGGGTATATATACACACACATACATATATATATATATATATATACAGTATATATATATATATATATATACACACATATAGGTGTGAAAGGAGCGGAACCCTATCCATGCAAATTATTTAATTAGCGCATGGATAGGATTTCGCTCCTTTCACACCTATATGTGTGTATGTGTATATATACATATATGTGTGTGTGTACATATACCCCTACACAGAAGTTCAGATGTCATGCCTGCCTCCAAAGACGTCCAAAAAAAAAAGCCCAATAAACGCCTGAAACAAAAACGCCCAGGTGTGACAGGAGCGGAGCCACAACCCTGCTCTACTGCAATTCTAAAACAAACAATCTTTTTCTTATGGCGGTCACCCTGACATGGATGAGTTCGATCACCCTGGCATAGCAGTCAGAGTCAGTTCACCCTAAACTACATTACGGTCACCCTGACACCTAACACTTTCCCTACAGAAACTAGATTTTTGAATCTAGCTATAGTGGTATATAGTACCCTAACTACACTGCATATCCCTTTCCTCACACTAATAATTGCTAAATGACACTTTTGCAGCAGGAGTAACAGAACTGCTTCCACTCTCTTCCACAGCCCCTGTATTACAGTGCTAGCGATTTGGCGGGGCTATGTTATATACTGGGGGGCGTATTCACTACTGATTGGCCTCTGGACCCCCTAGTCACTTCAATCACATTCCTAGCATCTTCCTGCCCCCTCAATTGGCTTTTACTGATGTTTCTGGTCCAATCACTGGCTTTTAAAGCCCAGTTCCTGTCCCATTGCATTTTGGTCGGTTCTGGTTGCCGAATTACGAACTTTTTCCGCAAAAAGTTTGGAATTTGGCCAAATTTCGAACAGTCAATGTTCGGGTCGAACCGATGGTCGACCCGAACCGTTCGCTCATCCCTACTAGCAAGGTCTTGCTCATTCAGGAGACTCTTGCAATCTAAAGTAAAGGGGGCCCCCATAGGATACAGAGTGCACTCTGATAGATAGTCTAGCATTAGATTATTAGAGTCACTGACATAAGTTAGATAAATTGCAGTGCTATTGTTCATCGCAGTTAAACACTATTTCTGTGGTCACTCTCATCATTCATCTGAGGGATGGTTTATTGACAGATTATTGATACATCAGCCCTCAATTATAATAGCATGACATATGTGTGCATTGGTGTTTGTTTTATTAGATCCTGAGTGCTGAATCCTATACAACTCTGGGTTGAGGATTCAGGATCTTTCTTGTGTTCCTGATTATTGCATTGTTTATATTATTGAACCCACTTTGTTCATTTTTCTAACTAAGAACAGTAAACCTGATCTTTTATTGGAACCTGGTAGTGTCTAATCATTCAACATGACTGAACCTATAGTGTCAGGTGGGTTGGACAGTGTTCAGGGCAACAGAAGTGAGGAGGATGTGATTACACTTGGCCACTCCTCAGGGGGCAGGGCTACATTACCTTATCATACACTCCGTAATCAGTCCGCATAGACGGGTTGCGATTTAGATGCGGTGCCCTATCTGCAGCAAATTCGCACCACATCTAGTGTGAACCCAATCTTAGTAAAATAACCCCAGTGTGACAGCACAATTATTACAGGTTATGAAGGTTGGACATGAAAGGGTAAAGGTGGAATTTTCCTTTTCAAGGCTTCTAGATGCATCTTCATTTAGGTGTCTTATAATGGAACTGAAAGATATTTGAAACGTTAACGGAATCTCACCTCTTCACCTATTCTGATCATGAAATATGAAAAAAGTTATTTTCCTAATTAGTAATCCTGGTAAACTTGTACCGAGTAACACTGATCAACTCACAGCGCACACACAGATATATAAATAGGACTTTGAGACTAGAAAGACTCAGTAACTAAGGCAACCTAAAGGGAAAATAATTAATTTTTCATTTAAAAACTGAAGATGGATTTTTTATTTATCTCTAAATTCTTTAAAAAAATTCTCACCATGCAGAGAGACGTGCCGGGGTATTTCACATTTTTATAAATTGTTTCTGCTATGTATTGTCTTGGAGGACTTGTATCTTCTTCGTTTTAGGATAGATAGATAGATAGATAGATAGATAGATAGATAGATAGATAGATAGATAGATAGATAGATAGATAGATAGATAGATAGATAGATAGATAGATAGATAGATAGATAGATAGATAGATAGATAGATAGATAGATAGATAGATAGATAGATAGATAGATACCAAAAAAGTTGGGACACTGTACAAATTTTGAATAAAAACAGAATGCAATGATGTGGAAGTTTCAAATTTCAATATTTTATTCAGAATACAACATAGATGACATATCAAATGTTTAAACTGAGAAAATGTATCATTTTAAGGGAAAAATAAACTGATTTTAAATGTCATTGCATCAACACATCTCAAAAAAGTTGGGACAAGGCCATGTTTACCACTGTGTGGCCTCCCCTCTTCTATTTATAACAGTCTGCAAACATCTGGAGACTGAGGAGACAAGGTGCTGAAGTTTAGGAATAGGAATGTTGTCCCATTCTTGTCTAATACAGGCTTCTAGTGGCTCAATTGTCTTATGTCTTCTTTGTTGCATCTTCCTCTTTATGATGCGCCAAATGTTTTCTATGGGTGAGGGATCTGGACTGCAGGCTGGCTATTTCAGTACCCGGATCCTTCTTCTACGCAGCCATGATGTTGTAATTGATGCAGTATGTGGTCTGGCATTGTCATGTTGGAAAATGCAAGGTCTTCCCTGAAAGAGACGACGTCTGTATGGGAGCATATGTTGTTCTAGAACTTGGATATTCCTTTCAGCATTGATGGTGCCTTTCCAGATGTGTTAGCTGCCCATGCCACATGCATTCATGCAACCCCATACCATCAGAGATGCAGGCTTCTGAACTGAGCGCTGATAACAACTTGGGTTGTCCTTGTCCTCTATAGTCCGGATGACATGGAATCCCAGTTTTCCAAAAAGAACTTCAAATTCTGATTCGTCTGACCACAGAACAGTTTTCCACTTTGCCACAGTCCATTTTAAATGAGCCTTGGCCCAGAGAAAACGCCTGCACTTCTGGATCATGTTTAGATATGGCTTCTATTTTGGCCTATAGAGCTTTAGCTGGCAACGGCGAATGGCACGGTGGATTGTGTTCACCGACAATGTTTTCTGGAAGTTTTCCTGAGCCCATGTTGTGATTTCCATTACAGTAGCATTCCTGTATGTGATGCAGTGCCGTCTAAGGCCCCGAAGATCACGGGAATCCAATATGTTTTTTTGGCCTTGACCCTTACGCAAAGAGATTGTTCCAGATTCTCTGAATCTTTGGATGATATTATGCACTGTAGATGATGATAACTTCAAACTCTTTCAAATTTTTCTCTGAGAAACTCCTTTCTGATATTGTTCCACTATTTTTCGCAGCAGCATTGGGGGAATTGGTGATTCTCTGCCCATCTTGACTTCTGAGAGACACTGCCACTCTGAGACGCTCTTTTTATACCCAATCATATTGCCAATTGACCGAATAAGTTGCAAATTGGTCCTCCAGCTGTTCCTTATATGTACATTTAACTTTTTCGGCCTCTTATTGCTACCTGTCCCAACTTTTTTGGATTGTGTAGCTCTCATGAAATCCAAAATGAGCCAATATTTGGCATGACATTTCAAAATGTCTCACTTTCAACATTTGATGATTGTAAATTACTCCATTCCTTTTTTACTCACAATTTGTACAGTGTCCCAACTTTTTTTGGATTTGGGTTTGTAGATAGATAGATAGATAGATAGATAGATAGATAGATAGATAGATAGATAGATAGATAGACAGATAGACAGATAGACAGATAGACAGATAGACAGATAGACAGATAGATAGATAGATAGATAGATAGATAGATAGATAGATAGATAGATAGATAGATAGATAGATAGATAGATAGATAGATAGATAGATAGATAGATAGATAGATAGATAGATAGATAGATAGATAGATATGGAAAGATAAACAGATCGGTATTGATAGATAGATAGATAGATAGATAGATAGATAGATAGATAGATAGATAGATAGATAGATAGATAGATAGATAGATAGATAGATAGATAGATAGATAGATAGATAGATAGATAGATAGATAGATAGATAGATAGACACATAGATATGGTGTGTAGGAAGGATGATTTGGACCCTGTAGAAGGATTTTGGTGGCAGTCTTTGTGCTCAGACTGGAGAATACCTAATTTAGCATAAATTGTCATCTGAGGTTCTTTTGCCTTAGGTGAGAGCTGTTTGCGGATCCATATTCTGAAGATTGATGGCCTCATTTGAAGGGTTGCAGGGCCAGAGGAGCGAGCAGAACAAGCAGAAGGGAAAATGTAATCACGCTTCCAACTCCTGTGTACTTTTCTAGGCAGCCACTTATCCTCCTGCAGCTGACAGGGCTGTGATTGTCCCTGCTTATGTTCGCCATTCAGATTCCTTACCAGTGCCCAGGTAATTAGTTTGCTTGCTCGGAGTCAGGTTGCCTTATGGCCATGCAGCTCTTGTTTGTTAGTGGATGACTTTCGGCAGCAAGGCTGTGTCGGGGTTGCTTTTGCTCTGCTGAGCTAATGGGCTGCATTTGCTGCATCTCCTTAACTTTGCTTTGTGGCCCCCAGTGGTCTTGCTTGGACTGGCAATTGAGAAACAGCCCAGCAAGAAGATTGTGTCCTTACCTGCTCTTTGAAATACTTCTGACCATTTCTACACAGAGCCACCTCTTTACTTTTTTTCTCCTGGTCATCATACACAGTCCTAATGGAAGGCTGTAATGAGCTGAACAACTGATATCATGACTTTTGCAGTAATATATATATATATATATATATATATATATATATATATATATATTTCTTAAAGAAGACCTATGGCCCCCCATACAGTCCTTAACCACTTCCATACCGGGCCTATTCTGGCACTCCTCTGCTACATGTAAAAATGTAAATTTTTTTTGCTAGAAAATTACTTAGAACCCCCAAACATTATATATGTTTTTTTAGGAGACCCTAGGGAATAAAATGGTGGTCATTGAATTTTTTTTATGTCACACGGTATTTGCGCATCACATTTTCAAACACGTTTTTATAAACAAAAACAAAACACTAAAGTTAACCCATTTTTTTTTTGTATAATGTGAAAGAAGATGTTACGCCAAGTAAATAGATACCCTACATGTCATGCTTTAAAATTGCGCACACTCGTGGAATTGCGTAAAACTTCAGTATCTAAAAATCTCCATAAGCAACGCCTTAAATTTGTTTACAGGTTACCAGTTTAGAGTTACAGGTCTTGGGTTAGAATTGTTTCTCTTGCTCTAACATTTGCAGTGATACCTCACATGTGTGGTTTAAACACCATTTACTTATGTGAACGTGACATACGTATGCTTTCACTTCTGCGTGCGGGTTTAATTTTTTTTTTCTATTTTTTTTTTACACTTTTCCCATAATTTATTAATTTTTTTATCACTTTTATTCCTATTACAAGGAATGTAAACATCCCTTGTAATAGGATTAGGGCATGACAGGACCTCTTTATGGAGAGATGTGGGGTCTATAAGATCCCACATCTCTCCTCTAGGAGAGATAAAAAAAAAAAACATTCTGGCCTTTCCAGCCGAGTACAGGGCAGTGTTTGAAGAAAAGAAGAAAGATCCGCGCTTAGGATAAACTATCTATAAAATAGTGCGTAAAAGTTCTATAAATAAAACACTAATGGCTGCTGCCCACTCCAAAAGATGCACCCCCAATGGGGGAGCGTCAGGTGTAAATGTCAAAAAGGGGAGTGATTGGCGCTGCCGGGAAAGTAGGTTAATGGGAAATCTGGGTTAGGCTCCTATAGTTCAAGACCAAGTTCAACACATGCAAATGCACATAGAATGTATGTGGGAATGAGAACTATATAAGTAATAGGATATAAAAACACAATGGGTGTGTAATATGTGTGTAAAATTAACACTATGTGCTGATACCAAATCAATAAATAAATAAATGTGTTCAATACCTAAACGGCTTATTGAGACTCAACATAAATATGCAAATATATGTAAATGTAGGTATAAAAATATAAAAGCATATAAAGATAGTATTAATAAATTATGGTGATATAGAGAGTTAGTGTGCAAAGGTGCTAAAAAATAAATATAGTGCACTAATCAAACTAAATAAGGTGCATTCCGAATAGTCATAACCATCTATTCAATAAAGTGCAACTGCATACTCATAAGCAATGAAAATAAATAAGTGGGTGAACTATGTGCATCCCACACTGGTGACAATATAAACACTAGTAAATAAATAAGTGCAGCCGTGCAAATAACTATATAAATTATGAAAGTGAGAACCATATAAATTCAAAGGCTCAAAAAGCAGGTTCTGTGTATTTTAAAATTGTCCAAAAATAGTGCAATCAGAGCTGGTACAGAAATCATAAAGTTCTATAGTCCATATAAGGATGGAGTAAGGTGCTCTTTTTTTCTATGAAGCCGGGAGTGCAGTGAGTGATTGGAAGATAGGGTGCTCCCCCTCTCCTGGGGTCCTGTGCTTACCGGATGTCCGTACCCCTACAGGGGTAAATGGCGGGTCGATAACAGGGATCGCTCCCATACACCGGCAATCTGGTTCCGTCCTATCCTTCCTATTACCACTCGTATCCACTCCTTGCTCCGGTACACATAGGGGTTAAAGCATCAGGGAGAGAGCTCCAGTACAATTCCCGGGTATATGAAAAAGGGGAAAAACAGAAGCCTCCGATAGTGCAGGATTGCCTTTAAAACTTTTTATTTAGATTCCAAAAAAGACATGTACTCACATAAAATCAACATGCAGCGCATCCGTATGGCATAGGGTCCGCAACTACCTCGTTCGCGGTGCTCGCCTGGGATCAGCGTGTGTTCCTAGCCTCGGGATCGTTCAGACGGAAGTGATGTGGTCACGTTCTCGACGCGTTTCGTCACACTGACGTCATCTGGAGAAGCGTTGACCACGTCTATTCCGTCTGTTTAAGTATTAAGCGGTTACCAGGCAACTTAGTGGGGGAATGTGCAAATGTAAATTCTCCGGCCAATCATCGCAAGGGGCCATGTAATGTCATCTATTGCTAGGCAAACATATTAACATTAAAAATAACATTAAAAATCTACTCGCTATTTGGCAAATAGAAAAAGAGGGGATATCTGAATATCATCTGTTGCTAGGCAGAATTGTATTACTGAAAAACGGGCTAATGGATGGTAAACAAAGAGACAGGAAACCTGTGTGCTCAAGTTCCGTCTCCCAATGCTCACTTACTCACATAAGTAGCATATTTGTTGGCGGCGTATATGTAATTAATCTCAAGGGGGATTCATATATAATATATGTCAATAAGGACTAGTCTATGCAAATACCGATAAAAATAATTAATTAAAAAGGGTTGCCTGGTAACCGCTTAATACTTAAACAGACGGAATAGACGTGGTCAACGCTTCTCCAGATGACGTCAGTGTGACGAAACGCGTCGAGAACGTGACCACATCACTTCCGTCTGAACGATCCCGAGGCTAGGAACACACGCTGATCCCAGGCGAGCACCGCGAACGAGGTAGTTGCGGACCCTATGCCATACGGATGCGCTGCATGTTGATTTTATGTGAGTACATGTCTTTTTTGGAATCTAAATAAAAAGTTTTAAAGGCAATCCTGCACTATCGGAGGCTTCTGTTTTTCCCCTTTTTCATATACCCGGGAATTGTACTGGAGCTCTCTCCCTGATGCTTTAACCCCTATGTGTACCGGAGCAAGGAGTGGATACGAGTGGTAATAGGAAGGATAGGACGGAACCAGATTGCCGGTGTATGGGAGCGATCCCTGTTATCGACCCGCCATTTACCCCTGTAGGGGTACGGACATCCGGTAAGCACAGGACCCCAGGAGAGGGGGAGCACCCTATCTTCCAATCACTCACTGCACTCCCGGCTTCATAGAAAAAAAGAGCACCTTACTCCATCCTTATATGGACTATAGAACTTTATGATTTCTGTACCAGCTCTGATTGCACTATTTTTGGACAATTTTAAAATACACAGAACCTGCTTTTTGAGCCTTTGAATTTATATGGTTCTCACTTTCATAATTTATATAGTTATTTGCACGGCTGCACTTATTTATTTACTAGTGTTTATATTGTCACCAGTGTGGGATGCACATAGTTCACCCACTTATTTATTTTCATTGCTTATGAGTATGCAGTTGCACTTTATTGAATAGATGGTTATGACTATTCGGAATGCACCTTATTTAGTTTGATTAGTGCACTATATTTATTTTTTAGCACCTTTGCACACTAACTCTCTATATCACCATAATTTATTAATACTATCTTTATATGCTTTTATATTTTTATACCTACATTTACATATATTTGCATATTTATGTTGAGTCTCAATAAGCCGTTTAGGTATTGAACACATTTATTTATTTATTGATTTGGTATCAGCACATAGTGTTAATTTTACACACATATTACACACCCATTGTGTTTTTATATCCTATTACTTATATAGTTCTCATTCCCACATACATTCTATGTGCATTTGCATGTGTTGAACTTGGTCTTGAACTATAGGAGCCTAACCCAGATTTCCCATTAACCTACTTTCCCGGCAGCGCCAATCACTCCCCTTTTTGACATTTACAGGGCAGTGTTTATATGTGCCAGGCTGGACATGATGTCATATTGTCACGCCTGGCCTCTGATGGTCAAATAGACAGGGGGGACCATCTGATCCTTGGTTTTCGCTATGGTAAACTTCTGCCGCCAGCGGATTCCTTCTCCGGCTCACTGGTAGAAACGCCGGAGGGCAGCGGGGGGCACCATTTGTAAAAAACAATTAAGTGGCTGAACAGCCGCTATGATTGTTTTCACGGTGCAGGGAATCGGCAGCAGAAAAAAAAGATATCTGAATGATGCCTGTAGCTGCACCCATCATTCAGGATTACCACTCAATGTCCAGGAAGTCATATGATGGCCTTGGGTGGGAAGTGGTTAAAGTAGAACCATGGCAACCTATTAACAATATGTGCTACAGCACCTAATTATAAGTATATTTGCGTGTACCGTTTTCTCTTAGTCCGCCTGCAAAGTCCCACAAATACCTTGTTGATCCTTCCAGTGAAGTCCAGCTTCCTGTGATGAGGCGGCAACAATGATATAATTCTTGTGTACCTGTATATCAAACCCCTTTGGTATCAGTCCCTTGTATAAATGTCAACCACTTGAAGACTAGGCCTTTTTCTGACATTTGATGCGCACAAGAAAAATATTTGAAACCCTCAAACATTATATATATATATATATATATATATTAATATATATATATATATATATATATATATATATATATATATATATATATATATATATATATTCTTTTTTTTTTTTTTGCAGACACCCTAAAGATGAAAATCGTGGTCATTGCAATATTTTACGATGCACTGCATTTGCGCAGTGGTCTTGTAAATGCAATTTGTTTGAAAAAAAATGCACATTAATCAATTAAAGAAAACAACTAAATAGTAAAGTTAGCCATTTTTTTTTTTTTTACAGTAAAGACAATCAAATAAGGCCTATTCTAGAATAGCAGGGACACCAATTTGCGTTCAACCTGGCCTTCAAGGATGGTGGAAGTGACTTGTCTTGCAAAACCCACCCAACGCATTTTGTCAGCAGCGTCTGATTTCATCAGGGGTCATATGATCAGACACATTGCTTCCTCCTTTATATGCTACCACCATTTTCAGATACCCAATTTGAGTCAATCCCCTCAAGACTTCATTAAAAATCATTGATGGGGACTCCCATTGCTATTCTGTACATACTAATAATACTTTACAGCCTTTGTACACAAATGTTTAGGTATTCAGGTGAGTGCAGTTATTAAATAATTGATTAACTACTCATAGGCTAGGATTAGCCTTACAATGGGATGCTCAATATTTAGGTTATAGATCACATCAGTATTATTTGTCAAGTTTGCCCAGGTTGAAGGTTTCACCCCATATTTTTTCACATTAAAAAAGAAAAATCAGCATTAAGATGAGACATTTTTTTTTTGGCAAAGGCATGGAACAGAAAACTTCAGAACGTTATTGATAAGTAATATTTCAAAAAGACAGGTTCTTGTCCGGTAATAATGGCTTACAAATGGCAAATTATTGACATCACCAATTTTACAGACTGATGCTCTTGGGTACTTCTTCATAAATCAACTCATAATTCACCAAAAAAAAAAAAAAAAGCAATCGGTGTCTAGTTCATATTATAGAGAACATTTAACTGATTACTATATATATATTATTCTTGATTGGCACTGAAAGGAGGCAAGCACCTCATTTATCAGTTTATTTTAAGTGTATTTGTCTTCAGCCGTCCATTGGTTGCTGGAACTTCGATACTATAGACTTGTTTGAGCCTTGGTCGCTGTACACCGGCCAGCTACTGAGCCAATCGTATGTCGGACTTCTCTTATTCCTGCTTGGATGTGCTTGTCCATGGAATCTGTTGATAACATTTAATTACATAATGGATTTACCAGGAAGGAACGTGACCATTTCTCAATCTGACAGGACAATTGCTTGACAGAGTTTTGGAAAGACAGACAATTTAACAGAAGGGACTGCAGAGAGATTGAGCACATCGCAAAATTGGCTACATCAGCTTCCTGTAAATAACCAATTCTTAGAATTAACTCTTTGACAGAAGGTTTTTCTCAAGAGCTAGTTCGTCCAGATACAAACATTTCAATTTTGATGTTGGAGGTCACATTGCTTGCGAGTTCTTATCATTTATACTATGCAATGTAAATTATATAAATGTCCTAAAAAGGAAGATGTAAAACCATGGGGTTGATTTACTAAAAGGAAATAGTCTGTTTACTTTGCAAGAGAGGTTGGGCTTTGTAAGCACTTAGAGCATGGGTGTCCAACCTTTTGGCTTCTCTGGGCCACAATGAGTGTAGAGAAATTTTCTCGGGCCGCATATAAAATATATACTATAGTTAAGGTATAGAAGTAATAAAATGCCGCCGCGCCCTTCCCGTGCCACCGCGCCCCCCGCACTAATTTAACACAACTAGAGGATGATCAAATGAAATAGAATCAGTATACAGAGGTTAACTTCTTCTGAGAGATCATAATGGAACACTCTAACCACCATGGCCACTTCAGTGATTTGGAGTGGTCATGGTGGTAGGAGTCAAAAACACTACACATGCTCGCCTCCCCCCTCCCCTCCGAGGCAGCCTCTGCCTACAGTTGCAAGCTGCTGTGGCCGTGCCCCCGACCTGACTTCCTTCCTCTCCAGTAAAAAAATAAAATTGTCAGGGGGCTGTGGGCCGCATTGCCTGCGGTTCTGGACCGCATGCGGCCCTCGGGCCGCAGGTTGGACATGCCTGACTTAGAGAATGTGATATAATTCCACTCTGAAAAAAAAAAAAAAAAAAGCATTTATGTTTGCACATGATTGGATGATGAAAGTCAGAAGAGCTGCAACTCATTTGGAATAGTCCATTGGAAACAGCATATTTTCCTTTAGTAAATCAACCCCTATGTCTGCAGAAGATGGAGGAAGCAGGGAACACAGGTGTAAAGCTAAGGATGTGGGGAATGATTTAGCAAAATTATTTTAAAGTGAAATGACTAATTCAACAAAACTGAATTTTTGTTGTGAACTGCCTAGGCTAAATAAAAAAAATATATACTCTTTTATTTAGTGTATTATTTTAGGAGGGGTGTATTCAGGATACAGTGCATTGCGAAAGTATTCTGCCCCCTTGAACTTTGCGACCTTTTGCCACATTTCAGGCTTCAAACATAAAGATATAAAACTGTAATTTTTTTCGAAGAATCAACAACAAGTGGGACACAATCATGAAGTCGAACGAAATGTATTGGATATTTCAAACGTTTTTAACAAATAAAAAACTGAAAAATTGGGCGTGCAAAATTATTCAGCCCCCTTAAGTTAATACTTTGTAGCGCCACCTTTTGCTGCGATTACAGCTGTAAGTCGCTTAGGATATGTCTCTATCAGTTTTGCACATCGAGAGACTGAAATTTTTGCCCATTCCTCCTTGCAAAACAGCTCGAGCTCAGTGAGGTTGGATGGAGAGCGTTTGTGAACAGCAGTTTTCAGTTCTTTACACAGATTCTCGATTGGATTCAGGTCTGGACTTTGACTTGGCCATTCTAACACCTGGATATGTTTATTTGTGAACCATTCCATTTTAGATTTTGCTTTATGTTTTGGATCATTGTCTTGTTGGAAGACATATCTCCAGAGAGCCACACTGCCGACGTAAAAAGGCAGTGCAGCGACGGCAAGTTGTTAACCTTCTTAACGGTATTGCTGAGCGTGGCTCGGGGTTAAATTTCAGAGCCAAAAGCGGTAACCCCGAGCCACACTCGGGTTACCGCCAGAAGCATCGCTGGATCCTGTAAGCAGGGTTACTTACCTTGTCACCGGGATCCAGCGATGTGTCCCGGCGGTGTGCGGCGGCGGATCTTCCTCCCGATGCTCTCCGTGCCCCGGCTTCCGTCTCCTGCGACGTGACCAAACACACTGATACAATTCAAAATAAAAAAAATCATATTAGTTTTCCCCCCAGTGCCCTTTCCTGCAGTTTTACTGTACTTTTTATGTGTATACTATATAATATTTCAGCACCTAAAATCCAAAAGAATCATACCGCCAGGGAGGTTAAAGGAGAGTTATACAAAAAAAAAATGTGTTAAATACACAAGTGCTTTCTTTTTACCATTACTATTTCTTTATACTGGCTTTTAAAATGTACACGTGCAGCAATTTAGAAATTGGATGAAAGGTTTAGCACTGGGGAACACTTTTTGAAAGATAAAAAGTGCATTTTATATACAACTATACAAATCAGACCAAAATGAGGGACAAGTGACTTTGTTCCAAATCAGAGAAAGTTGGGAGCTTTGCCTCACTTTGAAGAGTTAAAGCTGCTTAGACTCGGTTATGTGCCACATCCCTAGGATATACCCTCAGATTTCCTTTCACTTCCTGTTGTGTCTCTGGGAAAATTTTCCAATGGGATACAGACAGGAAAAAATAAAATAAAGTAAAAAAAAAACAAACTTTACAGGGTTTCTAAAACTAGCCATACATGTTTAGATTACTCCTGTTCAGTGTGAAATCACTTGATTCCCCGATCCACACAAAACAGCAAGGATGGATGAATCTACAGTGATGACTCTTGTATTCTGACAGTTGGCACCCTTGGTTGTCAGAATACCCAAGAGATAATAGAACAAACAGAAAGAAAGCCGCTCAGGTGCAAGTTCCGAGCCTGGTGCAGGTCAGATCCGTCATCCGAAACAGTAGAAATCCAAAGTTGAGACCGCACTCAAGGCAATTAGTTGAAATCAATAAATTCTTTTATTCCTCATAGATGAAACATACAGACAGTGCACAAACAGATGTGTTGGGTTGACGCGTTTCACGATACAACAGATCGCTTACTCATAAACACACTGGTTATGAGTAAGCGATCTGTTGTATCGTGAAACGCGTCAACCCAACAAGTCTGTTTGTGCACTGTCTTTATGTTTCATCTATGAGGAATTGAGGAATTGAGGAATAAAAGAATTCATTGATTTCAACGAATTGCCTTGAGTGTGGTCTCAACTTTGGATTTCTACTTTCAGAATACCCAAACAATGCCTGCATCCAGACGCAATGCCTGCGTCCAAGAATTTTCAGCCCAGCCCCTTTGACAAAAGCCAGTTTAAAAATTGACTTTTGTTGAGCTGGGCGGTGCTGATAGAGCCACTTCCAGAAACATTTCTGTCAATTCAGCAAATTTGATCTATGCATGGCCAACTATATCTGAAGCAAAAGAACAAATGTGTCTGAAGATATACTTTAAGCTGTCGATATAATGGTGTTTGGGTTGGATGGAGCATTAACCGCATCGCCTGTTAGTCACCATTAATGAGGTCTGGTAGCTTCTATATACAGGAGGTCCCCGGGTTACAAACAAGATAGGGACTGTAGGTTTGTTCTTAAGTCAAATTTGTTTGTAAATCGGAACCGGTACATTTTTTAAGTGTAGCTTCAGCCAAAATAATAATTCTTAACTTTTTTTGGATAGCATTGGGAAGGGTAACACCCCTGTACCATTTGTTTTACTGTCTGTACCCCTGTTCAGAAGATTTCACCTCACTTTCTGTCCCTATGACAACTGGATTTTGAAAATTTTGGGTTGTTTTGGAAACAAGGATTAGTGATAAAGCTTCAGTGGAGACGCCTTTTTCCTATGATAACTCTTACAGGAGTAAATTTCCCTTCCTAGGGGGAGATTTCTCCTCACTTCCTGTTGTCTCCCTCCGTTTGTAAGTAGATGTCGTTTGTAAGTCGGATGTTTGTAACCCAGGGACCGCCTGTACCTATATTTTAACCAATGACCCATGGTATGAAATAAGATTAAAGTGTTTGTAAACCGACATTTTAAAAAAAATAACATACTTACCTGCTCGGTACAATGGTTTTGTGCAGAGCACCCCCGATCTTCCTCTTTTGTGGTCCCCAGACAGTTTTCTTGGCTCTTTCTTCCTGCCGAGTGCCCCATAGCAAGACAATTTTTAGGGGCACTTAGCAGGCTCAATTCCGATCTGCGCTGTGTGTGTCCATAGTCCATAGACACACACACAGGGCAACTCAGCCCTGCCCCCTGCTCTCTCCTCACAGGCTGTGATTGACAGCAGCAGGAGCCAATAGCTTCCACTGCTGCCTCCACTTCCAGTGAAGAAAGAGAGAGTGGAGAGAGCCTCATTGGATCGAGATCAGGCTCAGGTAAGTATAAGGGGGATTGGGAGGGGGAACTGGACAAAGAAGGTTTTTCACTTTAAAGTGGAAGTTCAGTCTAAAACTAACTATCTTTAAATCTACTCACAGCCACATTCTAAGACTAACCGATCTAACCCTGTAAAGCAAAAATTGCTATACATACCTTTTATGGTCTGGTCTCCAGCAGCGGATGCTGTGTTCAGGAGACATGTGACAAAGGCTGGGAAATGCATGGGAAGTGACATCACCCATAGAGCTACTATGGGGCTTCCGTTGTCTGCTGCCTCTTGTGCACACGACTACACAGTGAAGTCACCGCTAACAGCTCAGTGTGGGACCGGACCAGAGCGGCTGCAAAAAAGGTATATATACAGTGGGGATCGAAAGTTTGGGCACCCCAGGTAAAAAATGGTATTAATGTGCATAAAGAAGCCAAGGAAAGATGGAAAAATCTCCAAAAGGCATCAAATTACAGATTAGACATTCTTATAATATGTCAACAAAAGTTAGATTTTATTTCCATCATTTACACTTTCAAAATTACAGAAAACAAAAAAATGGCGTCTGCAAATGTTTGGGCACCCTGCAGAATTTATAGCATGCACTGCCACCTTTCCAAGGCTGAGACCTGCCAGTGTCATGGATTGTTCTCATTCATCATCTGGGAAGACCAGGTGATGTCAATCTCAAAGGTTTTAAATGCCCAGACTCATCTGACCTTGCCCCAACAATCAGCACCATGGGATCTTCTAAGCAGTTGTCTAGAAAACTGAAACTGAAAATAGTTGACGCTCACAAAGCTGGAGAAAGCTATAAGAAGATAGCAAAGCGTTTTCAGATGTCAATATCCTCTGTTCAGAATGTAATTAAGATATGGCAGTCATCAGGAACAGCGGAAGTTAAAGCAAGATCTGGAAGACCAAGAAAAATATCAGACAGAACAGCTCGCAGGATTGTGAGAAAAACAATTCAAAACCCACGTTTGACTGCACGATCCCTCCAGAAAGATCTGGCAGACACTGGAGTTGTGGTACACTATTCCACTATAAAGAGATACTTGTACAAATATGGTATTCATGGAAGAGTCATCAGAAGAAAACCTCTTCTACGTCCTCACCACAAAAATCAGCGTTTGAACTTTGCAAATGAACATATAGACAAGCCTGATGCATTTTGCAAGTTCTGTGGACCGATGAGGTTAAAATTTAACTTTTTGGCCAGAATGAGCAAAGGTACATTTGGAGAAGAAGGGGCACAGCATTTAATGAAAAGAACCTATGTCCAACTGTTAAGCATGGGGGTGGATCAATCATGCTTTGGGGTTGTATTGCAGCCAATGGCACAGGGAACATCTCACGAGTAGAAGGAAAAATGGATTCAATAAAATTTCAGCAAATTTTGGATGGTAACTTGATGCCATCTGTGAAAAATCTGAAGTTAAAGAGAGGATGGCTTCTACAAATGGATAATGATCCCAAACACACCTCGAAATCCATGGGGGATTACATCAAGAGGCGTAAACTGAAGGTTTTGCCATGGCCTTCACAATCTCCTGACCTCAACATAATTGAAAATCTATGGATAGACCTTAAAAGAGCAGTGCGTGACAGACAGCCCAGAAATCTCAAAGAACTGGAAGACTTTTTCAAGGAAGAATGGGCAAAGATACCTCAAACAAGAATTGAAAGACTCTTGGCTGGCTACAAAAAGTGATACTTGCCAAAGGGGGCAGTACAAGATATTAACTCTGCAGGGTGCCCAAACTTTTGCAGATGCCATTTTTTTGTTTTCTGTTATTTTGAAAGTGTAAATGATGGAAATAAAATCTAACTTTTGTTGACATATTATAAGAATGTCTAATCTGTAATTTAATGCCTTTTGGAGATTTTTCCATCTTTCCTTGGCTTCTTTATACACATTAATACAAATTTTTACCTGGGGTGCCCAAACTTTCGATCCCCACTGTAGCGATTTCTTCTTTACAGGGTTAGATCGGTTAGTCTTAGAATGCGGCTGCGAGCAGATTTAGAGTTAGTTATTTTTAAACTGAACTTCTACTTTAATGCATAGAGTGCATTACCCTAGTGATGATGTGTTGGTAGATCCTAGGGTTAATAATAGCATACACTGCCAAGCTAAAGGTTTCCAAAGTGAGAAAAATCCGTTCTTGTATTAAGAGAGGCATGGACTCCAGAGAGAGAGAGATATAATTTTGCCCCTGTACAAATCATTAGTAAGAACTCATTTGCAATATGCAGTTCAGTTTTGGGCATCAGTTCTCAAAAAGGACATCAGGGAACTGGAGAAAGTGCAGAGAATAGCAACCAAACTGATAAGAGGTATGGAGGAGCTCAGCTATAAAGAAAGATTTGAGGAACTGAATTTATTATCTCTTGAGAAGAGGAGATTTGGGGGGGGGGGGGCGGGGATATGGTCAACATGTATAAATACATAAAGGGTCCATATAGTGAACTTGGTGTTGAGTTATTCACTTTAAAGCGGAGTTCCGGCCACAAAATCGTTACTTTAGATTTTGTGGCATCCGCTTCCTTATTGTCACCTGTAAAAGAATTGGATATTCCCGTTTTTTTTCTTTTTTTTTTACTTACCTTGTTTCAGAAGAAAATATACTCACCTTTCCTTCAACTTCCTCCCTCCTCGGCCGCGGCCCGTGCCGTCACTCCCTGTCCCGCAATGCGTCCTGGGAGCTATTACTCATCACTCCCAGGATGCAATGGGCAGTGACGAAGGTGGCCGGCCGCTCCTCTCATCGCGTTATTCGCAAAGAGGAAATAACGCGATGATAGGCATCCCTATACTATGCCGATCGCATAGTACTGGGCATGCGCGAGATTTCGCGCTGCATTCATCGGCCCCCTCCATCTAGAAAGAGGAAGCAGGGCATATATTTGCACACAGCGGCTTCGGGTGACCAGCAAAAAGATGGCGGCGCTCTGCAAACATTTTATAAAGTAAGATTTAATGATTGTCAATCTATTATTTAAATGTATAAAACCGGATTAGTGGATGTATGAAGGGAGGTGGATAACTGTTTTGAGATAAAAACGATTATGTGGCGGAACTCCGCTATAAGCTCATCCCAGAGGATAAGGGGGTACTCTTTACATCTAGAGGAAAAGAGATGTCATCTCCAAATAAGGAAAGTGTGAAAATGTAGAATAGACTCCCTCCAGAGGTGGTTCTGGCCAGCTCAGTAGATTGCTTTAAAAAAGGCCTGGATTCGTTCCTAAGAAAACATAATAAAACTGGGTACTAATATTTCTAGGTAAAGTTGATTCAGGGGATATACAATTGCTTCTCGGGGGATCAGGAAGGAATTTTTTTCCCCTGCTGTAGCAAATTGGATCATGCTTTGCTGGGGGGTTTTTTCGCCTTCCTCTGGATCAACTGCAGGTATAGGATTGTGTATATGGGATTGTATGGTTGTTTATTTATTTTATTTTTTTATTTTTTTAGTGATTGAACTAGATAGATTTTTTCAACCTGACTAACTATGTAACTATGTCATAACACAGCAAATATTGTGATGTAATTTAAACAACAGTGCTTGTATAGGAGAAGCTACGCAGTCTTAAAAATCTAGCACATTTGTGCACGAGAACCACAGTTACTGGCCTTTCCTGTTCATTGGCCATAAAATAAAAATCACAGAAAATAAACCGCGCTCTTTTCCTCCAAGAAAAAAAAAAGGAGAAAGCAAGAAAGGAAATAAAATCACTAAAAGAAGCCTAAGATTACATCAAAGCACCCGTTAACATTTGTTTTTATTCCACGTACACTGCAGATAAGAAACCTTCTGCTTTTTTCATGTTGCAGAAGTAACATTTGGATATGATGTACTGAGAAATCTACAGTTTATGTCTCCCAAATCCCTGCACAAATAAAAATAAAACAACCTTCCCCGACACACACATTGAAAAATCAATTATACATTTTTAAAAAGTTATGGCGCTCTACTATATTGATAATGGTGTCATATTCAATTTGTTATTATCACAAAGCTAAAAATGTTGAAAGCGTAAAAATAAATAATGCTAATTAAACATAAAAGAGATAGATAGATAGATAGATAGATAGATAGATAGATAGATAGATAGATAGATAGATAGATAGATAGATAGATAGATAGATAGATAGATGGATGGATGGATGGATGGATGGATGGATGGATGGATGGATGGATGGATGGATAGATAGATAGATAGATAGATAGATAGATAGATAGATAGATAGATAGATAGATAGATAGATAGATAGATAGATAGATAGACAGATAGACGGATAGACGGATAGACGGACAGACGGACAGACGGACAGACGGACAGACGGATAGATAGATAGATAGATAGATAGATGCAGGGCTTTTTTTCAGCGGGAACACAATTCCGGCACCTCCAACACTGACTGTATTTAATGGCAAGGGGTTCAAGGTCTATTTATGCTAGCTGCTGGGGGGATCTATTGTTGCTGGAGTAGATCTACTTTTTCAGGGTGGGGAGGGGTGTCTACTGTTGCTCAGGAGGTCTATTGTTGTTGGTGGGGGGCGGTCTACTGTTGCTAGGGGTGGGTCCTATGTTGCTGGGGGTCAGTTGTTGCTAGGGGAGGGGGTATTTTGTTGCGAGTGATACATTTTTGCTGGGGGAGGGTTTATTTTTGGTGGCTGCTGGGAAGTCTATTGGTGCTGGCGGCAGGTAGATCTACTATTGCTGCTGGGGATCTTTTGTTTCTGGGGGGGGGGTATTTAGTTCTGAGTGGTTCATTGTTGCTGAGGGGGGTCTATTGTTGCTGGCTGCATGTGATCTAGTTTATTGTTTTTCTTGTCATTATTAACAAACTCCATACATATTACTTAGTACGACAATGTTACATGGTTCTGTATTCTCGAAAAGGAGCAGTACTTGGGAGGTGGGTAGGGGGTGGAACCAAGGAATGGTGCAGGAGGTGGGTAGGGGCGGAGACAAGGGGTGACTCAGAAAGGGGAGTTCCTGCACGTATTGTCTGAGAAAAAAAGCCCTGGATAGATGCATAGATAGATAGAGAGAGAGAGAGAGAGAGAGAGAGAGACAGGCAGGCAGGCAGACAGACAGACAGACAGACAGATTTCATTATCAACTGCTATTTGAACTAAAGCACTATACTGAAGTCTTTAGTGAATTGACGGCTATATATGAAAGCATTAGGTCTCCACACAGACTTGCTCTTAAATAGTGTTGAGCGAACACGGACTGTATTATTCGTGTTCGTACCGAATAATTGGATTTTTGTTACCCGAACACGAACACGGACACTTTACTGTATATTCGGGTAAAAATCCGTGTTCGGTCGTTTTATTTCCGGGTTTTGCATGCTTTGGCGCTCTTTTCATGGCGGGCTTTCAACAGCCAATCAACAATCGTTTAACTGGTGTGCCTTAAGCCATCCCAGCCATGCCTGCAAATGTCTCAGTAGCTGTGATTGGCCGTCTGAAGCATGTGACCAAGTCTTTATAAGTTCGAGGCAGCCGCAGCGGCGTCATTATGCTGCTTAGATCAGGGACAGAGCACACATCAACGTGCTGGCTGCTGATTAGGGAAAGATAGGCAGGAAAAAACCATTTGTGTCTGGATAGAATTGAGGGACAGGTCGGAGTGTTTAGGCAGGGCGAGTTGTAGGCATTTTAGGGATAGAGTCTGCTGAATTATAGGGTCAGTGTCTTCTGCAAACTACAATCGATATTGCTGTGTGGGGGGTGGGGTCTGCACTCAATCCTGATCTACGATCTCTTCTCAATCCTGTTAGGGAGAGGCTGCTGCTGAATTTTAGGGTCCGAGTGTTCTACAAACTACAATCGATATTGCTGTGTGGGGTGGGGTCTGCACTTAGTTCTCCTGATCTACGATCTCTTCTCAATCCTGTTAGGGACAGAGTCTGCTGAATTTTAGGGAAACTGTGTTCTACAAACTACAATCGATATTGCTGTGTGGTGTGGGATAGGAGATAGGCAGGTGTCAGTGATCCACATCCATTTTTCTGTGTGTGGGCTGCAGTGAACACAATCTTTTTGGGGTGCAGTGAACACAATCCTTTTGGAGTGCAGTGAACAAAATCTTTGTGGGGTGCAGTGAACAAAACCTTTGTGGGGGTACAGTGAACACAATCTTTGTGGGGTGCAGTGAAGACAATCCTTGTGGGGTGCAGTGAAGACAATCCTTGTGGGGTGCAGTGAAGACAATCCTTGTGGGGTGCAGTGAACAAAATCTTTGGGGGGTACAGTGAACACAATCTTTGTGGGGTGCAGAGAAGACAATCCTTGTGGGGTGCAGTGAACAAAATCTTTGGGGGGGTACAGTGAACCCAATCTTTGTGGGGTGCAGTGAACAAAACCTTTGTGGGGTGCAGTGAACACAATCTTTGTGGGGTACAGTGAACACAATCTTTGTGGGGTGCAGTGAAGACAATCCTTTTGGAGTGCAGTGAACACAATCTTTGTGGGGTACAGTGAACACAATCTTTGTGGGGTGCAGTGAACAAAACCTTTGTGGGGTACAGTGAACACAATCTTTGTGGGGTGCAGTGAACACAATCTTTGTGGGGTGCAGTGAACAAAACCTTTGTGGGGTGCAGTGAACACAACCTTTGTGGGGTACAGTGAACACAATCTTTGTAGGGTGCAGTGAACAAAACCTTTGTGGGGTACAGTGAACACAATCTTTGTGGGGTACAGTGAACACAATCTTTGTGGGGTGCAGTGAACAAAACCTTTGTGGGGTACAGTGAACACAATCTTTGTGGGGTGCAGTGAACAAAACCTTTGTGGGGTACAGTGAACACAATCTTTGTGGGGTGCAGTGAAGACAATCCTTTTGGAGTGCAGTGAACAAAATCTTTGTGGGGTACAGTGAACACAATCTTTGTGGGGTGCAGTGAACAAAATCTTTGTGGGGTACAGTGAACACAATCTTTGTGGGGTGCAGTGAAGACAATCCTTGTGGGGTGCAGTGAAGACAATCCTTGTGGGGTGCAGTGAACAAAATCTTTGGGGGGTACAGTGAACACAATCTTTGTGGGGTGCAGTGAACAAAACATTTGTGGGGTACAGTGAACACAATCTTTGTGGGGTGCAGTGAACAAAACCTTTGTGGGGTACAGTGAACACAATCTTTGTGGGGTGCAGTGAAGACAATCCTTTTGGAGTGCAGTGAACACAATCTTTGTGGGGTACAGTGAACACAATCTTTGTGGGGTGCAGTGAACAAAACCTTTGTGGGGTACAGTGAACACAATCTTTGTGGGGTGCAGTGAACACAATCTTTGTGGGGTGCAGTGAACAAAACCTTTGTGGGGTGCAGTGAACACAACCTTTGTGGGGTACAGTGAACACAATCTTTGTGGGGTGCAGTGAACAAAACCTTTGTGGGGTGCAGTGAACACAACCTTTGTGGGGTACAGTGAACACAATCTTTGTGGGGTGCAGTGAACAAAACCTTTGTGGGGTACAGTGAACACAATCTTTGTGGGGTACAGTGAACACAATCTTTGTGGGGTGCAGTGAACAAAACCTTTGTGGGGTACAGTGAACACAATCTTTGTGGGGTGCAGTGAACAAAACCTTTGTGGGGTACAGTGAACACAATCTTTGTGGGGTGCAGTGAAGACAATCCTTTTGGAGTGCAGTGAACAAAATCTTTGTGGGGTACAGTGAACACAATCTTTGTGGGGTGCAGTGAACACAATCTTTGTGGGGTGCAGTGAACAAAACCTTTGTGGGGTGCAGTGAACACAACCTTTGTGGGGTACAGTGAACACAATCTTTGTGGGGTGCAGTGAACAAAACCTTAGTGGGGTACAGTGAACACAATCTTTGTGGGGTACAGTGAACACAATCTTTGTGGGGTGCAGTGAACAAAACATTTGTGGGGTACAGTGAACACAATCTTTGTGGGGTGCAGTGAACACAATCTTTGTGGGGTGCAGTGAACAAAACCTTTGTGGGGTGCAGTGAACACAACCTTAGTGGGGTACAGTGAACACGATCTTTGTGGGGTACAGTGAACACAATCTTTGTGGGGTGCAGTGAACAAAACCTTTGTGGGGTACAGTGAACACAATCTTTGTGGGGTGCAGTGAACACAATCTTTGTGGGGTGCAGTGAACAAAACCTTTGTGGGGTGCAGTGAACACAACCTTTGTGGGGTACAGTGAACACAATCTTTGTGGGGTGCAGTGAACAAAACCTTTGTGGGGTACAGTGAACACAATCTTTGTGGGGTACAGTGAACACAATCTTTGTGGGGTGCAGTGAACAAAACCTTTGTGGGGTACAGTGAACAAAACCTTTGTGGGGTACAGTGAACACAATCTTTGTGGGGTGCAGTGAAGACAATCCTTTTGGAGTGCAGTGAACAAAATCTTTGTGGGGTACAGTGAACACAATCTTTGTGGGGTGCAGTGAAGACAATCCTTGTGGGGTGCAGTGAAGACAATCCTTGTGGGGTGCAGTGAAGACAATCCTTGTGGGGTGCAGTGAACAAAATCTTTGGGGGGTACAGTGAACACAATCTTTGTGGGGTGCAGTGAACAAAACCTTTGTGGGGTACAGTGAACACAATCTTTGTGGAGTACAGTGAACACAATCTTTGTGGGGTACAGTGAGCACAATCTCATACTTCTGAAGCTTTGAGGGTGCTGCCTGTTCTATACTACTCCTCCTCCTCCTCCTCATCCATCCTTTTAGGTGTACAAACAATAGTAATTGGGGCCTAGTGTGCTTCTGTACGTGTGAAAAACATACACTTTTTTTTGATCATATTTCCTATTCCGCTATTCAATAAAAACCTTTGGGGCTCAATTAAATTGCGGAATAGTCTGTGTCGGTACGTGTGAGATCCACCTTTCCAAGTTTTTTGGGGTTCATCTCATACTTCTGAAGCTTTGAGGGTGCTGCCTGTTCTATACTCCTCCTCCTCCTCCTCCTCATCCATCCTTTTAGGTGTACAAACAATAGTAATTGGGGCCTAGTGTGCTTCTGTACGTGTGAAAAACATACACTTTTTTTTGATCATATTTCCTATTCCGCTATTCAATAAAAACCTTTGGGGCTCAATTAAATTGCGGAATAGTCTGTGTCGGTACGTGTGAGATCCACCTTTCCAAGTTTTTGGGGTTCATCTCATACTTCTGAAGATTTGAGGGTGCTGCCTGTTCCATACTCCTCTTCCTCATCCTCCCTTTAGGGTAGGAAAAAATTTAATCGGGCCTAGTCTGTGTTTGTACGTGTGAGATACACAGTTTTTTATCCTATTCCGCTATTCAATACACACCCTTTTGGTGTAAAAAACATTAAATTGCGGCATAGTTTGCATATTTGACATTTGCATATATTGTGCCTTGTTGTGCTGTTTTGAGTACTCCACCAACATGGCCAGTGGCAATGACGCCGTTCTCAGCTTAACTATCCCACTTCTATGCCTCCTTGAAAAAACAATTCGGGCGATGATGGAAGAGGATGTGGCACAGGATGAGGAGGAGGAGGAGGAGGATGAAGAGGTAACATTTCAAAGGCTTTCAGGGCAGTCATTCGCAAGGGGCTCCGAGGGTGGGTTCCTGCACACACAAACGCCAGGGACACAATTGTCCAGCAGGGGCACAGTTCTGGAGGATGAGGAGGATGAGGAGGAGGAGGAGCTGGAGGAGGAGATGGAACCATGTTCACAGCAGGGTGGCACCCAGGCCAGCTCATGGCCATCACTGGTGCGTGGCTGGGGGGATACAGAGGACACGGACGATACACCTCCCACAGAGGACAGCCTTTCGTCGCCTCTGGGCAGCCTGGCACACATGAGCGATTACATGCTGCAGTGTCTCCACAACGACCGCCGAGTTGCCCACATTCTAACTTGTGCTGATTACTGGGTGGCCACGCTGCTGGATCCCCGTTACAAGGACAACGTACCGTCCTTAATTCACTCACTGGAGCGCGATCGCAAGATGCGCGAGTACAAGCGCACGCTGGTAGACGCAATGCTGCTGGCATTCCCATCTGACAGCGGGGCCACAGTGGAAGCACAAGGCAGAGGAGGAGGAGGTCGCCAACTCAACCAGGGCACCGCCAGCACCTCAGAAGGCAGGGTTAGCATGGCCGAAATGTGGAAAAGCTTTGTCAGCACGCCACAACAAACAGCAGCACCAGCAGCTCAGATGGAACGTCTTAGCAGGAGGCAGCATTTTACCAACATGGTGGAGCAGTATGTGTGCACACGCCTACATGTAGTGAATGAGGGGTCTGCCCCCTTCAACTTCTGGGTCTCCAAATAGGGCACATGGCCTGAGCTTGCCCTTTACGCCTTGGAGGTGCTGGCGTGCCCTGCAGCCAGTGTATTATCTGAACGGGTATTTAGCACGGCTGGGGGTGTTATAACAGACAAGCGCAGCCGCCTGTCCAGAGACAATGTGGACAAGCTCACGTTCATTAAAATGAACCAGGCATGGATCCCACGGGACTTTTCCGTACCTTGTGCAGAATAGCAATGGATACCGACCTTACCCAGCCATTGTTCCATTTTTGCTCTTTCTCACTCTTTTGGGGTGTACCCTCATTTAAAATTTGTGAAAAGAAGCAGTGTTGGCTACCTCGTCCTCCTCCTCAGGGCCAGATTAACGTAGGGGCTATTGGAGCTGCAGCTCCATGCAGGCGCCTACCTTTTATATAGGCCCCGGGTTGGCCATATTCACTGTGACCGCTCTTCTGTCACTTGTAAACACAGAAGTCTGGCTTCTATGCTCGCTTCCCCAGGCAGCACCCTCAGAACCTCCCCACACAGAGCGAAGGCCGGACAAGGAGGGACAGTTGCCGATGCATGGATGTGTTTATGGGCTTCAGAGACAGCATCCCATGTTGAATTAGGCATGCATGGCTGCACCCTTCCTCCTCTGGGTGCATGCCAAGGCACCGCCCTTAAGGCCCTTCAAAATCCTCAGCACCAAGACCATGATGCTCTTAATCCGGCCCTGGTCCTCCTCCACCGCCGCTTCCACCTATACCGCCCATAGGTGTGCGCAGCCTATTGCATTAGGGTGTGCACCCCAAAGTTGAAATACACATGCATGTGTTTGCCTACATGTACATGGCCCCGATACATTACTCTCCCTGCTGGCAAAGAGAAATAGAGCAGAGCAGGTGCGAGGGAGATCTTTCCCATCTCCTCACTGGCAAACAGAGCGATAATGCTATGTGCCCTAGGTGATTAGGGTGTGCCCAGGTACACCAGGCACACCCTGTGCGCACGCCTATGACACCGCCACATCCACCACCACCTCAACCTCCCTCCTACTCCATATGGGCCTCGTCCTTCAGAGATGAAGAACATTGTTTTATTTTTCTGTTTTTTTTTTTGTTGTTTTAAGTTATTTCCCTATCCACATTTGTTTGCAGAGCACTTGCCATGCTCTTAACTACGTTTTGCTGCCATTTGCAGCACTCTAGCCCTTTCCATTGGTGTTTTAGAGCCATTTTAGTGCCTTAAAGTTCGGGTCCCCATTGACTTCAATGGGGTTCGGTGTCCGGGAAAAGTTCGGTAAAAGTCCGGGACACGGACCCGGACTTTTTTTTAAAGTTCGGCCGAACCCGTCGAACACGGACATCTAGGTGTCCGCTCAACCCTACTCTTAAACCAACAAAAAAAATATGCAACACTAAATAAGTAAATATAGGTAAATTCTCTGGGTAGGATAAGGACAGAGCTCTCATGTGCAGCGATAATTTATGCATAACAATAAATTAACAACTTAGTCCACATGAATATAAATATAATATAAATAACCCAACCCCCCCAGAGCAGAACCTTTGGTGAACTAAACTTACCGGATCTCCAGAGTTGTCTCCCACAGGCTCACCAGGTCAATGAAGCAGCTCTGCTTGTCTTATGAGTTGAATTGAATGATGTCTCTGTCATTCAATCTTCTTTCTGTGAGCCCAAGTCTTTGAAGCTCTGCCCTGGGCTCATAGGAGAATGTTGAAAAGAGCGGTGCCCCGTCATGATGCTGGTGCCACATTTTGCAGCATTTAGGATCTGCCTCCCCGATGGAGAAAGAAGAGGGTGAAGAGGACCTGTGATGTCACCAAATTGAAAAGATGACACTTGGGAAAAAAAGGTATGTATAGATGCTTCAAAGGGAAGGTGGAGGAAAAAGGAAGACACTTAAAAAGACATGTATAGATTAACCACTTTACCACCGGAGGATTTTGCTGTCTTACGTCTGGGCCACTTTTTGCGATTCGGCACTGTGCGACTTTAACTGACAATTGCGCGGTCATGCAACGCCGTACCCAAACAAAATGTATGTCCTTTTTTTCCCACAAACAGAGCTTTCTTTTGGTGGTATTTGATCATCTGTGCAATTTTTACTTTTTGCACTATAAACAAAAAAAGAGCGTAAATTTTGAAAAAATAACAATATTTTTCACATTTTTTTATATGAAATTCCCCCCCCCCCCAAAAAAATGTAAAAATCAAAATTGTTTTAAATTTTTGGCCAATTTGTTTTCTGCTGCCTATGTTTGGTAAAAAAAATCACAATAAGCGTATTTTGATTGGTTTGCGCAAAAGATATTGCGTTTACTAACTAAGGGAAAGATTTCTGTCATTTTTGGTGGTTTTTTTTTTTAACCACTTGCCGACCGCCGCACGCCGATCTACGTCGGCGGTCAGCCCCTCACAGGCAAAGTGGCGCGCTCCCGCTCCCGCGTGGTCACGGACCCCCCCGCGCGTGTGACCGGCGGACCCGATGTCCGCCGGCCACTCTGCGATCGGCGGGAGAGAGGGAGAAAGTCAGGCAGCTTGTGTAAACAAGCTGCCTGTCATTCTCCCCTCTGTATGAGAGCTGATCATATGGATCTACTATGTAGATCCGTTGATCACTCTGCATACAGCTGAAGCCACAGCCAATCACAGTAAGAATCACGCCCCTAGGGACACACACAGCCCCTCCCTCTCAAATAAAGTTAACCCCTTCACTACCAGTGTATTTTTACAGTAACAGTGCATATATATAGCACTGATTACTGTAGAAATGTCACTGGTAACCCCAAAAGTGTCAAAAATGTCAGTCAAGGGTCCGATCTGTCCGCCGCAATGTCGCAGTACCGCAAAAAAAATCGCAGATCGCCGCCATTACGCGTTAAAAAAAAAAACAACAAAAATGACAAAAATCTTTCCCTTTGTTAGTAAACGCAATAACTTTTTTGCGCAAACCAATCAAAATACGCTTTTTGTGATTTTTTTTACCAAACATAGGTAGCATAAAACAAATTGGCCGAAAATTTTAAAAAATTTTGATTTTTACATTTTTTTTGGGGGGAATTTCATATAAAAAAAAAGGGAAAAATATTGCTATTTTTGCAAAATTGACGCTCTTTTTTTGTTTATAGCGCGTGATCAAAAAATCCCACAGGTGATCAAATACCACCAAAAGAAAGCTATTTTTGTGGGAAAAAAAGGACGCCAAATTCGTTTAGGTACAGCGTCGCACGACCGCGCAATTGTCCGTTAAAGTCACGCAGTGCCGAATCGCAAAATACCCCCTGGTCGTTTAGCAGCCAAATCCTCCGGGGCTTAAGTGGTTAACAATGGCGGCGATCTGCGTTTTTTTTGCGGGACTGCGACATTGCGGCGGACAGATCAGACCCTTGACTGACATTTTTGACACTTTTGGGGGTACCAGTGACATTACTACAGTAATCAGTGCTATACATATGCACTGTTACTGTAAAAATGACACTGGCAGGGAATGGGTTAATTTTATTGGAGAGGGAGGGGTTAATGTATGCCTGGTGCTTACTAACGTGTGTGGGGGGAGGTGACTGAGTGACACAGGGACAGATCGCAGGTTCAGCTATGCTGAACCCTGTAATCTGACCCTGCCTGTCACTTAGGAGATCCGCCCGCTTGTGTTTACACAAGCAGGCGGATCTCCACACTCGATTCCCGACTGAATACAGCGGGAGCGAGCCTCCGGCGGCGCGTGCACGCCGCCGAGAAAGGAGAGTGTCTGGCGACGTAAGTCTACGTCGCCAGACGATAACAAACCACTTTGCCGCATTAGAGCTCTAGTGAGCAGACGGCAAGTGGTTAAATAAGTCTATTAATAATCAAACTCAATATGTAACACTTCAGGGAACTATACTTACCTGATCTCCGGAGATGTCTCCTGCAGAATCACTAGGTCAACAAACCACTGCCACTTGTCTTATGTGTTGAATGACATTTCCATAATTCAATCTACTGCCTATGAGCCCCCTATTACCATACCACTACTGCTAGAAGACTGTCCTCTGATTACTGGCTTCTGGTAAGCATTTTTTTTGGAGTATCCCATGCCCTAACCCCTCTGCAGTCACAAGTTTTTCTAGCAATAAACTATGAAAAGACAACCCCTAGGTGGTTTGTTGGAGCTGGACCATACTGTTGCTTGGGTGGCTGGAACTATACTTAACTGAGCTCCAGAGTTGTCTTCTGCAGAATCACCAGGCCAATGAACCAGCACTCCTTTCCATATAAGTTGAATAATGCCCCCATCATTTACCCTACTTCCTCTGAGCCTAGGTTTTCTAAACTGTGCCCCCTGAGCTCATAGGAGAATGCAGCAGAGAGTGGTGTCACTTCATTAAACTGGTCTCAATTCTTACAGCTCCTAGGAATTGCCCCCCTCTGCTGGAGGTAGAAGAGGGTGAAGAGGACCCGTGATGTCCCCAAATGGAAAAGAGGACACCTGGAAAAAGAGGTATGCGTAGAGATGTTTGCAAATGTTTAAAGGGTGCTACAATGGAAAGGGGAGGGCAAAGGTTTAGTGTTGGGACCCTTACTTTTTAATAACTTTATAAATTATATCGGGTCTGGGATAAAAAGTACCATTTTAGTCTTTGCAGATGACACCAAGCTATGCAGTGGAATGACGGCCTAGGGGAGTGATTCCAACTGTGGGGGGGGGCGTGGCTTCTGAAATGACCATAGAGACATGTGATCCTATATAGAAGGATCACATGGGCTTTATGACAATTCCAGGGAGAAGAACGGTCAGCTGTTTTTACAACAGCCGACCGTCCTTCTCTCTCAGCGGGGAACGATCGCGGGTGTCAGGTGGCAATCGGAGCCACCTGACACACGCATCGGCTTCCCTGCTGACGATCGGGGGCAGGAGCGCACCGGAGGCAGCGCATGCTCACCCATGATCGTCAGCAGGGAAGCCGATGCGTGTGTCAGGTGGCTCCGATTGCCGCATGACACCCACGATCGTTCCCCGCTGAGAGAGCCAACCTGCCGCCGTGTATATATATATATATATATATAGTAGGCGGTCGGCAAGTGGTTAAAGACTTTTATTAACAACCAATCCTTTTATCCATCCCCTACAGAAGCTTTTTTTCAGCCAAATGATAAACTGGCAGCTGGAATTGATTAGCCTCCACATGGACATTACATGCTTGTTCCATGCTGGGAACACGCTATTCTACTTTTTTGCCTACCACCTGTCACAAAATTAAAAAAACCAATGCTTTGGCCACAACAAGTTCAATTAACCACCATCTGGACACCTCTCAGGGCGATTACAGTTGAAAAACGTATGCAGGCACAAACATTTCCCATTACGGACTGAAGATAAGACAATCAGTCTCTGCTACCGTCCACATCTAAGGATTCTTTTTTGCCTACATCATGACTCAATCCATCGTTATGGACTATCATTACACCCTAAAAACACTTCTTCTGAATGACCTGTGTAAGTTATTTAACGACGTTTTCAGAATAACTCAGTGAGTCATCTTGAAAGCCTGGGGGGATCTATGTGGTTATGCTTCTTGAGGTTAATGAAGCTATATTGCAAGCAAAAATATATACTCTGTGGGGTCATTGAGGAATAGAAAGAGAATAAGTTGATCATTTAAGTACTGTTCGATCAGAGCTACACACTAAGCAGAATAAAATAAATGGAATTTAGTAAATGTACTGGGAAAGAAAAAATGAAAAATATAATTTAGTTTTCATTTTGCTGTCTGAAGATATATATGCATAGTCTGGGAAAATGCGATTAAAGGAAAATAGAGCTTTTTCTATTTTTATTAACTAGATATAGATATGGCCTTTCTATGAGGATGATGCTATTATATATGGCAATATATTTATCGGCACCTGACCAGTGCCAGGACAAGGTCATCTAGAGCCCAGGGAAAAAAATGCCAAACTGTGCCCCCCCCCCCCCCCAAAGATGTATGAGCATTATGTGTCAGCAGAAATACCCCCCCCCCCCCGCAAAAACACTGAGCACTAATCTGCATGCATGAAAATAATACAAAGAAGCCACATAGTGTAATTCCATAAAAACTTCAAAAATGTATTTAACCACTTAACCCCCGGAAGATTTTACCCCCTTCCTGACCAGGCCCTATTTTGCGTGACTTTAACGGACAATTGCGCGGTCATGCGACGATGTACCCAAATGAAATTGACGTCCTTTTTTCCCATAAACAGAGCATTCTTTTGGTGGTATTTGATCGCCTGTGCGATTTTTTGATCATGGGCTATAAACAAAAAAAGAGCGACAATTTTGCAAAAATAACAATATTTTTCACATTTTTTTATACGAAATTCCCCCCCCAAAAAAATGTAAAAATCAAATTTTTTTAACATTTTAGCATTTTAGGCCAATCTGTTTTCTGCTACATATGTTTGGTAAAAAAAAATCACAAAAAGCGTATTTTGATTGGTTTGCGCAAAAGTTTTTGCGTTTACTAACTAAGGGAAAGATTTTTGTCATTTTTATTGTTTTTTTTTTAACAAGTAATGGCGTCGATCTCCGATTTTTTTTGCGGGACTGCGACATTGCGGCGGACAGATCGGACCCTTGACTGACATTTTTTACACTTTTGGGGTTACCAGTGACATTACTACAGTAATCAGTGCTATACATATGCACTGTTACTGTAAAAATGACACTGGGAGGGAAGGGGTTACATTTTATTGGAGAGGGAGGGGTTAAGTGTGTCCCTAGGGGCGTGATTCTTACTGTGATTGGATGTGGCTTTGTGTGTAACAGCACAGATCAACGGTCCTACATAGCAGGGCCGAGTGATCTGTGCTTTTACACAGGGGAGAATGACAGGCGGCTGTGTTTACATTAGCTGCCTGCCTTTCTCCCTCTCCACCCGACGATCGCGAGTGACCGGCAGACATCGGGTCCGCCGGTCACACGCACCGGCTTCTTAGGGTACGAGCGGGGGCGGGAGCGCGCCTCCGGCGGCGCGCGCTCGCCCCCTATTCGCTCCCAGGCTAGTGACGTACCGGTACGTCACTTTGCCTGGGAGGGGCTGACCGCCGCAGTATATGTACTTGCGGCGGTCGGCAAGTGGTTAAAAGCAAGTATGTATACTCACAAGTGTAAACAGCATATGCACATACAGGCTCAGTATTCCATCCCTGAGTTGGCACAAGCCACTTCCAGGTTTAGATTGCGTCATGACATCACAGACGTCTGCTCTTTCCTACGCGTTTTGTCACAACTGATGTCATCTGGGGCATGGACACCTTGTCTGGTCATCATGCAATATATACAGAGAACAAACAGGGGGAAACCAGAAATGAGGAATGAACCCTGACAGATCCCAGCCTCAATTTAAAACTGATCATAATACAAAGCCTCTGTCTAAACCAGGACTAGGGAGGAACCCTGATGGGATCAAGACTCGGCTTGCAAATGATAACCATACCATATCCCTGATGAAGTCACGTGGTTAGTGATGATAAGCGTGGAGGAGTGAGGTGACGTCACAGATGAGATACAAGGGCAAATCTTTAATTAGTTTGTGTCGGATCCTATATTGGAATGCTTTTTTATATTAATATTTTACTAGAATTTGTATTTTTTTAAGATATTTCCTTTCTAGTCACTTCTTTGATGTATATATACAGTGGGGATTGAAAGTTTGGGCACCTCAGGTAAAAATCTGTATTAATGTGCATAAAGAAGCCAAGGAAATATGGAAAAATCTCCAAAAGGCATCAAATTACAGATTAGACATTCTTATAATATGTCAACAGTACAAGTTGTTTAACTGCAGTACAAGATATTAACTCTGCAGGGTGCCCAAACATTTGCAGACACCATTTTTCTGTTATTTTGAAAGTGTCAATGATGGAAATAAAATCTAACTTTTGTTGACATATTAATGTCTAATCTGTAATTTGATGCCTTTTGGAGATTTTTCCATCTTTCCTTGGCTTCTTTATGCACATTAATACAAATTTTTGCCTGGGGTGCCCAAACTTTCAATCCCCAATGTAGTATTTTGTACACATTGGTCCATCACAGCAGCACAGCACTTTTTTTTTTTATATTTGATAACCATACCAAACCTCAGTTTAGACACAAAATAGCATAGGAAGAACATGAATCCAAACCCCATATTACTAATAGACCCCATATCAAATGTTACCCCCCCCCACACACACACACACACACACACACACACACACACACACACACACACACACACAAAAAGGGGAAAATGAGAAATAATAAACTAAAAAATATATATGCATTAAAAATGAAATGCAAAGAGAAACATAAATTCTTTATTCCAAAGAGAAACCTATTTAATGATATTTAGAAATGAACAATAAAAATTAAGGGTTTCCCTATATTTGTTATAAATTACATCAAAATACTCTAAATAGGTTCCAGAAAGAGTAAATAACACAATTACATTATGCTAACAATAAAAGCATAGATGAAAGGAGAACAAACACATTAAGTCCCGGTTCACATTTGTGCGATGCGGGAACTCTGCGAATATACAGCGTGTTCCCGCATTGCATCCGCACCCCTGGCAGTTCACACTGCCATATGCGATACACAGGGGGTGTCAATTAAAAGGTAACGACACCCCCAGTTGAGATCGCATATTGCAGTGCGATCTGCAAGTTCGCACAGAATCGGATCGCACTAGTGTGAACCACCGTGCGATTCGATTCTGCTGCGGATTAAAAAAGGGTCATGTGCGTGTTTAGTGCGATTGCGGTGCTAATTCAGCCATACAAAGTGTATGGCTGAAGTTTGCACCGCACAGAGATCGCATGTAATTTAATAGCAGTGCGCTTCGAATTACATGCGATATCTGTGATCACACTAATGTGAACCGGTACTAAAAATATAAATAATAATAAGTTATGTTGGCAATAATAGTCCTGTTCCCCATGGATGTATGGACAGGTAGTTACCTGAGAGCAAGAAGAATCAATGAACTACCAGAGAGCTCACTAGCGTCCTCGTAGTTCATTGAAAACTACAAGTCATCAGCTGCAATGGCTGACGGTACTTGTAGTCTATCCATTCACAGAAAACTGCATGGCCACAATGTTTTTAAATTGTGAGAGCGGGTGCAGGAAGATGATCCCCCTGCCTACTGTCACAGCAAGAGGGGATTGAGCAGTGGCAGCTAGTGTATATGGGGCGCAGGGGCGCCTCCCCCTATCCATGCATCCGGCCCCCTAATCTACATGCAGGGCGCCGGTCGCATGGAGTTCAATAGGGATTTTTTTTTTTAACCATGTGATTAGATTCAGAGGCTCTCACAGGCTAAAAAAAAAGGTGGGCTCGGGGCGCAGTGCCCCACCCAGTTGTGTGACAATAGCGAAAGAAAATTCACTATTGTCGCATGGATCCTCCTCCTGGTCAATCAGGAAGCGGGTCATGAGACCCGTTTCCCGATTGGCCAAAAGGAGAGGCCATGCTATTGGTCAATGAGGAGGAGGAGGGAGGAGACGCCAGGGAAGCCATCACCATTGCTGCCAAGGAAAGCAGCCGCCGTCGGAGATTAAGCTGATGGGAGGCCTCTAATGGGGCCAGGTAGGAGTGTTCCAGGGCATCTTTAGTGCTTTAATGTAAGTGAGCCTGTGGGGGGCGGTGTGCAAGCTGGGGAGCTGGTGTGGTCTGGGGGGGGGGGGGGTTTGGTGTGGTCTGCCTGCCGCCCCCCAACCCCCCCCCCACCCCGGCTTGTGGAGCACCAGCCGCCACTGGGATTTAACATGTGGGGAACAGATGCTGGAACAAGTTACATGCACCACCCTAAAAATGGGTGGAACATGGCAAACTTACCCTTTAAATCAATGTAAACCCTTAAAATTAGCTGCTCTTATTTTCTCCCTTTTGGTCTGTTAAAGTGGTTCTAAAGTCTCCATTTTTTTTTTTTGCATTAAGGTAAAAAAAACCTCCATTAGCTGTTCTAACCACCCTGTCTCTAAACACTTACCTAGCTCCTACACCAATTCAGAGGTGTCTCCGGCTCCAACACCACTCCCCTCACTTCCTGGTCTCACGGGAGCCACTGAGGACAGCAGGAGCAATATGCTTCTGCTGCTGTCAGTCAAACTCCTGTGAGGAGGGAAAAAGGGCGTGGCTAACCAGCGATGTGTGTGTGTCTGGTTGCGCACAGCTCAGCTTGGAAGCACGCACTCAGAGGTGCCTCCTTAGCACACTGGCTTGCTAAGGAGGCACCAGGAGAAGGGAGAAGGTGACAACACCAGGGGGGGACTTCTAGAAAAGGAGGTAAGGGACCCTTCTGTGTATATTGTTGCACAGAGCAGGTAAGTATTGCCACTTATTTATTTATTTGTTTTTTTAACCACTTGCCGACCGCTCACTCAAGCTCTACTGCGGCAAAGTGGTTAGTTCCTGTCCAGCAACGTCGCTGGACTCGTCCCTTGGGCTCGCTCCCGCTGTATGTCACTGGTATCCCCAAAAGTGTCAAAAATGTCAGTCAAGGGTCAGATCTGTCTGTCTGTCGAAGTCCCGCAAAAAAAATCGCAGATCACCGCCAAAAAAAAAATGACAAAAATCTTTCCCTTAGTTAGTAAACGCAATAACTTTTGCGCAAACCAATCAAAATACGCTTATTGTGATTTTTTTTTACCAAACATAGGTAGCAAAAAACAAATTGGCCAATTTGGGGGGGGGGGGGGATTTCATATAAAAAAATGTGAAAAATATTGTTATTTTTTCAAAATTTACGCTCTTTTTTTGTTTATAGCGCAAAAAGTAAAAATTGTACAGGTGATCAAATACCACCAAAAGAAAGCTCTGTGTGTGGGAAAAAAAGGACGTAAATTTCGTTTGGGTACGGCATCGCACGACCGCGCAATTGTCAGTTAAATTCGCACAGTGCCGAATTGCAAAAAGTGGCCTGGACGTAATACAGCAAAATCCTCCGGTGGTAAAGTGGTTAATTAAGGCTTTGGTTGCATTTCGTTTTATGTGTTCAATATATGCAAAAAGGTTGCCAGAAATCCAGTGCGCTTCTATGCTTCCTTTGCATCCTGCAGTGTTATCTCAATCAGTCTTATCAGCCTTGCCCACAGCTAGAGAAAACTTTCACTTATGTTATGAAAAGGTGGATGAGGGGTGTGCTTAGTAATCCTTATACACTTCCTGCATTGTAACCCCCCAGGACAGGAAGAGTGTAACTGGCAATAAGCTTAATAAAAGAAAGCTAAAGCTAATGCAGCCATCATATCTAAGGGAACTCCTAAACTCAATACTTGAAGAGGTGTACACATAGATTTTGCCATATGATGTGATAAGATGTGATGATCTGCAAAAAATGGTGTTCTTATTCTTGTTTTATCTGCATGAATCGGGTAATAAAGGTAATGTAAAAAAAAAAAAAAAAAAAAAAAAGGTAATGTATTTTACATCCTATGCATGTTTATTTCCACTTATTTTATAGGGGTGCAATATGAAGGGATAATGAAATGGTGGTTGCAGAGGAAAGCTTATTAGAGTAATGATGGAATGGATATTGAGATATTAAGATGCTAACATTAACGCTAAAATCATTTTCATATGTCTATTTTCAGAAAACTGTGAATTTCTAGATTTAAATGTGATAAAAAAGAAAAGAAAATTATGAGTATTCAGAGAAATATCTTAATGTGTGATATAAATACAGTATATATATATATATATATATATATATATATATATATATATATATACTGTATCTATATATATAAATGTATATACTGAATTTATATATATATATATATATATATATATATATATATATATACTGTATTTATATATATAAATGTATATACTGAATTTATTTATATATATATATATATATATATATATATATATATATATAAATACAGTATATACATTTATATATATATATATATATATATATATATATATATATATATATAAATACAGTATATACATTTATATATATATATATATATATATATATATATATATATATATAAATATATACACAATTTATTACAAAAAGTATTGGGACACCTGCCTTTACACACACATAAACTATAATGACATCCCAGTCTTAGTCCGTAGGGTTCAATATTGAGTTGGCCCACCCTTTGCAGCTATAACAGCTTCAACTGTTCTGGGAAGGCCGTCCACAAGGTTTAGGAGTGTGTCTATGGGAATGTTTGACCATTCTTCCAGAAGTGCATTTGTAAGATCAGGCACCGATGTTGGAGAGAAGGACTGACTCTGCTCTAATTCATCCCAAAGGTGTTCTATTGGATTGAGGTCAGAACTCTGTGCAGGCCAGTCATGTTCCTCTACCCCAAACATGCTCCTCTATGTCTTTATGGACCTTGCTTTGTGCATTGGTGTGCAGTTATGTTGGAACAGGAAGGGGACATCCCCAAACTGTTCCCACAAAGTTGGGAGCATGAAATTGTCCAAAATGTCTTTGTATGCTGACACCTTAAGAGTTCCCTTCACTGGAACTAAGGGGCCAAGCCCACCCCTGAAAGACAACCCAACTCCATAATCTCCCCTCCACCAAATTATTTGGACCAGTGTACAAAGCAAGCTCCATAAAGACATGGAGGAACATGTTTGGGGTGGAGGAACTTGACTGGCCTGCACAGAGTCCTGACCTCAACCCGATAGAACACCTTTGGGATGAATTAGAGCGAAAACTGCAAGCCAGGCCTTCTCATGCACATCAGTGCCTGAACTCACAAATGCGCTTCTGGAAGAATGGTAAAACATTCACATATATTGTGAAGAAATGCTGTAAATGAAGAATGCTTTCAGAAATAGAAGTGTTATTACTTTATATTTATCAGTTAACCAGATGGAAAATAAATGAATAGAAGAAATATCCAAATTAAATCAATATTTGATGTGACCACTCTTTTCCTTCAAACCAGCATTAATTCTGTCAGGTACACTTGTACACAGTTTTTGAAGGAACTCAGCAGTTAGGTTGTTCTTCTGGTTAGATCTTCTGTGGATGTAGGCTGCCTCATATCCTTCTGACTCTTCATGTAAGCGCAGACAGACTCCAATTACAGACAGATGATGTTGAGATCAGGTCTCTGTGGGGGCCAAACCATCAATTCCAGAACTCTTTGTTCTTCTTTACACTGAAGATACTTCCTTTTATATAATATAGGAATCCCACATTATACAAAGTGTGTGTGCATTACTATTATTATTTCTATTATATTGTTTTTTATTTTAGTGCAAGTATATACTGTGTATTTTTTTTCAGTAAATAATTATGTAGAGCATATTATATGTGATCTTTACTGAACAAGGAGCACTTTAGGCCCTCCTAACACTATATGGTACTTTTTTTGAAAATGTGATCACTAGGGATGGGCTTGATGTTCGAGTCGAATGTAAGTTCGTCTTGAACATAAGCTGTTCGTGTGTCGCTGAACACACAAACAAATGGGGCACTCAGCAGGAAGTTCGCCCGCCGAAGAGCACCCCATAATTCACTGCGCTAGTGCAGTGAAGAAATTACTGTTGATTGGCCAAAGCATGCACATGATCTGTATTCTTTGGCCAATCACAGCACAGTGTCCTGTCAGAGCCATGATTGGCCAAAGGCAGGCTGCCTTTACCCAATCATGGCTCAGGGGCTAAGTCCACGCCACACACTATATAAGGCTGCTGCTTACACGACAGTCATATATAGTGTATGATAATAGAGGTTAGGCAGGTAGTTAGTGTGTTGAGTTCGTTTAGTGCAGTCAGTGTAGTGAACAGGCATACCCCACTTTTATAATGTATAGAAAGGTTGTAGTCCTGGGTCCCCTTTCAGTGCTCCCCAAGTTTTGCGTCCCTGTCACTTATAGTTTGTGAGCAGTGCCATACCAAGCTGACTGAGATTTCCACTAGACGCCAACAGGGGAGGACTGGGCCGGGGTGCAGGGTGGCAATTGCCCCCTGGGCTGCTCTGATGCTCCGTAAAAAGGCTGCACTGCTTCTGCCACAGACATGCCTAAAGGATTCCTGGTAAAGAGAAGTAAAAAGTCCCTGCCGCTGACCTACTGAGTGCAGGATGAAGACAAGGACAGAGCGCAGGCCTCCCCTCCAGCATGAATGGTGTAAACTGTGTCTGAGCAGAGGCCAGTTCCATGTCCCACTGGAGACTCTTCTCCCCTGGCAAGCCCCGACCGATCTGTCCCAGCTCTACCCAAACACCCCCTGCTGGCCAGGTCGGGAACCCAAATTCAGTTAGTAAGTAGAGAGTATCTGAAGCAGGGCTTCAGCCTGGAATAGGGGTTAAGGAGGAGGACGGGAAGAGGGAGAGTGGGAGGGGGCCGAGTCGCTGCAACCTGGGCCTCTGGTTTGTACTTGCCCCCAGGGCCGAAAGTTGCCAGTCTGCCCCTGGACGCCAATGTTAAAGACAGGGAGCAGTGCCGTATCAAGCTGACCGAAATTTCTCATACACACCAATGTTAAAGATAGGGAGCAGTACCATGCCAAGCAGACCAAGATTTCCTGTAGATGCCAATGTTAAAGATAGGGAGCAGTACCATGCCAAGCTGACCGAGATTTCCTATAGACATCAATGAACACTGAAAGCTGAAAATTTGGTCTAGGCAGGAAGGTGGTGAAAGTGCCCTGTATTTAAGTGGTTAAGGGGAACCCTATCACATAATGTAAAAAAAAATACACTTTTTATGTCAATAACTTGCATATAACCACTTAAGCCCCGGAAGATTTTACCCCCTTCCTGACCAGGGCCTATTTTGCGATTCGGCACTGCGTGACTTTAATGGACAATTGCGCGGTCGTGCGACGCTGTACCCAAACAAATTTGACGTCCTTTTTTTCCCACAAACAGAGCTTTCTTTTGGTGGTTTTTGATCACCTGTGCGATTTTTTGATCATGCGCTATAAACAAAAAAAGAGCGAAAATTTTGCAAAAATAACAATATTTTTCACATTTTTTTATATGAAATTCCCCAAATAAAAAATGTAAAAATCTAAATTTTTTAACATTTTAGGCCAATTTGTTTTCTGCTACATATGTTTGGTAAAAAAAATCCCAAAAAGCGTATTTTGATTGGTTTGCGCAAAAGTTATTGCGTTTACTAACTAAGGGAAAGATTTTTGTCGTTTTTATTGGTTTTTTTTTAACGAGTAATGGCGGCGATCTGCGATTTTTTTTGCGGGACTGCGACATTGCGGCGGACAGATCGGACCCTTGACTAACATTTTTGACACTTTTGGGGTTACCAGTGACATTACTACAGTAATCAGTGCCATACATATGCACTGTTACTGTAAAAATGACACTGGCAGTGAAGGGGTTAACTTTATTTGAGAGGGAGGGGCTAAGTGTGTCCCTAGGGGAGTGATTCTTACTGTGATTGGATGTGGCTGTGTGTGTAACAGCATCGATCAACGGTCCTACATAGCAGGACCGTATGATCTGTGCTGTTACACAGGGGAGAATGACAGGCGGCTTTGTTTACATTAGCCGCCTGACTTTCTCCCGCTCTAACCGACGATCGCAAGTGACAGTCGGACATCGGGTCCGCCGGGCACACGCACGGGGGGGTCTGTGACCAAGCGGGAGCGCACCTCCGGCGGCGCGCGCTCGCTCCCTAGACCCTCACAGGCTAACAACGTAGACCTACGTTGCTTTGCCTGTAAGGGGCTGACTGCCGATGTAAATTGTCGTTAGGCAGTCGGCAAGTGGTTAAAATGAGAAGAAGAAACAGGCGAAGGGCCTCTAAGTGCAGAATGTTTATTAGGTCTAAGCACACAAGAAAAAGGCAACTCACAGAAGAGTGGATGACAATCGGCTCGATCTAGAGTCAAACGGTGAGTGGACAGTCCAAGAAAGCCAATACCGAGAGGAAGGAGAAGGTGGAAGAGTCCTTTCCGGTGAATGGAGATGGAGGACAGGAGGAATCCGGCTGCTGTCTCCTGGGACCGGCTGGTTCTCTCGTGGCAAGCTGGAGCGCAGCGTCCACCGCATGACGTCATTGGGGTCAAGGAGTACAGGACGCATTTCAGAGCATGCGCCAAGCTCGTGGGGAGCATGCACGCACTTTACTCAAGTGAGCTTGGCGCATGCTCTGAAATGCGTCCTGTACTCCTTGACCCCATTGACGTCACGCGGTGGACGCTGTGCTCCAGCTTGCCACGAGAGAACCAGCCGGTCCCAGGAGACAGCAGCCGGATTCCTCCTGTCCTCCATCTCCATTCACCGGAAAGGACTCTTCCACCTTCTCCTTCCTCTCGGTATTGACTTTCTTGGACTGTCCGCTCACCGTTTGACTCTAGATCGAGCCGATTGTCATCCACTCTTCTGTGAGTTGCCTTTTTCTTGTGTGCTTAGACCTAATAAACGTACTGCACTTAGAGGCCCTTCGCCTGTTTCTTCTTTGCATTGTCCACAGATTTGACTTCCTGTGTGGAGGAGCTGGCCCTTTGCTTGCAGACTTTTAACCCATTTCACAGCCTAATTATCTCTATTGGTAATTTACCTTATGGACTTCATTTGATTCCCTGCAGTATGCCATATAGGTAACCTGTTTTTACCTGTTTTTATATTTTCATTGCACCATTGATATCATTTTGTACATCCTTACATTGACCGTACCACACCAGACCAGAGGGCCAGTTAATCTTTTATTTAAGTGGTTAAAATGAGGACTTTTGATTTTTCATGTTCGAGTCCCTAACACTTTAATAGAGTTTGCATGTTCACTAGAACTTTTTCCCTGTTCCAGATGTTCTGGTGCGAACCGAACGGGGGGGGGGGGGGGGGGTGTTCGGCCCATAGTGATCAGATCACATTAGAAAAAAAATCTAAAACTTTGACTTCTGACCTTTTGTGTGTGTTTGTGTACACCTCAACCTCTTCTGAATTAACCACTTTACCACCGGAGCATTTTGCTGTCTTACGTCTGGGCCACTTTTTGCGATTCGGCGCTGTGTGACTTTAACTGACAATTGCGCGGTCATGCGACGCCGTACCCAAACGAAATTAACGTCCTTTTTTTCCCACAAACAGAGCTTTCTTTTGGTGGTATTTGATCACCTGTGCGATTTTTACTTTTTGCGCTATAAACAAAAAAAGAGCGTTTATTTTGAAAAAATAACAATATTTTTAACATTTTTGTATATGAAATTCCCCCCAAAAAAGATGTAAAAACCATTTTTTTTTTAAATTTTTGGCCAATTTGTTTTCTGCTACCCATGTTTGGTAAAAAAAAATCGCAATAAGCGTATTTTGATTGGTTTGCGCAAAAGTTATTGCGTTTACTAACAAAGGGAAAGATTTATGTCATTTTTGGTGGGTTTTTTTTTAACGAGTAATGGCGGCGATCTGCGATTTTTTTTTGCGGGACTGCGACATTGCGGCGGACAAATCGGACCCTTGACTGACATTTTGACACTTTTGGGGTTACCAGTGACATTACTACAGTAATCAGTGCTATACATATGCACTGTTACTGTAAAAATGACACTGGCAGGGAAGGGGTTAATTTTATTGGAGAGGGAGGGGTTAATGTATGCCTGGTGCTTACTGACGTGTGGGGGGGGAGGTGACTGTGTGAGACAGGGACAGATCGCATGTCCAGCTATGCTGAACACTCCGATCTGTCACTCCCTGTCACTGAGGAGATCCGCCCACTTGTGTTTACACAGGCGGGCGGATCTCCACACTAGATCCCCGACGATCGGGGCAGAGCAGCGGCTATCGCCGCTGCTCCTCCCCTGGCCCGACTCCCGCTGTGAATGAAAACAGCGGGAGCGCGCCTCCGGGCGGCGCGCGAGCGCCGCCTACATGGGAGGAGTCTGGCGACGTAGGAGGTCTACGTCGTCAGACGGGATCGTGCCACTTTGCCGCAGTACTATTCCAGTACTCAGCGGTAAAGTGGTTAAAAAGGCTCCCAACTTTGGAGGTCAGCTTGTTTTATGAGCAGCCTACATTGAAGTCTAAGAATCTCTCAAAGTGAATGAACTTTGCACATCACCTTTCCCTATTTGATCAAGGACCAATGTAACCTCTAGTTATTTAGAGAGGTTTTTTTGTATGCTCTATTTTTTTTTTTTAAGGGTTTTTTAAATAAATAAAAAGTATTAAAAAAAAAAAAAATACTCTCTGCTTTATTGTTCTTTCTGTTGTAGAAAACGTATTAGCACACTTTACCTCCGTCTTCCCATGTGTCACAAGCAAGTCCAAGCATTCTGAACAGATGATAATATATTTAGACATGAGTACTGTTTCCATGGTGTTTATTAAGCCTCTAGAGTTCAGGAACACTATTGTTGACAGGACCTTGACAAAAATTAATACATTAATACGTTTTGCTATTATTTTTTTTTTTTTTTTATTTGAGTAGAATTTGTAGCCTAAGCTAATATAATTGCCTTGGATCCCATTATTCTTTTGATGCTTGAAATAAAACCACATGCAGTAAGAATCCACCTGTGGACAATGTGACAGCCTCCCCACTGTAGATGAAATCCTCCCAGCTTACATCTATCCTTTCTCGTAATACAAAATCAGTTCATCTTCTGATTAGTAAAACCAACAATGTGTTTTTTTGTTCGCGGCTTGTTATTTAATTTTTTTTTTTTTCTTTTACCCTAACTCTGTAACCTGCTTAAAAGATTGTAAAGCCTTACAAATTTCTGCAAGCTTTGAAAGAACGTTTATTGATATGGAAATGTCCCGGCCTTCTATCTGTTGTTCTGCGCATCTGCCTTAGTTTGTCTTCTGGGAACAGAAAGAAAAGGATTTAAAAAAAAAAAAAAGTGATTGAATGAAATCATTTCATTTGGCAGAACCAACTGTCAATTTTTGCCAAAATTGCCCTCCTTTTAGTGGTTTTCTAAGCATCTGAGCACATTCTAAATGGACATTCTAGTGTTGCCAGAGCAATTACTATTATTAATGTTCTCACATAAAATAATTACTTGATTTGTAGACCGCAAAATCAAGATAGGATAAATATAGCCTGGATTGCAGCTTTTACTTGTCAGGCCCTATGCTCGCCCAATACTGGGTAGGCAAAACATGTCCCATCCCCCTGTAGTTCTTGATAAGCCAAAACCAAAAACAAAATAAGGTTTCCATGTCACTTGCAGTGTTTTCTGCTTAAAACACAAAATAATGCTGCCCTGAAATCATGAAATTAATACATTTTTTTTTTCTTTTTTAATACACAGGAAAGTACCTGGATGTGACCTGTCATCAGCTTCTTGCAGTCCCTGTATATTACAGCTGAAATGTGGGAGGAGGAAAAAGTTCAAGGAGCAATCCAGTTCAAATTCTGATAAGAAGCATGTTGATAGGAGGAGAGAGTAGTGACAGAGGGGTGAACCTTTACTGTGCTGCTTCTCCTTTCACTGTCCAGCCACAGGTTGGGGGTGCGTCCGGGATTACTTGGGCTTAGAGGAAGTGGTTTGGATGAATCTGTCCATCAGACTGTGGACATCTAACGGCAAAAAAAGTACTGCAGGGAACTCTAAAGATTGAAGCTAAATATTACACCAAACGTTGGTTTCGTTATTATATCTGTTATTTAACAGATTCACTTTTATCATTTTATTTTTGGATAAAATTCCACTTTAAATATAAAATATATTAATCAAAAAAATGTGTTGAGCTGTGAATATACTCAAACAAACATATATTCAAATAATCAAAATTAAGTAGTGCTCATAAACTGATGAGAATAAAATGCTATAAGTGCAAAACAGAAAATTCATCCATATATATATATATATATATATATATATATATATATATATGTGTATATATATATGTGTATATATATATATATATATATATATATATATATATATATATATATATATATATATATATATATATACATATATATAATATATATATATATAGATATATATATATAGATATATACAGTAAAACCTTGGTTTGAGAGTAACTTGGTTTAAGAGCGCTTTGCAAGACAAGCAAAATTTTCAAATAAATTTTGACTTGGTTTACAAGCGATGTCTTGATATACAAGTAGCCTCAAGTCACAGCTGAGTATAAAAGAGAAGAGAGGCGCCTCTAAGTGTAGCAATATGGTTACATTTAATGAAGGTACAACATTTAGCAACTCACATGGTTGATGATTGGAACAGGCATATCTAAGGATGCAGGCATCCAGGCTAAAGCTGTCCAGATAGACCATCCTCTGCACCGCCATCTACGTCATCCCTTCCATGCTGCCCCTCGCTTTTAGATCCCTTTACTGCAGGGTGGTCTTCCCGGTCAGGATTACAGACTGGCAGCCGGCGGTGCAGAAGATAGTCCATGTGGACAGCTTTACCCCGGATGCCTGCATACTTAGATGTGCCTGTTTTATTCATCAACCATGTGAGTTGCTAAATGTTGTACCTTCATTAAATGGAACCATATTGCTACACTTAGAGGCGCCTTTCTTCTCTTTGATACTCTGTAGCTCCTACTGGATTTTGCTTCTTATCCCCTTGTGGAAGTTGCTATTTGTGGATGGACATTTTATGGTTATATAACCTATCGCAATGCTATAATCTTTTTATATGGACTATAAACTGAAGGACTTGTGAATAAATGGTTGTGGAACGAATCATCTGAGTTTCCATTATTTCTTATGAGGAAATTTGCTTTGATATAAGAGTGCTTTGGATTACAAGCATGTTTCCGGAACGAATTATGCTCGCAATCCAAGGTTTTACTGTATATATATATATATATATATATATATATAGATATATATATATAGATATATATAGACATATATAGATATATGTAAAGCTGTTAGCATGTGCATTCATAAATTATATTTTTAAATAAAGTGCCAAGTACTGTAAGGTATACATATTGGATATTTTCAATTAAAGTGCCAATTATTCTATAAAAAACTCAAATTATGGTAATTCAAAATGACAAATCTTCAAATATGGCATAACGGAAAACATAAATGATATAGACAGAGGAATCCCAATTTCAAATATTGATGGTGACACAGGTGCTCCACACGTGTTTAATTGCCGTCCAAAAGTGCTCCCTTGTCCGTGCTCCACCATATATGATAATAAATGGACGCTTACCAGATGTGGAGACCCCAAACAAAGTCTATCCACGCATTGGTGGGCAACACCCCCCACTGTGGGTATGTAGGTAAAACTCCCTTCACAGGACCCCTATGTTAGATGTGTCATCAAAAAGATCTCTAGATAATGCGGCCGGTTTGTTGTCATCATTCATTACCTAGGCATGTGTATAAAAAAGGAATACAATCATGTATTGCAAAATTTCCCAGCAAAGGAAATTTATTATAAAGAAGTTTATTCAAAGAAACCCATTCAATGCCCCCCATATAGGGTTCGTCTGGATGCAAAGTCAGTTATATGTCATATAGAGTAATCCAGCATGTACATCCACCATCTTGCAGCAAACTGTTTAAATAGAAAAGGTTTGTAAACTCTGTATTGGATATGGTATTGTGTGTTTTTAATATTTGTACAATAAACCTTTTTTTAATGGGTCCTTAAAGACATGGGTGAGTGTGTTTGGGGTGGAGGAACTTGGCTGGCCTGCACAGAGTCCTGACCTCAACCCAATAGAACACCTTTGGGATGAATTAGAGTGGAGACTGCGAACCAGGCCTTTTTGTCCACATCAGTGCCTGACCTCAAAAATGTGCTTCTGGAAAAATGTTCAAACATTCCCATAGACACACTCTTAAACCTTGTGGACAGCCTTCCCAAAAGAGTTATAGCTGCAAAGGGTGGGCCAACTCAATATTGAACCCTACGGACTAAGACTGGGATGCCATTAAAGTTCATGTGTGTGTAAAGGCAGGCGTCCCAATACTTTTGGTAATATAGTGTAGATTTATTCAGGAAAGCCTTATTTTGAAAGAGAAGGCAAGCCAAAACTTAACTAAGCCTAAATCTACCCTGCCCCTTTAAGCCTATTCTATCGACCTGTAAATGGAAAGATGTCTCACTCTCTACTATATATCCTGAAGTCACTCCAGTCCAGTCACATAATAGGGTCCCAGCGCTGGCTTCAGTGAAGAGGAGAGATTTCCAACAATGGCTGAAGAGCCTATGTGGTGATGTCCCCTATAGGCTTACTATGGGGCATCTGTTGTCAGCTGTCCATACTCTACACTGAAGCTGGCGCTCGGACCCTATCTTGTGACCGACCAGACCAGAGCAACCTCAGAATAGGTAAGTATAGGCATCTTTCCTTATACAGGGTAGATAAAATAGGCTTAGAATGGGGGATGGGAGGTGGTTTAGGTATAGTTAGGGTTTGACTTGCCTTCTACTTTAAGTATATTCAAATTTATTTTCTATTCAAGTTTCTTGTTTTAACTGAAGCCCTGATTAAATGGGGGAGGGGTGTTTTCCGGTCCACAAAACATGTTACATGTGATTAGTGCAAACAATTACATTACGTCTTAAAATTTGGAGTGGTGTGCCTTCTAATGGTGCATGTTAACCTTTTCGATACCCAATGTAGGGTAGCCCTGTCTGTTGTGAGCAGCCTAACCTAAGCTAGTTAGCTCTCCGAATGTTATCCCCTCTCACTACTTTGTATGACCTCACACCAAAGTCCCAGTGCCTTTTGAATGCTTTTTTCTTCAGAGGTTCTTATTTTTTCTATACTACCACTGTGAAGGTTTTTACTTTCTCTTGTCTCAATGACAACATATGGGGGGACATTTTTAGAGCCAAAAAGATAGACAGCAATAAAATATAACAGTGGATCTGTCAGGAGAATGGCCGAAGAAGAACTGGCAATACTAGGCATTGCTGCATCTGGCGAAGTGGCGAACATTAGTGCGCGGCAACGTAAATCGGCGAATGCGCATGCATGGTGGCACGCGCATAACGTAACAGCTGCTGGCACCCACTTGCCTATAAAAGACTGCTGCCCTGCTTAACAGGTTGCTGGATGATCGTCAGCCCCCCCCCCCCCCCCGTGTTCCTGTGCCTCTGTGTGTTTGGTCTTGGATTTCCTATCACAGACCTGGCTTGCCTTTGACCTGTCTTATCTCCATTCCTGGCTTTGACCCTTGGCTTGTACTACCGAGTCTGCTGCTGCTTGATCACCTGTGTATGACACCGGCCTGCATTACAGACTCTGCTACTATCTGCCTACTTATGTATGACCCGGGCTTGTTCCTGTTTCTGCTACCTGCCTCTACTACTGACTGATCCACCGTGCATGACCCCTGGCCTCACTTCTGGTAAGGTTTCCTGTTTGCCCTGCTGCCAAATGCACCTGGAACTTCTGAGGGACACCTGCCCTACAGCGCATCCTGCTTGTTCCAGCTATCATCTGGTGGTCAGCTTTCCAGCTCTTCGGAACTCTACAGGCAACCTACACTTCTTTGGGCACTGCACCTCCTGTACCACCTCCAGGGGTGCTTTGCACTCAGCATGCCTCTAACCAGGTGCGTGACAGGCTCTATCTCCCCCTACTATGTTATGTAATTATTTGCTTGTATTTTGCACACCCTTTCTGAATGTACGTTTCCACAAGTTGACACACTTGAGTCATATATAGGGTTGAGCGAACACGGACTGTATTATTCGGGTCCGTACCCGATAATTGGATTTTTGTTACCCGGACACGGACCCGAAAACTTTACTGTATGTTTGGGTTTAAAATCTATGTTCGGTAATTTTATTTCCTGTTTTGTATGTAATGGCGCGGTTTTAATGGCGCGGTTTCAACAGCCAATCAACAAGCGTTTAACTGGTGTGCCATAGAAGCTATCACAGCCATGCCTACTAATGGCATGGCTGTGATTGGCCAGCAGAAGCATGTGACCCAGGTCTTTATAAGCTAGAGACACAGCGCGGTGTGCGTCAGTCTGTTCTAGTGTAGGGAGAGAGCATACACAACGGTGCTGGCTGCTGCTGATTAGGGACAAAGACAGGAAAAAAAAACATTGTGGCTGATAGAAAAGAATGTAGGGACAGGTCGGAGTGTAGGCAGGGAAAGATAGAAAACCATTTTAGGGACAGGCTGGAGAGAGTAGGCAGGGAGAGATTAGGAGACACAGGACAGAACAATCGTCCGTTAGCGATCTACATCGATTTTGCTGTGTGGGGGGTGGTGCAGTGAACGATCTTTTTGCCCTAACTTGAGCCCACTGAGGAGAAGGGAGAAAAAAAAATATTTTTATCAGTCTGTTGTGTGCAGCATTCAGCTATATTTTACTACACAGTGCTGTTCTAATCTGCTATTTAAAAATTACAAATTTAAAGGGGTATTTGCCATGCTCTTAACTACATTTTGTTGCCATTTGCAGCACTCTAGACCTTTCCATTGTTTTTTTAGAGCCATTTTAGTGCCTGAAAGTTCGGGTCCCCATTGACTTCAATGTCACGGACCCAGACTTTTTTTTCAAGTTCGACCGGACCCACTGAACACGGACATCCAGGTGTCCGCTCAACTCTAGTCATATACAGTACATGCAGACTATTTACTTTTTATATTTGCTGCTAGAGCAGTTTTTTCTCATCTACCACAGAAAGCATTGTCATGCAATTGTCATTGTCATGGGGACAATTCTTAATTGCAAATGGAACTCCGAGGACTGCTGTAAAGCAGGTTATGTTAAGCACCAGCCTTTCTTTGGGTCTCCAAGCTCACATAACCATTACATGCTTGCTGGTGTACTAATAAAGTCATAAAAAGGCCAGCTTTCCCCTAGAACAATTTAATTTTCTCCCCGTTTCTTGGGAAAACTTTCCCAAACAATGTTGCTCCAGCTTTACTCTCTTCCGCTGACTAAAGATGGAGGCACACACCGTTTAATCGCCAACCCCTGGCGTAATGGGGAATTCATCAGCTGGCAGCGGGAGAGGAGGGGAGGATCCAAAATTCGCTGTGAGTTGGATCCCTCCGGAGCATCAGACAAGAGAATTGGGGTTAGCATTAGTTGCTCTTAAGCAAGAGAACATCCTTTTTATCCTATTTTTTCTCCTTTGATCCAGATGGTAAAGAGTAAGAAAAAAAAACTGTTTATAATAGTGCTTCTTTCTACATCATGGATGGATGGTTGGAAACCTCCGGCAAAAAAAAAAAAAGTGCTGATTTCTTTTCGGGAAACAGAAATATCTGAAGCTTCTTGCTTTAAAGTGCACCTGTTATTTTGGTAAGAATGATATGCCGATATGCAAGACAGGTAAGGAAGGTAAGGACCATGTTTTGTTTTAATTTAACTATGAAAAGTGTAGCCCCTTGTCCTAAGCAGGAGCTACTTTGTCAATTTAGTGTTTGGCCGGTCTGTAGTTAGCCCAGCAGACTGATTGTATATTTTTTCATCGTTTTTTTAAGTTTAACCACTTGCCGACTGCCGCACGACTATTTACGTCAGCAGTCAGCCCCTCACAGGCAGAGTAACGTAGATCTACGTCGCTAGCCTGTGAGGGTTTTGGGAGCGAGCGTGCGCCACCGGAGGCGCGCTCCCGCGCGGTCACGAACCGCCCCGCGCGTGTGCCCGGCGGACCTGATGTACGCCGGGCACTCGCGATCGTCCGTGACAGCGGGAGAAAGGCAGGCGGCTAGTGTAAACAAAGCCGCCTGTCAGTTCTCCCTGTGTAAGAATGATGATCAAAAGGTTCTACTATGTAGGACCGTTGATCACTGTTCTTACACATCAAGCCACAGCCAATCACAGTTAGAAACACGCCCCTAGGACACACTTAACCCCTCCCTCTCCAATACAGTTAACTCCTTCACTGCCAGTGTCATTTTTACAGTAACAGTGCATATATATAGCACTGATTACTGTAGTAATATCACTGGTAACCCCAAAAGTGTCAAAAATGTCAGTCAAGGGTCCGATCTGTCTGCCGCAATGTCGCAGTCCCGCAAAAAAATCACAGATCGCCACCATTACACGCTTAAAAAAACAACAAAAATCTTTCCCTTTGTTAGTAAACGCAATAACTTTTGCTCAAACCAATCAAAATACACTTTTTGCAATTTTTTTACCAAATATATGGTAAAAAAAAAAATGGCCTAAAATGTTAAAAAATTTTGATTTTTACATTTTTTTTGGGAATTTCATATAAAAAAATGTGAAAAATATTGTTATTTTTGCAAAATTGACGCTCTTTTTTTGTTTATAGCACATGATCAAAAAATCGAACAGGTGATCAAATACCACCAAAAGAAAGCTCTGTTTGTGGGAAAATAAGGACGCCAAATTTGCTTAGGTACAGCATCACATAGGCCCTGGTCAGGAAGGGGGTAAAATCTTCCGGGGCTTAAGTGGTTAAGTTGGCTTGTGATTTCTCACTGTTGCCAGCGGATGTCACTGGTATCACTCATCATTGTAAGAAATTTCACAAACAAAACTATGTAATTAATATTTATATTGCCTTCAGCCAATCCAGTAGGAGCTTCAGGGCACTGGTGCATGCTGGGGGGATATAAATATTTGGGACAGGCAATGTGCTCCCTCTCTTTCCCTGGGAGGAGGCCTAGGGAGGTGCTGCTGGATAAGCTCTGCTGTTAGGCCCAATAGCCTGCTTTTACGTGTGTTAAAGTCTTACAGGTGCTGAAGTGGTCCTGAAACTGTCCTGCCTGCTCTGGAGGAAGCTGTGCCAAGGAAGAGACCCAGGGTAGGCCTCTTCTGAAGGGCCTAGTGACTCACACGAAAAACTCAGTGACATTTTGGAGTGTGCTACAGTGTTGCCAGGTCGGCTTAAAGGTTCTGACACTGTAAAGCTGGAAATTGATCTGGATCTGGAGAGTCTGTAATTGCTCGTTTCCACTGAGCTTTCTGGTACGGTTCGGTTCGGTACGGTACGCTATTTATGCCGTTTCCATTATGAATGGTACCCTAATTCCGAACCGTACCGTACCACTTTTTGGTACCCTTTTGTTGGGGTACCAAGCACATTAGTACCGTACCAACAGGGTGGAGCTGCAGAACTTTGATTGGTTGACAGAGAATCGTCTATCACAGCTTTCCTGCTACACCACACCTATCATGAAAGGGTACTATTGGCAGTGGAAACGCAATGTGTACCGTTCCGAACCGTACCGTACTGAACCGAACCGTACCGTACCACTCAGTGGAAACAAGGCATTTGGTCTGCTATGGTATCTGGGACCCCTAACCCTCATCTTAACCGTTCTGCAATCAAAATAATAAAATAATGGCACCTAATATCCTTTCTTGCCCCCCCCCCCCCCCCCCATTTAGGCGATGGGCTGAGCCCTGTGGTGAAATGCTAGCCTGCCCCTGCCTCTGGAAGTGCTATCCTGCCTGTGGAGTGTCATTGGGATGCAACAGGATTTTAGAGCGTCTATGAAGGTTCCAATTTATCCAAGTTGCTAGAAATAGCAAGCCAAATTCAACTGGGCTTGTTCTGTGGTGTTGAAGATGTTCCACCACTTATCTAAGTGTCTTCCCCACTTCAAATGAGTGTCAAATTCATAACTTAGCATTTATACTATATGGCAAAAGGGTTGTGGTGACATGACCATTAGACTTACTGTATATGAGCTACTTAGACTTCCCTTTCCAAAATCTTGGGCATTATTATGGAGTTCCATGTCCAAATCCCCTAATATTAGAGGGAGCTTGGAAATCCAATGCAGTCATCCTTATTTGTTCAACTCTCCTCTAGCAGTTATTCTTGGACCTCCCCAGCCTGTGACTGGGCAGTAACAGGGCATCAAATATAGTCAAAGCATTTTGGAGGAAGGCTTCCCCTTCCGGAACAGTGAAAGATGTTTAACTGCAACACAAGTCATCACAGAAGAGTCAGAAGGTCCTTCTGGGAACACAGGCTCCCTGATGAAGGGGGCCCATTGGATCACCTTTGATCACCCTCGGCTGTTTTCACTGAAAGCTAAGACAAAATTGAACAGGACAGAAACTAATAATCTGGTGCTCTCTTCCTTCCAGCTAAACAACGGAGCTGTAGATGAGCAAAAAAAAAAAATCCATAGGAAGGGGAAGGCCTTTCCCCTGAAACACATTGAGGTTGATTTACTAAAACTTAGTACCCCTATCACAGTGGTCATGTGATCAGAAGCCAATCACACCAGCTGTCAATCATTACTGTTTTGACAGCCCGGTCACTGTGCTGGTAATGCGCAATGAGCACGCTTTCAACACAGAAACCCCAGCCGCCCATAAACACATATGTGTGGTATAAGACACACAGAGCATGGCTCGGGCTCGCCCCCTTGCTGCCTCCTCATTGGCTCAATGGCTCCCTCTGCTGTGTCTGAGCCAATAGGAGAGAGAGAGAGAGCTCAGAGAGGCTCTGCTCTTGTGCACATTGTTGGATTGAGATGGGGCTCAGGTAAGTATTTAAGGGGGGCTGGGGGGTGGCAGCTTGCAGAAGGTTTTTTACCCTAATGCAGAGAATGCATTAAGGTAAAAAACCTTCTGACTTTAGAACCACTTTAAGCATTCACATATCTATTTAGCTTTGTTCACATGTGCAGTTGGGGGGGGCTGGTGGTAAAAACCAGGTGGTTTTCCCACTTAACTGCCTGCCTGGAACCTGGGCATGCAGCAACTCAAGGCTGTGCACATGCCGCAGGTGCAATGCTGGGCTTCTTGGGCAAGGCTAAAAGGAAATAGCATGTTGCATCAGGTGGACATGAAACAGCATGCCATATTCGATGGACTAATGCAAGTCTATAGAGCATGGATCCTCAAACTGCGGCCCTTCAGCTGTTGTAGAACTACATATCCCATAAGGCATTTTAAAACTCCGACATTCACAGACATGACTTGGCATGATGGGAATTGTAGTTCCTGAACAACTGGAGGGCCATAGTTTGAAGACCCCTGCAATAGAGACACCAGAAGGGTGAGCAGTGTGCCTCGAGCCCACCCAGTTGTGTGACAATAGCGAATGAAAATTCGCTATTGTCACACGGATCCTCCTCCTGGCCAATCAGGAAGACCCGTTTCCCGATCGGCCAAAAGGAGACGCCATGCCATTGGGCATGGAGGAGGAGGGAGGAAACGCAGAAGACAGGGGGAGGAAGCCAAAGCTACTGCCGCCTGCTGCTGCGTCCAGGCAGGGTGAGCGGGGGGGGGGGTCCTGTCTGTCCATCCTGCCTGTCCGTCCTGTCCTCTCCTGTCCACTCCTGTCTTGCTGCGGTCCAAAGGGGGGGGGGGGATGGTTTGCGGCCTGGTGTGGTCTTAGGGGAGGTATGGTGCAGACGGTCTGCCAGCCCCCGGCCCATGGAGCACCAGCCGCCACTGCCCGCAACCATACGCAACACACAGTAGTACAGCATTTAAAGAGTTAAATTAGGCACTAAGGGCAGTGGGTAATGCACATGTGAATGACCCCCTTGAAAAGAACAGTTTCCCTTTAAGCTAGTCCATTATCCTTTGCAGAACAACTTATCTTCAACACATTAAAGAAGTCATTTTTGCTTACCTACACATTAGCTATTCAATATGTGAACCATTTACTTTTATTTTTATATCGCTTGGCACTTACCTATATATATATATATATTTTATTTATCTGTTTATATTTTGTATTGCAGCAGAAAGAAAACAATGAAACCACTATATATCAAATATATTCTGCTTTTTGGAGTAAAAAAAAATGCATTCTGCCATTCTTGGCAAGTCTAATAAATTCTCAGAGGAATACAATTGGGCCTACGTTTTAATAATCATGGTGTTCGATGAAAGAATGAGTACTGTGAGCAACACTGAAGGAAATGATAATGAAAAGCAATAAAAAATGTCCATCAGTTTAATCTCAGATGCATTTGTTGTACTTGTGGAAGTATAAAAAAAAAAGAAAGAAAGGGAGAAAGAGAAGGAGAGAGGGAGCTTTTTGTGAAAATCCAAGCTCACTATAATGTTTTCTTTGAAGTTGCAGGACGGCTGCCATATTTTTCCTTCAAAGGTAACTAATTTAAAATAACGGATTCCTATACCAGAGGGAAACTCTTTTGTTGGACTGACCCAATATCCCTGCTATTGATTTTGCTCCACATTTATTTCTGTTTAATTTTAAAAGGCTATTGGGAACGACAGATTCGGAATTTAATGAAATAAGATGGACGTACTGGGAAAAATATAGCAAACAGGCCTTATTTTTCAAGAAAAAATGTTTTCTTAGGATAATCCTGGTGATATATTACTGAGAAGAGTGGGCAGCTATTATTATACAGGGTAGCAGGACTTATTACAAGGCTCGTGGTGATGCTGCTGTCTGGTGGATGTTGGTGAATGGCGCAGCCTTGTTTTACAGGGTTACCAATCATCCGTAAATTTATGAACAGTTTGTAAAAATTCTGTGATTTTTATAACTGTCCGTAAATTTTCGTTATGGACATTTTCTGTCCATAAAAATTAGGGGGTTGGGTAAGCTTCCTGGTGCACCCCTATGGTTCCTACGAACTTATGTTCGTCTTTTCTAAAGGACACTAAAGCCCCGTACACACGAGAAGAAATTCAGCCGGGAAATTTCGTCCGACGACCGATCTGCCGATTTTCGGCTTGTTAGTATGGTGCTTCCAACAACCGACTCCGACTTTTCGGCCGAAAAAATCCTGGTGTGCAGGCATTAAAATTTTTGTCCTCCGTCAAAGCACGTCCGATTTTTGTCTCATTAGTACAGATTTCGATGGGGAAAAATCTTATGAGCAAGACTAGGCATGCTCAGAGATGAAAGAACACATAGAAAGCAATCCAACACATGACATCACTTCTGAAGTAGAATTCTGTCGCACGGGAAAATTTGTGTGCAGACTAGAGCACATTCCAACCAACAGACACCACTCTGGACAAAAGAAGGACGACCGGTCAGCGGAAATTCGTTGCGTGTGTACGAGGCTTTACCCTTGACACTAACCAACTGGTATCTATGGCTTGAATGGTTCCAGTAGAGTTTTCACAACCTGCCCTAGACATCACCACATAACTCTCTCCAACACCACTTGCACAAGCTCTCTGCAGTCTCCCCTAACCACTATTACCATCTGTATGTCAAATAATACGTATGTACAATATGTAAACAGGGGGGCTTTGTCCTCCCTCCGAACACAAATTGATCCCTCAGGGTTGTTTGCAGGTGACGGAAACCTCACCTTCTATAAAGCTTAGATCTCATCCTATTGTTTAAACATAATACTACTTTTGTTATATTACCAATGTATCTGTATCCTCATCCACAGCACTATTGGTATAATATGTTTGTATCCTTTGTTGCCTTTGAAAATTGAATAAAAACTATTGAAAGCAAAAATTAGGGGGTTAGGCAGGAATTGAGAGCGTTAGGCATGCGCAGGCCACGAAAGGAGCAGGTGGCCGCATTTGCCGTTACTGCTTCTTTAGTCCCGGATGCAGCTCTGTAACGGCGGAGTCATATCTGTACTCTGCCTCTCCCCGCCATCACAGTTTCACTTCCATGGGGGGGCTGCTGTGCACATGGTGCTCATTGCATGCTAGAAGTCTGGGTCCCTGCCACCCCATATCATCCGCTTCCTCACTCCTTCCTGAGCCCTGAGGCTCGTATCTATCCGACCCGCCAATGGAGCCGGTAAGCCTAAAAACTCCAAATCGGCCCGCAGAGGGTGTCTGTGGTAACCAAAACCACCAGCTACGTGTTCAAGCAGCAGCTGTACTGGTATGCTGGCCTGTATAAGGGAGAACGGAAAGAGCTAACGAGTCCAGCCCCACAATCCATGGACACTGGACTGGAGGTAGCAGTCTTTCTATGGAAGGGCCCCTGAATTGGAGGTAGCAGTCTCTCTATGGAGGATCCCCTGGACTGGAAATAGAAGACTCTCTGGAGGGGCCTCTGGACTGGAGATAGCAATCTCTTTATGGAGGGGCCCCTGGACTGGAGATAGCAGTCTCTCTATGGAGGAGCCCCTGGACTGGAGATAGCAGTCTCTCTATGGAGGAGCCCCTGGACTGGAGATAGCAGTCTCTTTATGGAGGGGCCCCTGGACTGGAGATAGCAGTCTCTCTATGGAGGAGCCCCTGGACTGGAGGTAGCAGTCTTTCTATGGAAGGGCCCCTGAACTGGAGGTAGCAGTCTCTCTATGAAGAAGCCCCTGGACTGGAGATAGCAGTCTCTCTATGGAGGAGCCCCTGGACTGGAGGTAGCAGTCTCTCTATGGAAGAGCACCTGAACTGGAGACAGCAGTCTCTCTATAGAGGGGCCCCTGGACTGGAGATAGCAGTCTCTCTATAGAGGGGCCGCTGGACTTGAGATAGAAGTCCCTTTATGGAGGGGCCCCTGGACTGGAGGTAGCAGTGTTTCTACGGAAAGGCCCATGAACTGGAGCTAGCAGTCTCTCCATGGAAGAGCTCCTGGACTGGAGACAACAGTCTCTGTATAGAGGGGCCCCTGGACTGGAGATTGCAGTCCCTTTTTGGAGGGGCCCCTGGACTGGAGGTAGCAGTCTTTCTATGTAAGAGCCCCTGAACTGGAGGTAGCAGTCTCTCTATGGAAGGGCCCCTGGACTGGAGATAGCAGTCTCTCTATGGAGGGGCCCCTAGACTATGGAGGGGCCCGCGGTTGGTTATAGGGCGTCCTCATGTGACGTCATCCCAGAATGAGAGTGTATCCCGCCCGCCGTCATTTTACTATACGGTGGGCGGGAAGTGGTAATCACATCAAACCACATATAACAATTAGGAAAAAAAAAAACATATTAAATAAACAATCAAAGAAAAAAACATATAAAGCTCTTCAAGTGTCCTTTTCATGCCAAATGGAGATATAGTTCATAAATTTATATAGTCCACACTTTGTGCCGATCTATGATAAGTGATGACAGTGACTCCCACCACTGTTCTTTAGGAAGTCACAAGACTGTGACGACACGCGTTGGGTGGAGCTGGATGATGTTGCAGAAACTGGAAGTGACGCAAGCGCCTCCGAGCCCCACTGTCAATACAAGTTGGTTGTTTTTTACCTTATTGTAAGTGCTTAATATTTTTAATAAACCCTTGTGAATACTTAATACACGATGAGGATCCTTTGTGATGCATGAGTTCACATGCAGTGGCGGGACCACAGATTTAAAAGGTCATACACTCCAATTCGTAAAGTAGCCCAGGATACGTAAGGAGTACACAGGAGAAGGAGGAGGACTATACAGGAGAGGAGCCTGTTTCCTGCACTCCAGAGTGGGGAAAGGGTGTTTTGACCTGGGACGAAAGGTCAGATGTGGAGGTGAGCACAGTTTAGAATGGTGGTGGGAGTCACTGTCATCACTTATCATAGACCGGCACAAAGTGTGGACTACATCAATTTATAAACGATATCACTATTTGGAGTGAAAATGACACTTGAAGAACTTTTATGTGCTTTTTCTTCAATTATTTATTTTATATGTTTCTTTTGTTATTGTTATATGTTGTTTTGATTAACACAAGGTATATATACACTGTGAAGGACACTATGAAAGATTGAAATCAATGGTTTATTTATATCACAGGAGGATTTAATTCATATGCAGTTTTAGGCCCCATTCACACCTCAGAGTTTTGTAGCTCGAAGCTCCAAAACGCTGGAGGAGAAAAAATTATTTTATTCTCTATCAAGTTGGTTCACATCTCCACTCCAAGTCGCCTGAAACCAAACGCCTGAAGGTCAAAAAGTTTGGGAGCTTTTTTTGTTGCACAAATTGGGCAGATTTGAGGATTTTTGGAGGGTTTTTATCCCCGTAGAAATGAATAGAAAAGCTCCATTTGCGCTTTTTTGTGCGCATTTTGTCGTGCGTTTTTGCACAATTTTCTGCTCAAATGAAACAATGTAAAAGATAAAGTGGTAATAATATATGAATAAATAAATGTAAAATAAATACACTAACTAAAAAATCATAATAAATAAATTAAATTAAAAAAAATAATAATATGTAATACTACATTAAAAAAAAAAAAAAAAAATACCCCTAACCTTAAAAAAATATTAAATAAATTATTATCAATGATAATAATAATACAAAAATCACCCAAACCTGAAAAAAATAACAATAATAATAATAATAATAATAATAATAATAATAATATCAATGATAATAATAATAATAATAATAATAATAATAATAATAATAATAATAATAATAATAATAATGTGTTTATTTATTTTGTGTTTATGTTAGGATGTTTAGTTCTTTATTATTATTTATTTATTTATTTTTGAATGGTTAAGGTTAGGAGTAACTACTTATTTATCATTACTTAGTATTCATTTATTGAATTTATTTATTATTTATTTATGATTATTTTTATTTATTTGTGTATATATGTTACATTTATTTATTAATTTATTATTATTAATAGTATTATTGTTAGTAGTAGAAGCATTAACACCCTAACCTCTAACAAAAATTTAAAAATAAATAACCAAAAAACCTAATCCTAACCCTAACCTTACTTTAAGTCTAACCTCTTACCCTAGCGAAAAAAAATAAAAATAAATGAATAATAATAATAAAAAAAAAAGCGAATGGAAAAGCTGAAATACCGTATTTGCTGGCATATAAGACGACTTTTTAACCTTAAAAATATCCCCCAAAAATAGGGGAGTCGTCTTATACGCGGAGTATAAAATGTGTGGCCCAAAACGAATGTCTGTAATAATCTCTCAACCCGCTGGATGTGTGGTAATAATGTATGTACCGTAGTGGAGTAAAAAATGTGAGGACTACGGTACTTTACATGGCCCAAAACATACGTCCCTATTAATCTCCAAGCAGGATAAGTACACAGGGTGTAATATAACGCACTGGATGTGCGATAATACTGTACCGGTATGTACCGTAGCTTTGGCTACATACAGTATACCGCGCTAAGCCAATCACGGTGAGCGATGTATTCTATTAATAAATACAAAGCCTGCTCGGATTGGTTTGAGTCAGAGAGAGTAACATCATCAGCCCGCCTCTCTGACTCCGCCAATCCAAGCAGGCTTTGTATTCAATAATAGAATACATCGCTCACCGTAATTGGCTCAGCGTGGTATTCTGTATGTAGCCGAAGCTACGGTACATACCGGTACAGTATTACCGCACATCCAGCGCGTTGAGAGATTTCAACCTGTGTACTTACCCTGCTTGGAGATTAAGAGGAACGTTTGTTTAGGGCCATGTAAAGTACCGTAGTCCTCACATGTTTTACTCCACTACGGTACATACATTATTACAGCACATCCAGCGGGTTGGGCGATTAAAAGGAACGTTTGTTCAGGGCCATGTAAAGTACCGTAGTCCTCACATTTTTTTACTCCGCTACGGTACCTACATTATTACCGGGTTGAGAGATTAATAAGGAAGTTCATTTTGGGCCATGTTAAGTAGTCCTCACATGTTATACTCCACTACGGTACAGAAGGGGGGGGGGGTAGTCTTATACGGTGAGTATAGCCCATAACCTATGTTTTAACTTGAAAATGAGGGGGTCGTCTTATACGCCCAGCCGTCCTATACGCTGCAAATATGGTACCTAGCAACAAATGATGCAACAGATACTAGTTTTCTCTATTGGCTAATAAAAAAAAGGCAAAGCTCAAAAAAACTGTATAAAAATGTGTAAGTCGAGCGTATGAACGTGCCAAAATTGTGCATAACAATATGTAAAAAAAAAACGCAAGAAAAACGCTCAAAGACTGAGGTGTGAATGCAGCCTAAAAGGGTAGGTGCAGCAACAGTTACCTGTTTATTTGATTGTCAGTATTATAGGAACACAATTTTGTTGCTCACGGCCACCTATATATAATATACATAGTATATATAGCATACACAGACAGCTTAGGTAGCGCGGGATAACACACCTTTTTAAAGGCATTTTATTTTTATTACTTTGAGGACTCCTTTATGTTAAAGGGGTTGAGAAACTCTGCTACAGAGTATCTGCTGACATCACATCAAAGATGGTGGTGGCCGGCTGCACACTCAAGGCTTTTGATGTTGACATATGGTAGGATTTTACAGGTAAATAATATTCACAAAATACAACAAATGCAAATATAATCTATTACGAGAAGATTTTATTGAAATAAATAGTTTGGGAACAAGGTCTTTGAAATGCTGTGGGGATGCTTGGTATGGTTTGTCTTTCCATCCAATTTAGCTTTGACAATCTTACTTCCCCATTGCGTAGTAGTTGCCAGACATGGAAGCTAAATCTCTTTGTCTTCACGTCAAATGACAAAATTGTCTTGGAAGCTACATGCATGAATGAGGCCAGAGGAAGGTTGCTTTCCCACAAAGCTTCTGAGACGGGCAATCTTGACAGGTCCACTTTGAATGTTGCACTGTAAGTTCATGTTAGCGTTTGTCAGGGAAATGGACTTATATTCTCCCATTCCTCTTCATTCCCAGCGTGCAAGATCGAGGTTCTGTCATTTCCCTTGTATCACAGAATTACTCTTCCCGTCCTTTAAATTGTGTTATCCTAGAGAAGCTGTGGAGGCATTTCAGTGGAAGGTCCCTGTCACACTTATTGTCACCTCTCCAGAATCATTTCCCTATATTAAATCAGCTGGTCACTAAAAGATGCTTTCACTAATGTGCCTTGTATGTGACAAATGACAGTCATTGCTTCACATGGCCTGGCTTTCTCTATCATTTCACTGCGTGTATCATACTACATGTTATTGACATGGAAGGCCAGCAAATACATCAAATTGCAGCCCCATGGGAATGACAGGGTCACAAATATTTCATAGTGTGTCTTTTCATGTATAGGGATTGCTGGCCTTAGCCATTTTGTTCTATTATCTATTTCTTATCTTTTTTTCCTTTCTGTCTTTACAAGCATATGTTGCTGCTGGAGAAGATCTTGAAGAGGAAACCTGCTGGACTGGACTCACCTCTTACTTGCCTTTACCTGATGAGAGGGCTCTAATAAACTAGATGGACACATTTACAAATCTTTTGGATATTAACCACTTAAGCCCCAGCCCTATTTCAGACACTTTTTGTTTACAAGTTAAAACCAGTATTTTTTCCTAGAAAACTACTTAGAACCCCCAAACATTATATATATATATATATATATATATATATATATATATATATATATATATATATATTTTAGCAAAGACTCTGGAGAATAAAATGTCGGTCATTGCAATATTTTTTGTCACACGGTATTTGCGCAGCGGTCTTTAAAACACCATTTTTTGGGAAAAATTACATTTCACTGCATTTAAAAAATACTAAACAGTAAAGTTAGCCCATTTTTTTTTTTGTATATTGTGAAAGATGATGTCACGCCGACTAAATAGATACCCAACATGTTACGGTTTAAAATTGCACACACCCGTGGGATGGCGACAAACTACGGTCAATAGAGATCTCAATAGGCGACGCTTTATATTTTTTTAATGGTTACCAGTTTAGAGTTAGAGTGTAGCTCTTTTTTTTTAAATTATTGCTCATGCTCTGGCGATCGCAGCGATACCTCACATGTGTGGTTTGGACAGCGATTTCATTCGCGGCTCGACTTTCGTATACTTTTTTTTTTGTGCGCGAGCTAACGGTGACGGGGGCGGCTAAATTATTATTTTTTTTTCCTGTTTATTTATTTATTTTTTTTAACTTTATTACAGGTTTTTAAAAAAAAAAAAAATCTGATCACTTTTATTGCTGTCACAAGCAATGTAAATATCCCTTGTGACACCAATATGCAGTGACAGGTACTCTTTATGGAGGGATCGAGGGTCTAAAAGACCCCAGACCCCTCCACTACACTTCCATGTATGCAAAACGCCGAAAATGGCGTTTCTGCATACAGCCGTTTCTTAAATTTGCCTCCTTTTGCAGCACAGTAACCCGGAAGTGACGTCATGGACGCCGCCTCCGGGTTACGTCATCGGAGACCCGATCAAAGCCGTTTTCCGCTTTGATCGGGACTCCATCCAGCCGGCGGACCTGCCGGCTGCATGCTCGGGGCTCCCGGTGGGACGGTAGCCCCGAGCAAAGTCACGGAAGGCGGCGGGAGGGGTAACGATCGATTGATGTAACCAGTCATTACTGACGGAAAGCCGACCGTCGGCTGTAAACCACGGTATCGGGATGGTGTCTCTAGCTTGGGCATCATCCCGGTATAACACCGCAAAGTTTGCCGACGTAGTCCTACGTCGCTTTGCGGTAAGTGGTTAAAACATTTCACACAAATATATTTAATTTCTATATTTAGTCAATTGCTTGGAGTTCAGTTTTAAACTCCAATTCTGGGCAAAAAGATATCCCCTGAGGATGTCCGTTACACTGTCCCTGTTCACACCTGAGTGTTGTTCGGCTCGTAAACGCTTATCTCTGAAGTCTCAAAACGCCCAACAAGAAAAATCCTATTCATTTCAATTGCCCCTGTTCACATATGAGTGTTTTGTCACCTGAAGCAAAACGCCTGAAGCTCAAAAAAGTACATGAGCTTCTTTTTTGGCAGATTACAAGCGTTTTTGTTAGATGTCAAATGTCTGCCTCCAAACACCTGCAAAAAACACCTGAAAGAAAGCCCCCCCAAAAAAGCCTGAAAAAAGCCCAAAGAAACTCCTGAAAAAGCCCAAAGAAACGCCAGAAAACAATACGCTCAGGTGTGAATGGAGCCTTAGGCCCTGTTCACAACTGAGCGTTTTTCAGCTCAAAAAAAAGCTCATCTCTAAAGTCTCAAAATGCCCAACAAGCAAAATCCTATTAATTTTAGTGGCCCCTGTTCACATATGGGCATTTTGTCGCCTTAAGCAAAACGCATGAAGCTCAAAAAAGTACATGAGCTTCTTTTTTGGCAGACTACAAGCATTTTGCTTAGATGTCAATGCCTGCCTCCAAACACCTGCAAAAAGCGCCTGGAACAAATGCCTAAAAAAGCACAAAAAACGTCTGAAAAAAGCCCCAAAAAAACGCCACTCAGGTGGAGAATGGAGCCTTATGGTTAGAGGGTTTTGCGCACTCTTTTTGTTTATCATGATGGTGTCTATATGCCCTATAAACAGTCCACGCTATTCATTTGCATGTGCTTCGGAGGAAGATCATTTGAAACACGATGAGTCCACATGTGAACCATTGGATTAAATATTGTGTGAACCCAAATATAGGCATAGTGTTACTGTATATGTGATTTTAAATTGTATAAATAATTAATTTTGTATTTTCTATATTTCTGCAGTGTCGTTTTCTACATGCCCAACAAAAGTCCATGGCTACAACCTTGTTGATATGACATTTGTGAATTATAGGATGTGGACATATAGAACACAGAACCTCCATCTATATGATTTTGAGATTACAAGTCCTATTCTTCCTCTTAGGTTTTGTATGATGGTGGTCCTCAGGGATCCAATGGGTCAAATCAAAAAGGCAAATTAGGACCCAATTATGGTTTGAAGTGTTCACTGAACAAGTCTAAAGGAGAGACAAGAGAGCCCTTATAGTGTGGTGTCTACATCTGTTGTGGTTGTTGAATCAAAGCAAGATGTAAGTAGGAAAAAAAATAAAATAATTTACATTTGGTGGGTGTGACGGGAGTCACTTTGGTTGGGGGGTCTGTGGAACACAGCTTACCTTAGGCTGGGAAATCCCTGTCTCAGCTCCCTGGGCCCCTCTTATGTGTAAGTCACCCTGTGTCTATTAGGGACACAGGGTGACCAAGGAAATGAAGGAGAATTGAGAATATAGTATGAATTACTTCAAATGGGAAAGTAATATTTATCAACCGTGTATCTCAAGAAATATATGAAAACTATTCCTGGCCTGTTTGATTCTGAACATGTTCATTGAAAGAGCTAATCACATTGGCCTCTGTTCCATGTTCTTCAATGTCAGAGACAGATAGTCTGTTACTGGTGGTCTCTTCCTATTGTCTGTGTATTGAGGTGTGATTCTGTTAAGCCTGTCTGTCCCATTGTTAATTGTTAATGAACTCACATATTGTTTCTGTCCAGATGGCTAGATAATTAGTTCAGGTTAATTATATTTCTGTATACAATTTAATCTGCATATCAGGGCCGGTTTTAGACAAAGTGTGGCCCTGGGCAAACCTAAAAGTGGGGCCCCAAATTTTTTTATATTCTACCAAAAATATAGGCGCATTTAATCAATTTAGCCAAATAAAACATACAACTACATGAAAATATGCTTTAATTAAATAACATTAAATAGAATAAATAAGAAATCAAGTGAGCTTTGCACCTTCACAAATCAGATCACCCCAATTCCTGCACCTTCACACCTCAGACAGCCCCAATTCCTGCACCTTCACACCTCAGGCCACCCCAATTTCTGCACCTTCACACCTCAGGCCACCCCAATTCCTGCACCTTCACACCTCAGATCAGCCCCTGGTAGGCTGGCACTGGCAGCAAATATTTTATTCAAATGAGGATTTCTTCTGCAAATAGGCTGGCATCAGAGTCAGACAATTACCAAAACCAATGTCATCATGACACATGATCAAAAAAATGAGGAAAAATAAGGATTTCTTCTGCAAATAGCCTGGCAGTGACATCATCAGATCAGACAAGGCACTGGCAGGCATAGTACTAGACTAGTACTATGCCTGGCTGCCAGTGCCAGGCCAGGCTATTTGCAAAAGAAATCCTGATTTGAATTAAATTGTTGCTGCCAGTGCCAGCCTATTTGCAGAAGAAATCCTGATTTATTTGAATAAAATTGTTGCTGCCAGTGCCAGCCCAGCCTATCTGCAAAATAAATGCCTAAGTAGAAGTCACTCCTCTCTCCAGTCCTCCACTTACCTTGGGTGTGCTGTGCGGTGTGGCTGCAGAGTGTTCCCGCTGGACATAGTACAGGAGATGGTCAGAGACTGCAAACATGATACAAGAGATGGTCAGAGACTACGGACCTGATACAAGAGATGGTCAGAGACTACGGACCTGATACAAGAGATGGTCAGAGACTGAGGACATGATACAGGAGATGGTCAGAGACTGAGGACATGATACAGGAGATGGTCAGAGACTGAGGACATGATACAGGAGATGGTCAGAGACTGAGGACATGATACAGGAGATGGTCAGAGACTGAGGACATGATACAGGAGATGGTCAGAGACTGAGGACATGATACAGGAGATGGTCAGAGACTGAGGACATGATACAGGAGATGGTCAGAGACTGAGGACATGGTACAGGAGATGGTCAGAGACTGAAGACATGATACAGGAGATGGTCAGAGACTGAAGACATGATACAGGAGATGGTCAGAGACTGAAGACATGATACAGGAGATGGTCAGAGACTGAAGACATGATACAGGAGATGGTCAGAGACTGAGGACATGATACAGGAGATTGTCAGAGACTGAGGACATGATACAGGAGATGGTCAGAGACTGAGGACATGATACAGGAGATGGTCAGAGACTGAGGACATGATACAGGAGATGGTCAGAGACTGAGGACAGGATACAGGAGATGGTCAGAGAGTGCAGACGTGATACAAGATATGGTCAGAGACGATACAAGAGATGGTCAGAGACTGCAGATGTGATACAGTAGATGGTCAGAGAGTGCAGACGTGATACAAGAGATGGTCAGAGACGATACAAGAGATGGTCAGAGACTGCAGACGTGATACAAGAGCTGGTCAGACTGCAGACGTGATACAAGAGATGGTCAGAGACTTCAGATGTGATACAAGAGATGGTCAGAGACTGAGGACATGATACAGGAGATGGTCCAGAGACTGCGGATGTGATACAAGAGAAGGTCAGAGACTGCAGACATGATAGAAGATAGGACACTAGGGGGGCCGGAGAGCACAGGGAAAGCAGATAGCACTGGAGGAGCTGAAGGGCAAGGGGGGGGGGACTGGAGAGAATTAAGGGGGGTGAGTTTGGAAAGCATTGCAGGGGGGTTGGAAGGCGCAGGGTGGTGGGGATAGCACTGGGGAGGGGGGGTGGCGGCCAGGGAAATCCAGGGGGATGGAGAGCATGGGGGGGGGACTGGAGAGCACTGGAAATCACTTAGGGGGGAGCCAGGGAGCACAGGGGGGTGGAGAGCACTGGGGAGCCAGAGAGCATAGGGGGAGATGAAAAGCACTGTGGGGACTTGAAGAGCACGGGGGGGGGGCTAAGGAGCACAGGGCGGGGGGCTAAAGAGTACTGGGGGGGCTAAGATCACTGGGGGGGGCTAAGAACATGGGGGGGGGGCTAAGATCACTGGGGGGACAGTAAAAGAATTTGAATAGGAGGGGGATGGGACAGCTCAGCTGCATATAGAGAAATTGATATTTCCATATTTCTCCTGCAGCCGCAGAATGCCTGCAGAAGGGAGGAGAAGAATCCATCCAGCGGCATAAGGAAACATCAAATCCTCTATATGCAGCCGAGCCGCCCCACCCCCTCCTATTCAGCACACACGGCCGGAAGTGCACTGCAGGCAGTCACTTACCTTCTCTCCCCGCCGCCGCCCCCCGCGAGCAGCCCGAAGTCGGGCTGAAGGAGCTCCTACCTGCAGCAGCTTCACTGATCATCGGCGGCCGCGGGAAGGAACACACACGCTGACTACATGACTTCCGGACCGGCTCCGCGGCCAATCAGCCTTCTGCTCAGGGGGGTGTGACTCACACGGTCACACCCCCCCTGAGCAGAAGGCTGATTGGCCGCGGAGCCGGTGTAGCTGGCAAGTACACACCGGCCGGCAGCCGCCCGCAGTAACGGAACGTCTTCTAGTGTCTGTGAATCTGAGCGCCGTGGCCCACCGGGACTCTGACAGTGACACGGGGCCCGGGGCCCCTGGACATTCGGGGCCCTGGGCAGTTGCCCAGTTTGCCCCCCCTAACGCCGGCCCTGCTGCATATGATAATGTAATAAGGCATGTGACCTGATGGGGTAATTAAATCATGAGGGGGAGGTCCTCATGTGTGTAAAAATTGTGTGAGATTGTTCAATAAAGTTAGTTAGTTGTTTTCAGATACATACAAGCTAAGTTGTCAGGCTAGTTTTGTATGGAGGGCAGCTGTAATATCTGATATCTGTTCAAGACTGTAGGAAGCCATATACTGACGGAAGCTCACAAACACACTGTGGGGTCGCGGTTCTGTTACAGTGGGGTTTCCATCAAACTATGGTGTAAACCATGTAATTCTCCAAGATCGTAGATGTTGATAACCCCTGTCTCCATGCAGGATGAGCTTGGTCACTCACAATACACTGGGGGTCTAGATCCTGAGTTTTCTAGGGGACTGTCAGGCGGGTGGTAACATTTTTGGGTAGAAGAAAGACAAAAAGCCTGTCGAGTCTCTGATTGGCAGAAGTGCCCTTTGAAGTGTGTAGTGGGATTGTGATGTGTCTGTGGATGTATCAGAGTCATGATATAGGCTGAATAACAATGTGCTTGATTTAAAGGGTAACTTCACTTTGGTGGGAAACAAAATTGGCAAATAAAAAAATGTATTAAAAAAATTAAATAGAATTGTGACACAATTCATATTGTTTATCTGCAGCTCTGTAATTTTCTGTAAAATGCAATATAATATAATTTATAAAAGAATATCAATATCCTGCGCTTATCCCACTCCAAATATGATTACGGTGAAAAAAAAAAAAAATAATAATAATTTAATAAACAAATAAGAGAGCTGCAACCCGGTGAGTCTGAATACACGGCTCATAAAAACTAAAACAAAATGAAACTAGTGCCCTTCTTTAATTATCAACACCATATGTGTAAAACAATGTATAAAAACCACAAAGACAACTTAGACATTGCCCAAAGAAAATATAAATAAACATGTGTAAAAATGTCTATAGAGTAAAAATAGTCCTTTGAATAAAGAGACAGTTCATCATTTAAAACTTCCCAAATCACAATCAAGGCAAAAATAACTGGATCCTAAAATGGATATTCTGTGATTATCTGTGCTCAGATCAAACCCTCCACCACATATGCCTCTTACAAAATTATAAGATCTTAAGTTATAGAGATCTAACACGATGAAGATATGACTCAAAAGTGCAGCTGAAAACAGAGACTCATTCCACTGCAATCAAGGTGAATATGGTAATTCGAGGATATTCGGCCAATAAATAAACGAATTGGCAATCACTTCCCACATGTATAGAGAGAGGAAGACTTCATAGTTTAATATGGTTAAAAATGAGCATTTATTAAAAGCTTATTATGCACTTACACTTATGACGTTAAAAGCTAGCGAAAGAAATACAATATCGACGCACACTGCGTTCAGCACCGGCCTGCTTGAGCAGAATGACGTCACAGAAATGGCTCCACCCGACACGTTTACCCGTAATAGGTGTCAACTGGGAGATGACCATTATCCCTTCTATTTATGTATAAAGATCTTGCCACTATATTTAATTTAATATAAAAAATCATTTGTGTACCTCATTTAATCATTGCTGTTCAGAGGTTAAAGCTTCGTACAAATCTATATTTCAATTTTGCAATCACATGGTGTAGGTGGAGTTTAAGTTTACTGACCATAGCTTTCCCTTTGTTCACACTGTTAAGAGATCTGGAGGAGGATCTGTCAATCACAGGCTGTGTCACGCCTCTCCAGCCTGTGTCTATGGTGTATGTACAGGTACTAACAGGGAGGTAAAGCCTCTATCAATTACCAATTATACCCCCCTTTAGTGTTTAGCATAATGAGGACATGGAGGAGGAGGAGGAGGGGGAGGGAGGGGGAGTGTCATTTACCACTATATATATACACCCACATGTATGACTCTATAGTCATGTGGGCTGCATAGATAAGAAAAAGGAGCAAATGAACAGCTTACATGGGAACTGAAACTGGAGCATGTTGAAAAAATTTTAGATAGCTGTTCTACACAATCGCAGGCTGCAGCAGAGGCACAGATAAAGAGGGAGGGACAGTGAACAGCAGGATCAACCAGGATTTTTGCAGTCTACAGAAAACAAATACTCTAGTGCAGTGGTCTCCAAACTGTGGCCTAGGGGCCGGATGTGACCCTTTGCTTGTCTTTATCTGGCCCTTGTGGTACTATTCTCCCCACTGATATGAGACACTATTGTACCAGCTGATAGGGCACTATTCCTTCCAATGATACCAACAATGGGGCACTATTCTTCCCAATGATACCAACGATGGGGCACTACTCCTCCCAATGATGCCTATGATGGGGCACTATTCCTCCCAATGATACCAACGATGAGGCACTATTCCTCCCAATTATACCAACGATGGGGCACTATTCCTCCCAATGATACCAACGATGGGGCACTACTCCTCCCAATGATGCCAATGATGGGGCACTATTCTTCCCAATGAAATCAACGATGGGACACTATTCCTCCCAATGATACCAACGATGGGGCACTTATTCCTCCCAATGATACCAACAATGGGGCACTATTCCTCCCAATGATGCCAATGATGGGGCACTATTCTTCCCAATGAAATCAACAATGGGGCACTATTCCTCCCAATGATACCAACGATGGGGCACTATTCCTCCCAATGATATCAAAGATGGGGCACTATTCCTCCCAATGATACCAACGATTGGGCACTATTCTTCCCAATGATACCAACAATGGGGCACTATTCTTCCCATTAATACCAAATGTGGTGATGTTTACTCTCACTAATAAATTATAAATATAAAGTGCCAGCGCTTGGGATAAAATGTATGACCAATAAATAACAACTATGATGGCTGCTGCTGATAAAAAGGGGGATGCCTTTAAAAACAATAGAAAAGTAATGTATCAGCACTGCTCGGTGTATATTTTTTAAAATTATCAAAGGGTATATCAACCACATTATTAATTTACTGTGCTAATAAATAATATACTGGTGTTAAATTAACTCATAAGTAACTTTCATAAATTCATATCAAAAACAATACATCTCAAATTCATATAAATGTGCTGCACTAAATAAGTGCAATATATAATTAAAGTGCTTCAGTGATTATGATTAATAAATTATAAGAAGAATATCATAATATATAAAAAGTTCATATAATATTCAAAAGTGCTGAGTGTCAGTCTTTGTGCAAAAAACAAATCCACACAAAAAAGTGCTCAGTGCTTGCTTAATCAAGATGAGATATCCAAAGTGCCGGTGCTCTCAAAGTGTAAGTAGGTGCTCCCCTCTCGGTCCCCTACTCACCAGACATTAGTCTTATATAAGCCTTATGGATAAATCCTCACTGATTTAGGAACAGCGGAAATCACCAAACAACGATATGTATACCGGAGCACTCTGCAACTCGCACCATCCAGGATCAATTATCCATGCACGTGTATCATAGAAAAAGAATAACTATCATCGTGCAGTAATTCAAGACTCTTTATTCACACGCTTTAAAAGAAATACACTTACAGTGTTGCAGTCATAAAACAGCCTTCACATTTCCTGTGGGACGCCAAACAATGGCTGTGCGTTCCACCCGCATGAACCGGAAACTTTTTTGAAAATGCTCTGATTGGCGGAGCGAAACGCGTCAAGCCGTCTGACTTACGTACTACGCAATTTCCGGTTTCCGGTTCATGCGGGTGGAACGCACAGCCATTGTTTGGCGTCCTGCAGGAAATGTGAAGGCTGTTTTATGACTGCAACACTGTAAGTGTATTTCTTTTAAAGCGTGTAAATATAGAGTCTTGAATTACTGCACGATGATAGTTATTCTTTTTCTATGATACACGTGCAAATATATTACACCGAGCAGCGCTGATACATTACTTTTCTATTACTCTCACTAATGCCAGTCAAATTTCCACTTCTGCTGGCCACAGTCCAGCCCCCTGTAAAGTCTGAAGGACAATAAACCAACCCTTTGATTAGAAAGTTTGGAGACTCCTGCTCTAGTGGATTAGTGAGTATAAAAACAATGGGGTTTACTTACTAAAGGCAAATCCACTTTGCACTACATGTGCACTGCAAGTGCAGTTGGAAGTGCAGTGGCTGTAAATCGGAGGAGGACATGCAAGGAAAATAAGAAAACAGAATTTTAGTTTGCACATGATTGGAAGAAAGAAATCAGCAGAGCTTCCCCTCAGATCTACAGTACCGCACTTCCAAGTGCACTTGCAGTGCACATGTAGTGCACAGTGGATTTGCCTTTAGTAAATAAACCCCAATGTAATATAGCATGTAATAACGTTTTTGATGATTTGAGTTTAATGACACTTTAAAAAAATTCTGCTAGGGATACCAAGAAATGAAGGGTGGGACCCAGTGGCACCGCACCCCCTATCCATGCATCTGGCCCCCTAATCTACATGCAGGGCGCCGGACGCATGGATTACAGTGGGATTTTTTTTTAAGCACGTGATTAGAGCCAGAGGCTCTAAAAGGCTTCAAAAAAAGGGTGGGCTCAGGAGCCTACCCAGTTGTGTGACAATAGCGAATGAATATTTGCTATTGTCACACGGATTCTCCTCCTGGCCAATCAGGAAGCGGGTCCTGAGACCCATTTTCTGATTGGCCGAAAGGAGGAGCCATGCCATTGGCCATGGAGGAGGGAGGAGACGTAGGAGACTGAGGGGGAAGAAGCCGCTGCTGCTGCCTGCCCTCCCTCCTTCCACATGTCCAGGCAGGGTGAGTGATTTGGCGACCGGGGGGGTGGTTGGGTATGGTGTGGTCTGTCAGGCGCCACTGGTGGGACCTATTGGCACAGGTGGTCAAGCCAAGGGTACTCAGGAAAGAACAGAAGCAAGTATAAGACAGAAACTGTCTTTGGTGAAGCCTTGATTCCTTTCTCTAAAAGGCCAAAATAATACTGATTTTCAGATTTGGCTTGGGGACATCTGAATACATGAATTTTGGTCTCAATCTAAATGTCATCTGAATTTTGTGATCGAAAAAAAAAAAAAATGCATGCAATAATTGAGCAAAACAGGTAAGAAATATAGTTAACAATGTTGATGGTTTGCTGTTTTAGTTTGCCAATTCTGGAGAAAGGTGTCGGTATTATTTGTTTAGGTAAATCTATCCACACACTGCTGTTCTTGTGTAATTGTCACACATATAAAACGGATGGATTGGTGCCAAGCTGCCTGAAAGCTGGCATGGCATCTTGAATCTGCCTTTTTTTTCTCCTTCCACTGTACTCGTAACTTTTCACATTTCTTTATTTGATTGCTCTGTCAAGCTGCGTCGCGTGATTATACAAAGTCATAACATGAGAAGGAAGAGAAGACACAGTACTTAGTTACCATGTAGCCATTTTCATTAGATGTGACAAACATGAATAAAATATCTACATATATGTGTAAAACATTAATGTTTTATTGTTCACTCTGACTTAGAAACTATGCACTTCCTATGCAAGAAAAAGAAAAGTCTCCAAATGGGAAGAAAGTCAATGAAAAATTAATTCCTGGAGTGTGTTGTAAATGACCGCATTTTTTACACCCAACAATGGTTATTTATTTATTTATTTTTTTATAAGGTGCCCCAGCCATAGTAAAAACTAAAACAATCCGCTCTGGTGGCAAAGTTTGTAATGGAACCGCCAAACCACACTGTACTTGTGGTCTTCTGTCAGTATACAGCTTCCTTGAAGTCATGAACATATATACCAGATTTTCCCAGCCGCCCTCATGCAAAGCTAGCCAACAACTTAGCTTATACTGGAATCACTCTTTATTGAACAGTCACACAGAATTTATATACAGCATGGACCTCCCCCTCTTGATCAAATTACCACACATAGGTCAGGGGTTGCCTGATTACATTATCATATGCAGATGAAATTGTATACAGAAACAGAATTAACCTGAACTAATTATCTAGCTGTCTGGACAGAATACACATCCCACCTCATTACACAAATAATAGGGAGAGCCTGTCTGACATTGAAGTACAATACACATTAGCATAAGTGTAAATACAGACCCCATTTGAAGCAATCCAAACCATTACGTATCGGTCTTTCACTCCCAGTGACGGTGAGTAATGTCACAATGTTCATCTGCTTTCTGGTGCTGTCCCTGCAGTAATTCTGTTCTGTAACCGGATGTTCAAAGTATCATCAATCAGGTTCAGTGATGCCCATTGGAGTGCCACTGAGATGGCATCAACACGGCGCACTTCATTCACAGTGCAAAAATACAGATTGTGGTGCTAATGCCATGATGGGTTCTACATCATGTAGGTTAGGTTCGCACAGGGCCGGCCCTACCATGGGTTCCGATGGGTCCATTGCACTTAGGCAGAATCTGGAGAGGGGCATCAAATTGACTCCCAAGATTTTTTTTCAGCAGTTTTGTGTGTTATCAGTTTTTGGCACATTGCGGGTGGCATTTTCCCATCTCATACTGCCGCCCGTAGAGCAAACTGATGAGTATGAGGAGGCAGAGGGTTTCCTCTGGTCCCTCATGTGATCCTGGTGTGTGCAACGATGTCAGACATCAGCGAACACCATCATACGCAGAGCAGGCTGGAACTTCTAGGGTGGAGGACGTGGCAGACACAGGAGTGACAAAAGGACAGAGGACAGACACTGGGTGTTTGGTGGACCGGTCTGGTGGGACAGTGGGAGTTATGGAGAAAGATAACAGTATATATAATATTTTCTAAATGTTATATTTATATAAAACAATGAATGTGGGGGCCTTTTGTTGGGTGTTATTCTTTTCTTTTTCTTTTTTTTTGGGGGGGGGCAGCATTTCATTCTTGGTCCCAGTCGGCCCACTCGGGGTGCAGGGGCGCTGCCCCCTCAGCTGGCACAATCGACCTCCCTATCGCTCCACATGTGTGTCCAGGCACTGTTTTGGGCATTGGACCAACAGGTCTCCACCAGGTCCGACACCCCCTCACATGCACGTTACCAGAGCCTGAGACCCCAATTGACTTGTTTCATGTTGTCCTTGGGACATAAATGACTGCTCCCCATGCCCTCCCACCCTGCGATACCAGCAAATCAACACTAGCCATCGACTTCCAGCTTCCCACCCTGGCCAAACAGGGCAGGAGACAGAGGACCCAGAACCTGGAAAGAAGACCGGGTCAACACAGAAGCCATGGTGCCGGGCACCATGGGAGCTGTGACCACTGGAGGACTCTGCCCGCACAGTGAGTGCGGACCTGGAGGGCTCCCCCAAAAAAAATAAAAAATCCTCCAGCACCAGCAGCCACTGCGAACCACACCGAGATTCAAGAAGAATACACATGATAAATGGATTTAGGCAATATTTACTGATCCTGGATAGGGATGATCGAACGGTTCGGGTCGACCATCGGTTCGACCCGAACATTGGATGTTCGATATTCGGCCGAATACCGAACTTTTTGCGGCAAAAGTTCGGTATTCGGCCACCAGAACCGCCCAAAATGCACTGGGACAGGAACTGGGCTTTAAAAGCCCATGATTGGCCCAGAAACGTCTGCAAAAGCCAATGAGGGGGCAGGAGTCTCCTAGGAACTTGATTGGAGTGACTACGGGGACCAGAGGCCAATCAGGAGTGAATACGCCCCACACTATATAAGATGGCCCCGCCTAACCCCTAGCACAGTTATCCAGAGCCTGTTGAAGAGAGTTGAAGCAGTTCTGTCTGACTCCTGCTTGCTACACTACATTTCCTACATATCGAGTGGTTCTAAAGCTCCATATAGCAGAATTGTATTTAGCTTACAGCCAGTGTAGTTAGATACAGCGATTGTGCTGGTTCTTAGAGTTACAAAAAAAAAAAAAAACTTAAGGGACAGTGTCAGTCTTCTGCTGTATGGAGCTTTCTATTTAGTGGAAAGGGATATCTAGTGTAATTAGGGAACTTTGTACTACATTAGTTAGATTTGAAAATTTAGTTTCTGTAGGGAAAGTGTGAGGGTTCTGTTTAGTGAGCACGTGGCACAGTGCTGCTCTATCACAGCAGGTGTACGTGCTTGCTAGGCAGCAAAATACAGTGACAACTTAACGCCTGTTGTTCAAAGCGTTAGGTGCACTGTACAAAAGCCTTTGCAACTGTGCGTGACACGCAACTGCTGTGTTGTATCCAGCGACAACTGTGGGTCGCATAGCAGTGTGCGTTTTTCACCGCACACAGTTGCCAACGCATCAGTGACAACCTAACGCCTGTTGTTCAAAGCGTTAGGTCCACTGTGCAAAAGGCTTTGCTACTGTGCGTGACACATCTGCTGTGCTGTATCCAGCGACAACTGTGGGTCGCATAGCAGTGTGCGTTTTTCACCGCACACAGTTGCCAACGCATCAGTGACAACCTAACGCCTGTTGTTCAAAGCGTTAGGTCCACTGTGCAAAAGGCTTTGCTACTGTGCGTGACACATCTGCTGTGCTGTATCCAGCGACAACTGTGGGTCGCCTAGCAGTGTGCGTTTTTCACCGCACACAGTTGCCAACGCATCAGTGAGAAATATGCCTGGTAGACCAAGAAAAGGCATACGTGGCCCTGCTGCGGAAAGGGGCACAGCTTCTAGGGTGTCTAGAGGCAGGGGTGGACGTGGTGGTCAGTCCTCAGCCAGGCCACCATTTGGATTGTTCTCCGGCAGTGGCCAAGCTATACGTCCACAGTATGTACAGGAGGTGGTGGACTATATGAACAAACCCTCATCATCGGCATCATCTGCAACTTCAGTGACCCAGGCAGAGAAAAGTGGTCAGTCTTCTGCAGTTGTCAGAACAAATACAGATGAGTCCATGTCCACCTCATGTCCTCCCTTAGACCCAACTTCAGACATGGCAGAGGAGTCAGCTGAGCTGTTTGACCACAGTGTCGGCCATCTACTCCAGCCTGATGCTCAGTCCTTTATGGAGTCTGATGTTGGGTCTGAGTTTGAGGAGGAGGCAGAGCAAACAAGAGGGGAGAGCAGACGGCCCGCTCCATCTAAGGCCGCACCTGTTGTCTCCCAGGCCAGGCCTGATGCTCAGTCTTTGATAGAATCAGATGTTGGGTCTGAGTTTGAGGAGGAGGCAGAGCAAACAAGAGGGGAGAGCAGACGGCCCGCTCCATCTAAGGCCGCACCTGTTGTCTCCCAGGCCAGGCCTGATGCTCAGTCTTTGATGGAGTCAGATGTTGGGTCTGAGGTTGAGGAGGAGGCAGAGCAAGCAAGAGGGGAGAGCAGACGGCCTACTCCATCTAAGGCCGCACCTGTTGTCTCCCGGGCCACTATACACACCTCATCTTGCTGGGCCTTTTTTGAGACATCCCATGCAGATAAAACAGTTGCGATCTGCAAGATTTGTAAGAAGGGTATAAAACGTGGCAAAAATGTCAACCACCTGGGTACAAGCTGCCTAAACAGGCATTTGACAACCCACCACTCGGCCCGTTGGCAGGAGCATTTAAAGAACCCACAAAAGGGCCAAAGATCGGTCAGTCGGCCTCCTAGTTCTCCTCGCGCTCCTCCTCATGCTCCATCTGCTCCACCTGCTCCACCTGCACATCAGTCTGTTCCTGGCCCTGCTATAGTCACTCGTCACCTGTTGGCAGCCTCCACTGGCAGGGATGATGATATAGCAGGCAGTGTCGCATCTACCTCCAGCACACCACCAGCTGTAACATCTAGACGCCAAATTTCGATTCCACACATGCTGGGACGAAAAAAAATGTATACTCCCCGCCACCCACATGCCCAGCGTCTAAACAGTAGTTTGGCTAAACTACTGGCTCTGCAACTATTACCATTTAACCTGGTAGAGTCTGCTCCCTTCCGTGACTTCGTAAAATGTGCAGTTCCACAGTGGCAGGTGCCAAGTCGGCATTACTTTTCCCGTATGGCCCTGCCATCCCTATACCAACATGTGGAAGGCAATGTAGTGTCGTCCCTGGCCAAGTCAGTCAGCCGTAAGATACACTTGACGGCTGACACTTGGTCAAGCAAACATGGGCAGGGACGGTACATTTCTGTCACTGCTCACTGGGTGACACTGCTTGCCAGCGGAAGGGATTGTAGCCAGGGCTCGGTGCTGCAGCCGGTGTTGCCCCCACGTCTGCAAACAGCTGGTGGTGTCGCTGATCCGGGTAGATCGATCACTTCTACCCCCTCCTGCTCCTCCTCCTCCACCTCCTCCATGCCCTCCTCTGCAGAATGGTCCTTTGAATATGATGAGGTACCACGTAAACGTTCAAAGGGCTATTCTATGTCTCAGGCCAAAAGGTGTCACGCAGTGCTGCAGCTTGTGTGTCTAGGGGACAGGCAGCACACTGCCCCTCAGATTCTTGGGGCTCTGCAGGCACAGGCCCAGAGGTGGTTGACACCACGCCAGCTGCAGCCAGGGATGGTGGTTACTGATAATGGGTCAAACCTCCTGGCCGCCCTTCGTCAGGGAAAGTTAACCCATGTGCCATGCCTGGCGCATGTCCTGAATCTCGTGGTACAGCGGTTTTTGAACTCGTACCCGGGAATGCAGGATGTGCTAAGGATGGCAAGAAGGGTGTGCAGTCACTTCAGGCGGTCGTACAGTGCCACTGCACGTTTGGCCGAAGTGCAGCGCGAGTTTCACCTGCCGGTACACCGCCTCATCTGTGACATGCCCACCCGCTGGAACTCCACCTTGGCTATGCTGCAGCGCCTGTACACGCAGCAGAGGGCCCTCAATGAATACCTATGCGAGTACGGCACCAGCACTGGCTCTGCGCGCCTGGGATTCTTTTCCCCACGGCAGTGGCTTTTGATTAAGGATGCATGCGCTGTCCTCTCGCCATTTGAGGAGGCCTCAAGGATGGTCAGCCGGGACAGCGCATGCATCAGTGACACCCTACCGGTACTGTTTTTGTTGGAGCACACTCTGCGTGGCATTATGGACAGGGCACTGGAGGCAGAGCAGCAGGAGGAAGAGGAGGACTTCCTTGCCTCTCAAGGCCCCCTTTATCCTGAGAATCCTGACCCCATTATGCCTAGCTCCCAGAGGCCCGAGCAGGATCCAGGGGTGGAAGAGGAGGAGGAGGACGATTCTGCGGGAACTTTTGCAGGGTTTGAGGAGGAGGAAGACATGCGGCAATCTGCAAGGCCTAGTTTGACTCCCTCGGGACACTTTGGAGTAGTACGTGGCTGGGAGGAGGAGGAGCCCGTTGAAGATAATGTCGTTATGAGTGACCCCGAGGAGTCAGCTTCTCAGGCCTTCGCTAATTTGCGACGCATGGGAAACATCATGCTCCAGAGCCTGCGAAAGGACCCCAGAATCAAGGCCATTAAAGAGACTAACCACTATTGGTTGGCCACCCTACTTGACCCCCGGTACAAGTGTAAAGTCTCGGAGCTTTTCCCATCCACCCAGAGAGTCCCCAGGATCATATCCCTTGAGGACAGTCTCAAGAGGAATCTGGTGAACATGTTCCCCGACTCCCGTAGGGTGCAGGGGCGGGGACAACCTACCATGGATTCTACTGGTGGTCACGAGAGGAGCGTTGGAGAAGGCGTGCGGTTGACGGATGCCTTTCGGTCTTTTCTTAGTCCTCACCGCCCAGGCCTCTCAGCTGCCACATCGCATCGACACCGTCTGCATCACATGGTGGACGATTACGTGAGGGCACAAAGTGACACAGAGGGCTTTTCATGTGACGAATCCGATCCACTGGCATACTGGGTCTTAAGATTAGACCACTGGCCAGAACTGGCCCAGTATGCCATGGAGTTGTTGGCCTGCCCTGCTTCCAGTGTCCTATCGGAACGGGCATTCAGCGCAGCAGGAGGATTCGTCACAGACCATCGAACTAGACTCTCCACCGACTCAGTCGACCGTTTGACATTCATTAAGATGAATCAGTCGTGGATATCAAGCTTTGATGCACCTGATGCAGACCTTGTAGACTAGGCTATCGTTGTGATGTGGCAGTTGAGCCTCAGTTTAAGCCTGGACCATGGTGCCACCCTCAAACCCTCCTCTCATTCTCTTTACGTTCACAGAACCTCATTTTGGTTATGACAAAAACGACAATGTTTGCGCACCTGTTCCACAGGTGCACACCTTTACAATTTTTGATCCTCCTTCAACACCAGCTCTTTGGGGTTAAGGTGGGGAGGCTATGCTAAAACAAAAACGACAATGTTTGCGCACCTGTTCCACAGGTGCACACCTTTACAATTTTTGGGCCTCCTTCAACACCAGCTCTTTGGGGTTAAGGTGGGGAGGCTATGCTAAAACAAAAACGACAATGTTTGCGCACCTGTTCCACAGGTGCACACCTTTACAATTTTTGGGCCTCCTTCAACACCAGCTCTTTGGGGTTAAGGTGGGGAGGCTATGCTAAAACAAAAACTACAATGTTTGCGCACCTGTTCCACAGGTGCACACCTTTACAATTTTTGGGCCTCCTTCAACGCCAGCTCTTTGGGGTTAAGGTGGGGAGGCTATGCTAAAACAAAAACTACAATGTTTGCGCACCTGTTCCACAGGGGCACACCTTTACAATTTTTGGGCCTCCTTCAACACCAGCTCTTTGGGGTTAAGGTGGGGAGGCTATGCTAAAACAAAAACTACAATGTTTGCGCACCTGTTCCACAGGTGCACACCTTTACAATTTTTGGGCCTCCTTCAACACCAGCTCTTTGGGGGTTAGGGTGGGGAGGCTATGCTAAAACAAAAACTACAATGTTTGCGCACCTGTTCCACAGGTGCACACCTTTACAATTTTTGGGCCTCCTTCAACGCCAGCTCTTTGGGGTTAAGGTGGGGAGGCTATGCTAAAACAAAAACTACAATGTTTGCGCACCTGTTCCACAGAGGCACACCTTTACAATTTTTGGGCCTCCTTCAACACCAGCTCTTTGGGGTTAAGGTGGGGAGGCTATGCTAAAACAAAAACTACAATGTTTGCGCACCTGTTCCACAGGTGCACACCTTTACAATTTTTGGGCCTCCTTCAACGCCAGCTCTTTGGGGTTAAGGTGGGGAGGCTATGCTAAAACAAAAACTACAATGTTTGCGCACCTGTTCCACAGGGGCACACCTTTACAATTTTTGGGCCTCCTTCAACACCAGCTCTTTGGGGTTAAGGTGGGGAGGCTATGCTAAAACAAAAACTACAATGTTTGCGCACCTGTTCCACAGGTGCACACCTTTACAATTTTTGGGCCTCCTTCAACACCAGCTCTTTGGGGGTTAGGGTGGGGAGGCTATGCTAAAACAAAAACTACAATGTTTGCGCACCTGTTCCACAGGTGCACACCTTTACAATTTTTGGGCCTCCTTCAAAGCCAGCTCTTTGGGGTTAAGGTGGGGAGGCTATGCTAAAACAAAAACTACAATGTTTGCGCACCTGTTCCACAGGGGCACACCTTTACAATTTTTGGGCCTCCTTCAACACCAGCTCTTTGGGGTTAAGGTGGGGAGGCTATGCTAAAACAAAAACTACAATGTTTGCGCACCTGTTCCACAGGTGCACACCTTTACAATTTTTGGGCCTCCTTCAACACCAGCTCTTTGGGGTTAAGGTGGGGAGGCTATGCTAAAACAAAAACTACGTTTGCGCACCTGTTCCACAGGTGCACACCTTTACAATTTTTGGGCCTCCTTCAACACCAGCTCTTTGGGGGTTAGGGTGGGGAGGCTATGCTAAAACAAAAACTACAATGTTTGCGCACCTGTTCCACAGGTGCACACCTTTACAATTTTTGGGCCTCCTTCAACGCCAGCTCTTTGGGGTTAAGGTGGGGAGGCTATGCTAAAACAAAAACTACAATGTTTGCGCACCTGTTTCACAGAGGCACACCTTTACAATTTTTGGGCCTCCTTCAACACCAGCTCTTTGGGGTTAAGGTGGGGAGGCTATGCTAAAACAAAAACTACAATGTTTGCGCACCTGTTCCACAGGTGCACACCTTTACAATTTTTGGGCCTCCTTCAACGCCAGCTCTTTGGGGTTAAGGTGGGGAGGCTATGCTAAAACAAAAACTACAATGTTTGCGCACCTGTTCCACAGGGGCACACCTTTACAATTTTTGGGCCTCCTTCAACACCAGCTCTTTGGGGTTAAGGTGGGGAGGCTATGCTAAAACAAAAACTACAATGTTTGCGCACCTGTTCCACAGGTGCACACCTTTACAATTTTTGGGCCTCCTTCAACACCAGCTCTTTGGGGGTTAGGGTGGGGAGGCTATGCTAAAACAAAAACTACAATGTTTGCGCACCTGTTCCACAGGTGCACACCTTTACAATTTTTGGGCCTCCTTCAACGCCAGCTCTTTGGGGTTAAGGTGGGGAGGCTATGCTAAAACAAAAACTACAATGTTTGCGCACCTGTTCCACAGGGGCACACCTTTACAATTTTTGGGACTCCTTCAACACCAGCTCTTTGGGGTTAAGGTGGGGAGGCTATGCTAAAACAAAAACTACAATGTTTGCGCACCTGTTCCACAGGTGCACACCTTTACAATTTTTGGGCCTCCTTCAACGCCAGCTCTTTGGGGTTATGGTGGGGAGGCTCCGCCAACACCAAAACTACCATGTTTGCGCACCTGTTCCACATGTGCACACCTTCATAATTTTTACGCCTTCTTCAACACCAGCTCTTTGGGCTTACAGTGGTATGGCTCCGCCAACACCCAAACAACAATTTTTGCGCACCTGTCACACAGATGCATATCATTGTAATTTTTTTCCTTACAAAGGCAATTATTGCCTTCATTACCAGCACTTTCATAGGGATATGGTGTCAAGGCATCGTCCGCACCACCAAATGCCCAATTTTTAAGCATCCTTTACTTCTATTCAAAGTCAAGAGACAACAGTATTCATCCAAAACATCTCTAATCTTGTTCACTCTGCACTACATTGTGGCCCCTACCCCTAACCCTCAATGTATCCGTGCATATATGTCTGTTTCTTGTGAGATTTCAAGTTAAAGTGCACCAAACACCATTTTACATGAAATAAAGTGCATCTACATACATCTTTGGACTTCTTGAAACATTTGGTAATAATAGCCCCATTGTGGAAATACACCCGTTAATTATATGCACATTTAAAGAGACAGCACCTTTTTCCAAAAAAACCTCTAATCTTGTTCCCAGTGCACTGCATTATGTCCCCATCATACACATTGGCTGAGCCGTTGATTAGGAGCAAAAGAAAGGTGCGGTTAAGCAAAAAAGTCATTTTTGAAGGTTTAGTATGCTGTAATTCTGGTTCTGGACATGCTACAGAGCTGAAACTTCACAGGTACAACTTTTAGACCCCCCAGACACTAAATCCAAAGAAATCTCTTTTTTTTTTTTTTTTTTTAATTTTTTCAATAATTGGCTATCTATCAAAAACGACAATTTTTAAGAACTTTTTTTTGTGTGATTAATAGTCCCTGGGGCATGACCCAGAACCCTAGGCACTTTTTAGGGGCATTTATTGGGTTTTAGGGCTTAAAAATGGTGTTTTTTGATTACAGAAGTTCGGGTCCCATTGATTTCAATGGGGTTCTGAAATCCGAACCGAACTTTCGTGAAGTTCGGGTGTTCTGGTCGAACCGAACTTTTCAAAAGTTCGATCATCCCTAATCCTGGAGTTCAACTTTAATAAAAGTCCCACCAGGCATCATTGTCAGTTTTATATTCATAATTTTGAAACATACATTAAAGTTTCCCTTTAAATAAAACCCCATACTGTGCAAAAGATATCAGTCAGAAAAGTTCCAGCTGTACCTATTAAATATTAAGTAAATTAAGCCCCCATGTGTGATAATGGCTATGTATGTACATATGTATATATCATTTATTTATTGAGATTGACTTCTCCAGCAGAGCTGAACACCATCAGCCAAGTCCATTTATACTCCGAGACCTCTTATATTACGATTTTAGAAGCAGATTTTAAATAAATCTTTAAATCTGTGAAATAAGAAAAAAGGTCAAATGGCACCCTCAAGACAGTGAATTGAATCACTGTACTTTAGGGGTGATGAGCAGGCTGAGAGAAGATTCCTTTAAACCTTTTATACCTATATCTATACTATTAAAAGGTGCACAAACCCCTATATTAATAAACAAAGAGTGCAACACTTTATTCCAAATACTAGAATGCGTGGAAAATTATCCAACCTTACAAGTGTTACATTTCTCCTATAAAAACCAATATAATATACTAAGCAAGCAATGTGACAAAACCAAAAATTAAAGTCTATGGAAAAAAAGAGTCCAATTACAGTCCAGAAGGCCAGTCCAATTTCAATATAAATAATGATTGCATACAATTCCATATACAGTGCTCCCAGACCACCAAATAGCCAAAAGTGCCACCTCTATTACTAGATTTCAAGGATCTCTAGTTTCAAGAACTAGCACTTGAAAGCCTACATAGGGTCACTGCAGGGTCAAGTGCTACTTTACAACATTGTCCAGTCAATCCACCATCCACAAGGATACCCAACTTTCCTTAGGGATAATAGGAAGAGAACAACAGGGGACCATAGAGTAGTATTGCTAGATACTCAGAATTTATTATACATAAAATATACTGACAAGTATCACAGGGTACTTAAAACATGTATTACCTCACCATTGTACACCAGCAGGTATAATGACATCACAGCCCTGGCCAACGTGTTTCGTCTGCACATGGACTTCTTCAGGGGACAAGTCACCAATATACCAAAAAACAAAAATGTATTATTTGGCAGCTTACTAATCCTTTGATATGGTGGCTGCATTGGTTTTTATGCTGTTTTTCTCTTAACATTAACCTTTTAACACACCTTCTGACCCTGAGTGGCTATACTCATTATTACTTTGTATCTATGGAGTGAGCCATGATTGGACTTGTCTGCCCTTTTACCGAAGGAAGATAAGATTGTTTTGCTTCCAGCTCAACTCAAAAGTGGCAAGGACACTGCATTTCTGCCAAGATCAACAGGTACTTTCTGGACATTCTGGGAATGTTCTTAATCTGAAACATGAACACGAGGGTCGATTTACTAACGTTTACCACTTGCGATAAGGGTATCATGTTATTCCTTTGCATACATTATTGCATATGGTAAACTAAGTCCAATCCCCCCCCCCCCACCCCCAGAAAAAAAAGATTATGCAGTATTTACCGGGAAAAAAATGAGCCAGTAAATACCGCATTAAAAGCTACTAGTAGTAAAGTCAGAAGGTTTTTTTTTTCTTAATGCATTCTCTATTCAGTGATGTCTTTGAATCCTTTGGCCATCTGGGACTCTCCCTTCTGATTGGTTGGAACTCCGCAGCAGCGCCATTGGCTCCCGTTGCTATCAATCAAAGTTAATTAGCTAATCAGGAGTGAGAGGGGGCGGGGCCGGATGACAGCTTCATGATGGCTCGGGTGCCCCCATAGCAAGCTGCCTGCTTTGGGGGCACTTGACAGGAGGGAGGGCCAGGAGCAGCGAAGAGGGACCCTAAAAAGAGGAGCATCTGGGCTTCCTTGTGCAAAACCACTGCACAGAACAGGTAAGTATAACATGTTTGTTCTAGAAAAAAAAAAAAAGCACAAGACTTTACAATCACTTTAGGTCCAATTCACAAATGGACCAGAGCGTTAAAAAGCATTTAATAACTACCACCAGGGTTAAGCTGGCGGTATTAAAAAAAAACACACCCCAACCCCTAGGCTGTTTTGGAAGCTAGCTGCTGCATCCTTAATAACTCCCCGCTAACAACTGATTGTAAAAAAAAAAGCAGACAATTAAAAAGTATGAAAAAAAATTGTGTGGGGTCCCCCCCAGTCCATATCAGGCCCTTTGAGTCTGGTATAGATTTTAAGGGAAACCCCACACCAAAAATAAAGAAAACACCTGGCTGGTACTGCTGGTGGGTACTTCTGGCAGATACTGCTGGCTGGTACTGCAAGTAGGTGCTGCTGGTGGGTACTACTGGCTGATACTGCTGGCAGGTACTGCTGACTGGTACTGCTGGCTGGTAATGCTGGTAGGCACTGCTGGTAGGTACTGCTGGCTGGTACTGCTGGTGGGTACTGCTTGCTGGTACTTTTGGTGGGTACTGTTGGTGGGTACTGTTGGTGGGTATTGCTGGCTGGTTTCCGACCCACCATCCCCGAGCATCAGTGTGACAGGAGCCATCGCTAAAGGAAGCATGCGGCTGCAGTAGAGATCAGAGGCGATGCTTCCCGTATCATTCCTGTCACAAGTGGAGAGCATTTGGTAACACTCCACCCGTGACAGGAGCCAGCCCTATGCAGGAAGCATTGGCTCCACTTCCTCTAATGCCGGCTCTGTTTTTCACACTGATGCTTGGGGTTGGCGAGACGGTGACCCGCAACCTGGGCTTGCCGATCCGCCATTCCAGAGCAGGAGGTGGCACCGGGAGCCTTGGAGTCAGTCATTTTTTCTTGGGGGGAAGCAACTGCCCCGTTGTCGCCCCTGGATCCGCCCCTGTGTTGAAGGCATGTGCCCTTGTATTGTTCAGAAGGCGGGGGGGGGGCACGCTCGTCCCACTCCTTTTCCTGAACTGCCGTGCTGCATGCCCAGATAAGGGTCTGGTATGGATTTTTTTTTTTTGGTATTCTGGCGCAGGGTTCCCCTAATATCAATACCAGACCCCAAGGGCCTGGTATTGACTGGGGAGGGGAACCCATGCTGTGTTTTTGTTTCACACATGCTGTCCGTTTGTCTGTTTTTCATCCATCCGTTGACGGATGAAAAACGAACATAAATACATCTCTATGGAAAAACGGATGATCATCAGTTAACATCCGTTTTCATCCGCTTCCGTCAATGTCCGTTTTTTTGAACGAATTAAGGCCCCTTTCACACATACGGTCCGTTAAGTTCATTAGTTCAGTCACGTAAAAATGTATCAGTTTTCCATCTGTTTTTCATCCGTTTTGCTCCGTTTTTCGTCAGTTGTTATCCGTTTTTCATCCGTTGTCATCCGTTTTCATCCCTTGTCATCCGTTTTTCATCTGTTGTCATCCGTTTTACATCCGTTGTCATCCGTTTTTCATCCGATCCATTTTTTTGATGATGAAAAATAGGGCATTCATCCGTTCAAAAAAACGGACATTGACGGAAGCGAATGAAAACGGATGTTAACGGATGATCATCCATTTTTACATAGGCCCCTTTCACACATATGGTCCGTTCAGTTCTTCAGTTCAGTCACGTCAAAATGTATCAGTTTTCCATCCATTTTTCATCCATTTTTCATCAGTTGTCATCCGTTATTCATCAGTTGGCATCTGTTTTTGGTCAGTTGTTATCCGTTTTTCATCAGTTTTTCGTCAGTTGTTATCTGTTTTTCATCCGTTGTCATCCATTTTTCATCCGTTGTCATCCGTTTTTCATCCGTTGTCATACGTTTTTCGTCCGATCCGTTTTTCTGACGGATGAAAAATAGAGCATTCATCCGTTCAAAAAAACGGACATTGACGGAAGCGGATGAAAACGGATGTTAACAGATGATCATCCGTTGTCATCCGTTTTTACATAGAGATACATTGATGTCCGTTTTTCATCCGTCAACGGATGGATGAAAAATGGACAAACGGACCGTATGTGTGAAAGGGGCCTAATACCCTATTTTTCATCCGTCAAAAACCGGATCGGACGAAAAACGGATGACAACGGATGAAAAACAGATGACAACGGATGAAAACGGATGACAACGGATGAAAAACAGATAACAACTGACGAAAAACGGATGAAAAACGAATGACAACTGATGAAAAATGGATGGCAACTGACGAAAAATGGATGAAAAACGGTTGAAAAATGGATGAAAAACAGATGGAAAACTGATACATTTTGACGTGACTGAACTGATGAACTGAACGGACCGTATGTGTGAAAGGGGCCTTAGGCCCCTTTCACACTATGCGTCCGTCAGACGGATTCCGTTTTTCTCAGCAGTGGATCGAGCCGCCGATCCCCCGCTGAGCAGCAGGAGGACAGCTGTGTCTCCGCGCTGTGTGCGGAGACACAGCTCTCAGTTCCCCATGTATCTCTATGGGGGAAATCGGATGGGAACGGACCGTCGGTCCGTTCTCATTCGATCCCATCCGATCCGATCCGCTGGACGGATGGAAAATAGGGTTTCCATCCGTCCAGATTTGACGGATCGGATCGGGTCGGATGTCAGCGCACATGTCTCCGCTACCATCCGATGCCCCATAGAGATGCATGGTTGGACCGTTCAGATCCGCAAAAAAAAAACGAACAGGCGTATCTGAACGGTCCGCCTGTGTGAAAGTGGCCTAAATTGTCTGCTTTTTTTTTTACAATCAGCTGTTAGTGGGGAGTGTCTGTGCAGTCACTGCATCTACTTCTATAGGTTACATCTACTTCTATAGGTCTACATGCAGCACAGGACAGACACCATTGCAATATTGGTGTGGTGCTCATCCCTCAGTTGAGGAGAAGGGAAACTATATTGAATTTTGGTTAATCTGACTTTTCATTTTTTTGTTTTTCTTTTTTTGGATTATACATTTCCATCTCATATTGTTTCACAAATAATCAAACTGAAATCTCAGTCCATGTGTGGACCTGAACCGAAGGGGACAGAAGTATAAGATCTTCATGAGGGCTGTGGAATAGCATACTATAAATGAACACTTAAAGGGCACAGAATTAGGTGACAGAAAGTTCAACCAGATACACCGGAGGGCAAAAAATAGCACCCATGCTCAATGGCAGTAGCATGCACAGGAGCGGAAGAAAAGTCAGTTAAGCTTTTCACACATTCTTGTGGTTTATTTCCTCTTCCAATACACTTCCCTTAGTTCATAGCTTGATTGAGCACTATGCCCATTTTTCTATCTGGTTGGTAAATGTCTTCTTTAGCACCAACATCTCCACACCTCTGATAGGCAGAGATGGGAACTGTGATATTTGATTTCCTTTTGAATTTCCCATTTTTCTCACCATAAAATGTGTATTATTTCTTGGACTATTTATTGTTAACAAAGCTAAGGGATGAGTTTTATAGCTGTGCTGAGCGATAGGAGAAGGCATTATACTCACTGATTATCAAGAGCGTGCTGGCCCCCTACGAAGAGTGAATGAAGGTATATCCTTAGGTTAGAGAGATAGAGGAACAGGTGACAAGGCTGGAATAACAATGACGATGACCTGCTGAGAAGCTGCTTATTGCTCTTGTTCATCCATTAGGATTCCAGATTAACAAGGCAAAACGCAGAGTGAAATTTTGGAACAAATTTATTAGTTACAGAACACAATGAAAGTTCATCTCTACTCCCAGTAATACAATTGCTGCGTATCCCATTTTCTTTATTAGATTTATTTTTCTTTCTGTATCCTTCTAGGGAAAACTAAAATGGCCTGGAATCAATTTTTATTATTCTTCTTTCATAGTTTGTACATCTTTAACCACTTTATGACCGGAAGGATTTGCCCCCTTAATGACCAGGCCCTATTTTGCGATTCTGCACTGCGCTACTTTAACGGACAATTGAGCAGTCCTGCGACGCTATACCCAAATAAAATAAATCCTTATTTTCCCACAAATAGAGTTTTCTCTTGGTGGTATTTGATCACCTGTGTAATTTTTATTTTTTGCGCTATAAACAAAAAAAGAGCACCAATTTTGAGAAAAAAAAAATATTTTTCACATTTTTTTTGCTATATAACATTCTCAAAAAAAATGTAAAAATCAAAATTTTTTAACATTTTAGGCAAATTTGTTTTCTGCTACATATTTTTGGTAAAAAAATAAATAAATCGCAATAAGCGTATTTTGATTGGTTTGCGCAAATGTTATCGCATCTACTACTGTAACTACGGGAAAGACCTATGTCATTTTTAATGGTTTTTTTTGTTTTTACTAGTAATGGCGGCGATCTGCAATTTTTTGCAGGACTGCGACATTGCGGTGACAGATCGGACCCCTGACTGACATTTTTGACACTTTTGGGGGGACCAGTGACATTGCTACAGTAATAAGCGCTACAAATATTCACTGTTACTGTAATAATGCCATTGGCAGGGAAGAGGTTAACAGTATAAGTGATCAAGGGGTTAAATGTGACCCTAGGGGAGTGATTCTAACTATATGGGGGTTGGACTTGTGAAATGATCACAGAGACATGCAATCCTATATAGCAGGATCACATGAGCTCTGTGATCATTGCAGGGAGAAGGACGGTCGACTGTGTTTACAACAGCTGACCGTCCTTCTCTCTTAGCAGGGAGCGATCGCGGGTGTCAGGCGGCAATCGGAGCCGCCTGACACCCGCATCGGCTTCCCCGCTGACAATCGGGGGCAGGAGCGCACCGTTGGCAGCACATGCTTGCACCCTAGCTCCTCCCAGGCGAGCGACGTATCCCTACGTCGCTTTGCCTGTATGAGCCAGCTTGCCGCCGTAAATATAACATGAGTGGTCGGCAACTGGTTAAAGCCAAATTTTAGTCCCCCTGGAGGTGAAAAAATAGCTCTAGCTGCAATACTTACAACCTTTACGGGCGCTGTCCACTCAGTAATTTTTGTTTGAACACTAGATGTCCTCAGTGGAATAACACCTGGTGCCATACAGTGGAATAACACCTGGTGTCATGCATTGGAATAACACCTGGTGACATACCGCGGAATAACACCTGGTGTCATACCGTGGAATAACACCTGGTGTCATGCAGTGGAATAACACCTGGTGTCTTGCAGTGGAATAACACCTGGTGTCATGCATTGGAATAACACCTGGTGTAATACATTGGAAAAACACCTGGTGTCATGCAGTGGAAAAACACCTGGTGTCATACATTGGAATAACACCTGGTGTCATACAGTGGAATAACACCTGGTGTCATACAGTGGAATAACACCTGGTGTCATGCAGTGAAATAACACCTGGTGTCATGCAGTGAAATAACACCTGGTGCCATACAGTGGAATAACACCTGGTGTCATGCAGTGGAATAACACCTGGTGTCATGCAGTGAAATAACACCTGGTGACATACAGTGGAATAACACCTGGTGTCATGCAGTGAAATAACACCTGGTGACATACAGTGGAATAACACCTGGTGTCATGCAGTGGAATAACACCTGGTGACATACAGTGGAATAACACCTGGTGTCATGCAGTGGAAAAACACCTGGTGTAATTCATTGGAATAACACCTGGTGTCATGCAGTGGAATAACACCTGGTGACATACAGTGGAATAACACCTGGTGTCATGCAGTGGAATAACACCTGGTTTCATACAACCTTGAAGACTAAGGAATCAAGTGAGTAAAGGCTGCCATTAACCCAAGCCCTTAGTGGGTGTCACCAGAGAGCCCTGGGCTAAAAGTAAAATTATGCGAAGACATAATCGCATCAGCATAGCTCACTGCATCATTGGGGACTGCCAACCATCAGAGACCCACCATCTGACAAGAAAGAGAATGATATTGAAGACATCTGGAAAAAGTATGCAGTAGGGATAGACCGATATGGTTTTTTCCAGGGCTGATACCGATACCGATATTTTGGTCACAAAGTATCGGTATCAGCCGATATGGGCTGATATTTTGTACATTTAAAGTTTTGGAAAAAAAAAGAAAATTTTTGACACAAATCGTTCTTCACACCTTACCTGCATGAAAACAGATAGGAAAACCACATAGCTTTCACTTGCAGGTACATCAGTTTCACATCATGTGAACAAACGAGTCCTAGAGAGTAGACAACTGTGAAAAATAAAGTGCTGGGAAAATAGATAGTAAAGGCTTCCCAAAACAAAGTTTACATAAACTGCTGCAGTAGTGCACTCACTGTCTGCAATGATTAAATCTAGTAGCTGCAGTGCAAAAGACAGTGGACACTAGTACTACACTTCAATACTCCCAGTTAAGCAGAACAATATTATAGTGCAGAAAGCATAACATTTCAGTATGTTCACTAGTTAAACGGCTTCTGTTTTTTCATATATTGCTGCCACTTCACTAAAAACACGCTCACTTGGTACAGAGGAAACAGGAGCCGAAAGGTATCTTCTAGCATGAGAAGCAAGTCTTTTGTAGTGTGCCTCATTTTCTTTCCACCACTTAAGAGGATCGCCACTTCTTCTGTCAATTACGGGTTCCTTCAAATAGAGATGAAGTTCATCATCCAGGGTCATTATTGCAGATTCAGAAGAATCCTCTGCATGAGGCCCCAATAAAACATTGAACATGGCATCTATTTGACCACGATGAAGCTTCTCTTCTGTCCGTTGTCTTTTTGGACATTTTTCTCTTTTTGCAGCACCCTGCTCTTCCAGATTAGAAACCTCCTCTTCCTGACTTGTCTTTTCGGCAGGAACCTCCTGCACCTCATGTTGAATATCTTCTGTCAGCCAATGTTTTCCCTTGGCCAATACGTCATCAGAAGAGAAAGCATCATTCTTGTATCGAGGATCCAAAAGACATGCAAGCACAACATTTTTATTCTCTTCATGCTTCTCAAAACCTTTGGCGAGACTGTCCCTCATGACCTGCCTACATGTTTTAGTGCCACATGTGTTGGGTCCTTCATTCTCTGGAAGAAGCATCTTCAGCACTCTCACACATGGGATGACAGATGACACAGATGAGTCGTGATGACTCACCTCTAGTGTCACTTCCTCTATGGGGAGGAGGGTCTCAATGACATTGGCTTCAATGTCCCACTGATCAGCAGTAGGACAAGAATATCCTCCATATTCACCTGCATAGGTGGTAAGAGCTTGCTTCTGCTCCAGCATTCTTGGCAGCATGTGAAGTGTTGAGTTCCATCGTGTTGGAACTGCATTAACCATGTTGTTTTTTGTTAGGCCAAGGTCTTCCTGAATGCACCTCAGTCGCTGCTTGGCAAGGTTTGAATGGTGGAAATGGCCTGGGCACCGCTTCAGCATGCCAATTATATCAAGCAAAGCTCTCTGGTTTGACAGACCATCATTTACAACAAGTTGGAGGGTGTGTTCCATGCAACTGAGGTCTGACACTTCAGCAAGCTTCATACCTTTCACCATGTTCGCGCTGCTGTCTCGAAGCACAAGCATCACTCTGTCTTTGGTGATTCCACAGTCTTCAAGTATGCCTAGAAACCTTTCTCTAATGTACTCCCCAGTGTGGGATCCTCACATCACTTTTATACTCAACACCAAATGCCTTCTTGTCCATCCGCTGTCAATGAAGTGGCATGTAAGACTCATTAGTGACTCTGTTTGTCCTGACCAGCAGTCAGTCGTGAATGAGAGTGAGTTGCCAGCACTCTCTGGTTTCACCTTAGCCTTTACTTTCTCAACGACCTTTTGGTGAATCTTTCCCAGCAGTTCGGTTCTATAATACTTGTCACTCTTTAGTGTGTACCTTGGTTCAACTATGGACATCAACCGCTTAAATCCAGAGTCAGACACCATTGTAAATGGCTGGTTATCAGTGACCATCATCTCTGTGATTACTCTGTCCAGCAGTTGGGATCTTCCATCCGAATTTAGCCACCTGTTTTTTTTTTCTGAAACATATCTGTTATTGTTGCCTTGGATACTGGTATTTCACCTTGTGATTCATTGTGTTTTTTCTGTGCTGCATGATATAATTTAACATGATGAACTCTTAGATGGGCCCAAAGATTTGACGTATTTTTTGTTTTTGCAATTGCTGATCCCATGCTTACATTGTTTGTGTACGTGTTGCACACTGTTGCTTTTCCTGGCGATGGAGACGAGAAATAGTCCCAGATCACACTTTTACTTTTTCTATCTGCATCCATCTCCATTGAAATTTGACACACACTACTGAAATTTAATATAGGATTATAAAACTGTCTGGCTGGCACCCTGTGGTGATGAGTGGCAGGCACCCTGTGGCGAATGGCTGGCTTTTCTGGCACCCTGTGGTGGGTGACTGGCTGTCTGGCACCCTGTGGTGGGTGGGTGGCTGGCTTGCTGGCACCCTGTGGTGGGGGGCTGGCTGTCTGGCACCCTGTGGTGGGTGGCTGGCTTGCTGTCACCCTGTGGTGGATGGCTGGCTGGCTGGCACCCTGTGGTAGGTGGCTGGCTGGCTGACCCCCTGTGGTGGTGGGTGGCTGGCTGTCTGGCAACCTGTGGTGGGTGGCTGGCTGTCTGGCACCCTGTGTTGGGTGGCTGGCTTTCTGGCACTCTGTGGTGGGTGGCTGGCTGTCTTGCACCCTGTGATGGGTGGGTGGCTTGCTGGCACCCTATGGTGGATGGCTGGCTGTCACCCTGTGGTGGGTGGCTGGCTGGGACCTTGTGGTGGTGGTGGATGGCTGGCTGTCTTGCACCCTGTAGTGGATGGCTGGCCCTCTGGCTACCTGTGGTGGATGGCTGGCTGTCTGGCACCCTGTGGTGGGTGTCTGGCATCCCGTGGTGGGTGGTTGGCTGGCACCCTGTGGTGGGTGGCTGGCTGGCACCCTGTGGTGGGTGGCTGGCACCCTATGGTGGAGGGTGGATGGCTGTCTGGCACCCTGTGGTGGCTGGATGGCTTGCTGGCACCCGTGGTGGGTGGCTGGCTGGCACCCTGTGGTTGGTGGCTGGCTGGCTTTCACCCTGTGGTGGGTGGCTGGTGGGCTGGCACCCTGTGGTGGTGGATGGCTGTCTATCTGGCACCCTGTGGTGAGTGGCTGGCTGGCACCCTGTGGTGGGTGGGTGGCTGGCACCCTGTGGTGGGTGGGTGGCTGGCACTGGGGCTGTGGGTGGCTGGCTGGTACAGGGCCTGTGGCTGGCTGGTACAGTGCCTGTGGCTGGCTGGTACAGGGCCTGTGGGTGGCTGGCTGGCTGACCCCCTGTGGTGGTGGGTGGCTGGCTGTCAGGCATCCTGTGGTGGGTGGCTGGCTGTCTTGCACCCTGTGTTGGGTGGCTGGCTTTCTGGCACTCTGTGGTGGGTGGCTGACTGTCTTGCATCCTGTGGTGGGTGGCTGGCTTGCTGGCACCCTATGGTGGATGGCTGGCTGGCTGGCACCCTGTGGTGGGTGGGTGGCTGGCACGCTGACACCCTGTGGTGGTGGCTGGCTGGCTATCTGGCACCCTGTGGTGTTTGGCTGGCTCTCTGGCTACCTGTGGTGGATGGCTGGCTGTCTGGCACCCTGTGGTGGATGGGTGGCTGGCTGTCTGGCATCCCGTGGTGGGTGGTTGGCTGGCACCCTGTGGTGGATGGCTGTCTGGCACCCTGTGGTGGCTGGATGGCTTGCTGGCACCCCGTGGTGGGTGGCTGGCTGGTTGGCACGATGTGGTTGGTGGCTGGCTGGCTTTCACCCTGTGGTGGGTGGCTGGTGGACTTGCACCCTGTGGTGGTGGGTGGCTGTCTGGCTAGCACCTTGTGGTGGGTGGCTGTCTGGCTGGCACCCTGTGGTGGGTGGGTGGCTGGCACTGGGGCTGTGGGTGGCTGGCTGGTACAGGGCCTGTGGCTGGCTGGCTGGTACAGTACCTGTGGCTGGCTGGTACAGGGCCTGTGGGTGGAGGGTGGCTGGCTGGCTGGCACCCTATGGTGGCTGGATGGCTTGCTGGCACCCCGTGGTGGGTGGGTGGCTGACTGACTGGCTGGCTGGCACCCTTTGGTGGGTGGCTGTCTGGCACCCTGTGGTGGGTGGCTGGCTGGCACCCTGTGGTGGTGGGTGGCTGTCTGTCTGGCACCCTGTGGTGAATGGCTGGTTGGCACCCTGTGGTGGGTGGCTGGCTGGCTGGCACCCTGTGGTGGGTGGGTGGGTGTCTGGCACTGGGGCTGTGGGTGGCTGGCTGGTACAGGGCCTGTGGCTGGCTGGCTGGTACAGTGCCTGTGGCTGGCTGGCTGACACCCTGTGGTGGTGGCTGGCTGGCTGGCTGGCACCCTGTGGTGTTTGGCTGGCTCTCTGGCTACCTGTGGTGGATGGCTGGCTGTCTGGCACCCTGTGGTGGGTCGGTGGCTGGCTGGCTGGCATCCCGTGGTGGGTGGTTGGCTGGCACCCTGTGGTGGGTGGCTGGCACCCTGTGGTGGAGGGTGGCTGGCTGGCACCCTATGGTGGCTGGATGGCTTGCTGGCACCCCGTGGTGGGTGGGTGGCTGGCTGGCTGGCACCCTTTGGTGGGTGGCTGTCTGGCACCCTGTGGTGGGTGGCTGGCTGGCTGGCACCCTGTGGTGGTGGGTGGCTGTCTGTCTGGCACCCTGTGGTGAATGGCTGGTTGGCACCCTGTGGTGGGTGGCTGGCTGGCTGGCACCCTGTGGTGGGTGGGTGTCTGGCACTGGGGCTGTGGGTGGCTGGCTGGTACACGGCCTGTGGCTGGCTGGCTGGTACAGTGCCTGTGGCTGGCTGGTATAGGGCCTGTGGGTGGCTGGCTGGCACCGGGCTGCTGTGGGTGGGTGTATAGCTGTGTTACACTCCCAAAAGTCTGGTCCCAACTCCAGACGAGGCTGTCCAAGGTGAGGGAGGCAGCCTATAAAGGCAGAAGGTTAGGCTCAGTGCACGGAGGTGTGTGGCGCAACATACGCAATGACATCACGACAACATCGGTAATACCGGCAAGTTCCGGGGCCGATACCAATTTATTGGGAAAAAGTGAATATTGGCCCTCTGATAATCGGCTTTACCGATAATCGGTCGTTCCCTAGTATGCAGAAAAAAAAAGGGAAGAAGGGGCAAGTGGTGTGACTGGGCAGTGTGAGGTAGAGCCAACAGTTGGACTTTAAACTGATGTCTTTTTGCCTGCTTTTGGATCAGCTGGGGGTGGGGGTAGGTCCAAAAGTTGATCTTTAATCCGATGTTCTATCTTTTTATTTTTTTATAGTGTATATACAGCAGGGCAGTAAACAAATACAGTCCAATGCAGTAGGGCTTTGTGCAGCAAACTTACCTGACCCCTGAATAACAGGGTGCCCCTAAAAAAACTGGCAGCTCTAGTACCTTTTTAGTCTTCTGTCAGCAGTCAGCCTACAAGTACCCCCTAGATTACAAAGGGCATTGTGGATGGGATTCATAGATAAGGGGCTCTACTGGGGATGGACTCACAGAGGTAGTCTGGTGACATCGGAGCCAGGTTGCTTAGCCCAATCCAAGCCTAACTGCCTCTTCGTTTTTTAGGAGACACGGTAAAGGTACTTCATTTTGCAATTTAGAGGAGAAATTGTGAAGTATAAAGTCCTACTAGCAGTCCTTCTACATAGGGTCCTTATCATGCTTCGCCCTTTTGCTGGTGAGGGAAGGCACAATTACATTTGCATAGTTATGAGCAAGGCCTTTCTTCTGACGTGATTTCAAGCCTGGTCCCTGGGTGGGGTCTTGCACCTTGGCCAAGGACGACCTTGCAGTTCCAATGTTGTCCAAGTGAGTACGTCAAGGACCAACCTTGCCACCTGTTCTTTAATCTCTCTAACCTATGGATGTACCTTTATTCACTCCCTGCAGGGGAATAGCACACATTTTTAAGGTGAGAAAAATTAACCTTTTCCCAACTGGAAAGTAGGTGGTGTATATTGGTTATTTAATAATTACCCAATTATTTTATTACCGCAGCTGACTGGGGCCTGAGGTCCTTGAATACTTTTATTGGAAAAGGGCAGACATATCAGGAATGATGTCTCTTAACTACCTTAGAAGTTTTTTTTGCCAGAATTGTATCTATAGTAGTAATGTTAAAAATATCATTGTGTTTTGACAGGGAACAGGGTGAAAAAGTGGACACCAATGTCTACCATACCAATGTCAGGATTCTACAACAGAGCAAAATATGAAGTCAATTTCATTTTTTACAAAGCCGTAAAATATGGCAAAGGAATCAAAGAAACCTTATGTACCTAAGCATGGAAGTTTTTTAAAACACTGAAAGAAATGACAATGAAAATAAATCATATGACAGTATGAAAGAAATATAGGAACAAGCCTTTCCAAAAAAGGGTTGCCCTTCATTTGGAAAATCGTTACATTTGCAACCCATATCTTCATTAAATGAAAAGCTTAAACAAAAGAAGGTCCTTGATTAAAAAAGTATGTGAACCTGAAGAATAATGACATTTTTTAAAGAAGATGATTACTTTACGATATTAGAAGTGTTAGTGTATTTTAAAAGTGCCATTATCCTTTAATGAATTGAGCTGAATAAATGATTTCCATAATACTAATAATGAAACTAATAATAAGACAATATATCACAAAAAGGTTACAATGAATGGATGAAATCAATACAGGAATGGAGTTCAAGAAAATAATGATAGGTGATAGGATAGTTAATTACGGTAGCTGGTGAGTCTGTTGCATCCATGTGTAGCACTACCCCCGTAGGGGGCCACTAGGTTTAGGGTCCCCCTAATCTTGCACAGTCAGGCAACACACAGTTCTCCAGCTTGCATTCTTATTAAATAATCAGTCCTTAGTCTTGTTTTTATATTTTATTGAGGGAATATAAACTTGGATGAGGGTAAGTGTTTTTGGTTTATTTAGCAACAACTTGGGGGACAACTTCTCTATGCAGTGCCATCTTAAGAGCATTATAGGCCCCCGGGCAATGCAGTCCACTGGGGCCCTGCCTACACAATCACCTACGTGAATGGAAATGAAAATTATTGATAAGGCGATATTTATTGGTACAGCAGTGCCAGGATAATAACAGCTTCCAAGTTCAGCTTCTAGGTCCGGTTGAACACACACACAGATGGGAGTCAGACTTGACTGTCCTGTGTGTGCCTGTTCCCATGAAGGCGGACAGGCTATTCCTGCAATTCTGGGCTCCCCCTCCACAGCCCAAGTGGCCTGACAGCAGCGCAGGGTCAACAGGTGCTTGCCACCTGCTAAGTACGGCGGCGGGATGCACACGGGAATAGAGACTAATGCTTGGCTGGGGCTGGGTCACTGGGCAGGTGGGGCCCCCCCGGGCAACTGCCCAGTGTGCCCATTCGATAAGATGGCCCTGTCTCTATGTACAACCTGCAGCAAAAGGGATCCTAGACTGTACTCCCTCCAGAAGAATGTCGGTCCTTAATGGATCAGTAGTGAATATCTCATCTGCTTTCAGGAGCTCTATGTCCCCTTTGTAGAAATAGCACAGTCCCACCAGTAGACAATGCCAGCGCACCTAAGTGAATTCCAGAGCAAGAGGGTAAGGTAAGTGGTGGCACTGTCTCTTTTATGGCTAGCTAAGTTTCACATCCGGCAGCTATCTCCCTTTGTTGGCTCTGGGGTGATAAGGTAGAGGTACTCACACTGTCCCTTGAAATCCTGCTGCTTGACAAAGACTGCTAATCAGGCCTCCTGCTCTACAGGTACCCTCTTGCAATATAGCGTGTCTCCTGGATGAGTTTGAAGGGTAATGAAGATCCTTCTGGTCAAACTGCTCCTTTCCTTCCCTGCTCAGCCTGGAGGCAGAGCTCCCAGCCCCGGGGTCCCCCCCCCAGGACTCATGACCCTCGACTCAGCACAGCATACTCCCACCAGCAGCAAACAAAACTGGACAGGCTCTTCAATATTTTTTATGTTTAAAATGTTTGCTGATGTTTTACAAAACCAGAAAGTCAAACTAAAAAAAATACCCCGCAGTCAGCCAATACAGTACCGAGTACAAAATAAGTAATAGAAATGAACCCATATTGTTAGCGCTCATGGTTCTCATAGCAGAGCACACAAAACTTGCGACATAGGTTGGCATTAATGGCTATGCAAACATAAATTCAGAGGAATAGAGAAAAGAGAAACAAGAAGGCTCCAACATTGAACAAAATTAAAAGAGAGAAAAGAAGAGCAAAGAAAGCAATGGAAAGTACAGGAGACTTAGGACACATATATGGTATAGGCATCAGATGATTACAGGGGGCACCGTCACATAGGTTGCCCATGGTTCCCAATTTTAGTAAAACAACGTGCTCTTCAATATTTATGGGCGCATTTTACCCCTCTACCAGGTCTCCTGCCTGGCAATTGGTCAAACTTCCATCCACATTCAGATTCCTGCCCCTATACCTCCACCTGCTAGCTTCTAGAGGTTTCTGGAAACTTCCAGAACCAGATGAAGGAAACGGAAGCCTGACCTGCAGGGCCCTCCGGCCTGACCTGAGCTTGAAACCCACAGACATGCTCACTTTAGCTACTTGTGAGCCAAACTAAATTTACTTAACTATGTACACTAGCGGGTGCTACATACCATGTTTTCCCGAATATAAGACCCTGAGAATAGGACCTACTGTTATTTTTGGGGAGGTCTGCAATATAAGCCCTACCCCGAAAATAAGCCCTAATTTAGTGTTTCTAAAATCCTAGAATTCACTTTATTAGTGTTTCATATAATGTCCAGTGTGTGTTTCTGTAATAGAATAGTGTGAAATACCTTCAGTACAGAGTCGCTCGGCGCTCAGCTGATTCCCCACTCTGCTGTTCTTCTCCTCTCATAGGTGTCAGAGGGGGGTCTCAGCCGCTTCCCTCTGCAGTGTTCAGAGCGGGTCACAAAAGCATTGAGTATTAGATTAGAATTGTGTGAAATACCTTTGTTACAGCACTGCTCGGTGCTTCCGTGTCCCCCAGCTGTCAGCGGGGGAGAAGAGAAGGACAGCAGCAGGAAATCAGCTGAGCGCCGAGCAGCGCTGTAACAAAGGTATTTCACACAACTCTAATCGAATACTCGCCGCTTCTGTGACCCGCTCTGAACACTGCAGAGGGGAGGGGCTGAGATCCCCCTCTGACCGCTGTGAGAGAAGGACAGCAGAGCGGGAGATCAGCTAACGAAAGTATTTCACCCTATTGTATTACAGAAACACACACTGGACATTATATAAAACACTAATAAAGTGGATTCTAGGATTTTAGAAACACTAAACTAGGTTCACACAGGGGATTCCTGACAGGCAGGGAGGGAGAGAAGACCTACCCCGAAAAGTAAGCCCTACTGTGTCTTTTGGTGCCAAAATTAATATAAGACCCGGCTTATTTTCGGGGAAACAGGGTATCTGTGCAAACAACCAATGCAGACAGATTTTTAACTGTAACTAAAGGCATTATTTTCCTTTTGGATAGAGTAAAGGAGGGTATAACCCCTAGCAGGTTTTTTTTTGCCATCTGAGTCCCATAAGGGAGAATTGCCTTCATGTCCTGTCGCATAGCCAAAACAGGATGTGAGAGAAAATCCCTCCAAAGTGAAGGGATCCCGGGGTGTCACCAGGGTCACCAGAACTAGTGTCACTATTGGAAGCTTTCCCCTCTATTATTTTTCTGGAGCCAACCTAAAATTTGGGATTTTCTTTTACTTTCACTTTCCGTGATAATGTAAACAGGACAAATAGGGCGAACCTCCCTAACGGGGGCAGAAATAGCAATAGCAAATAAAACCTGACCTGACTACTCCATCCAAAACTAGAAAAATTAAGTTTTGCCCTTACAGTGGATGTAAAAAGTCTACACATACCTGTTAAAATGTCAGGTTTCTTTGATGTAAAAAATTAGACAATGATAAATCATTTCAGAACTTTTTCCACCTTTAATGTGTCCTATAAACTGTACAACTCAATTGGAAGTAATTGAAAGTAAAAATAAAAAAACTAAACTAAATGTGGTTGCATAAGTGTGCATACCCTCTCATAACTGGGGATGTAACTGTGTTAAGAATTAAACTATCAAATTAACCACTTTAAGATTGAAAGGATTTTCCGGGACATACTAAAACATTTAATGTGAAAATGGCTTAATGTAGCTTAATGTGTAATAAAGTGCCTAAACCATAACCAATTGCCCTGAAACTTTGCACAGACTAAGTTTTTAACTGTTCTAATATATCCTAGAAGTTTCATGTAGTTTGGTCTTCCAGGAGGCAAACTGGGGACATTAAGCTTGTTTTTTGGGGAGCTTAATGTGGCTTAACGTACAAAAAAGAGCTTAGATGTTAACCAATTTCCCCCAAACTTCACACAATAGAAGACTCTATTTGTGCTAAGATAGTCTGAAAATTTTAGCTCATTTGGTAAATCAAACCAAAAGTTATTCACATTAAGCTATTTTTGTACAATACTAAAACGTTTAATGTCCTTAGCTTAATGTGAAAAGAGCTTAATGTACCAAAATCTGCCTTAACCTCAACCAATTGTCCTGAAACTTTGCACAGCCCAAGTTCTGCACTTCCCAAAGCTATCCTGGAGGTTTCATCGATTTTGGTCTCCCACGTGGAAAACTGGGGACATTAAGCTCTTTTTTTGGGGAGCTTAATGTGGCTTAACGTACAAAAAAGAGCTTAGATGTGAACCAATTTCCCCCAAACTTGGCACAAAAGAAGAGCCTATCAATTCCAACATATTCTGAAAATTTCAGATCATTTGGTAAATCACACCAAAAGTTATTCACATTAAGCTCTTTTTGTACAATACTAAAACGTTTAATGTCCTTAGCTTAATGTGAAAAGAGCTTAATGTACCAAAATGTGCCTAAACCTCAACCAATTGTCTTGAAACTTTGCACAGCCCAAGTTCTGCACTTCCCAAAGCTATCCTGGAGGTTTCATCGATTTTGGTCTCCCACGTGGAAAACTGGGGACATTAAGCTCTTTTTTTGGGGAGCTTAATGTGGCTTAACGTACAAAAAAGAGCTTAGATGTGAACCAATTTCCCCTAAACTTGGCACAATGGAAGAGCCTATCAATTCCAACATATTCTGAAAATTTCAGATCATTTGGTAAATCACACCAAAAGTTATTCACATTAAGCTCTTTTTGTACAATACTAAAACGTTTAATGTCCTTAGCTTAATGTGAAAAGAGCTTAATGTACCAAAATGTGCCTAAACCTCAACCAATTGTCTTGAAACTTTGCACAGCCCAAGTTCTGCACTTCCCAAAGCTATCCTGGAGGTTTCATCGATTTTGGTCTCCCACGTGGAAAACTGGGGACATTAAGCTCTTTTTTTGGGGAGCTTAATGTGGCTTAACGTACAAAAAAGAGCTTAGATGTGAACCAATTTCCCCCAAACTTAGCACAATGGAAGAGTTTATCAATTCCAACATATTCTGAAAATTTCAGATCATTTGGTAAATCACACCAAAAGTTATTCACATTAAGCTGTTTTTAGCAATCATAAAAACACGTGGCTTAATGTGAAAAGAGCTTAACGTACCAAAATGTGCCTAAACCTCAACCAATTGTCTTGAAACTTTGCACAGCCCAAGTTCTGCACTTCCCTAAGATATCCTGGAGGTTTCATCGATTTTGGTCTCCCACGTGGAAAACTGGGGACATTAAGCTCTTTTTTTGGGGCGTTTAATGTGGCTTAACGTACAAAAAAGAGCCTATATGTGAACCAATTTCCCTCAAACTTGGCACAATAGAAGAGTCTGTCTATTCCAACATATTCTGAAAATTTCAGATCATTTGGTAAATCACACCAAAAGTTAATCACATTAAGCTCTTTTTAGCAATCATAAAAACGCATAGCTTAATGTGAAAAGAGCTTAACGTACCAAAATGTGCCTAAACCTCAACCAATTGTCTTGAAACTTTGCACAGCCCAAGTTCTGCACTTCCCTCAGCTATCCTGGAGGTTTCATCGATTTTGGTCTCCCACGTGGAAAACTGGGGACATTAAGCTCTTTTTTTGGGGCGTTTAATGTGGCTTAACGTACAAAAAAGAGCCTATATGTGAACCAATTTGCCTCAAACTTGGCACAATAGAAGAGTCTATCTATTCCAACATATTCTGAAAATTTCAGATCATTTGGTAAATCACACCAAAAGTTATTCACATTAAGCTCTTTTTAGCAATCATAAAAACGCATAGCTTAATGTGAAAAGAGCTTAACGTACCAAAATGTGCCTAAACCTCAACCAATTGTCTTGAAACTTTGCACAGCCCAAGTTCTGCACTTCCCTCAGCTATCCTGGAGGTTTCATCGATTTTGGTCTCCCACGTGGAAAACTGGGGACATTAAGCTCTTTTTTTGGGGCGCTTAATGTGGCTTAACGTACAAAAAAGAGCCTAGATGTGAACCAATTTCCCCCAAACTTGGCACAATGGAAGAGTCTATCAATTCCAACATATTCTGAAAATTTCAGATCATTTGGTAAATCACACCAAAAGTTATTCACATTAAGCTCTTTTTAGCAATCATAAAAACGCATAGCTTAATGTGAAAAGAGCTTAACGTACTAAAATGTGCCTAAACCTCAACCAATTGTCTTGAAACTTTGCACAGCCCAAGTTCTGCACTTCCCTAAGATATCCTGGAGGTTTCATCGATTTTGGTCTCCCACGTGGAAAACTGGGGACATTAAGCTCTTTTTTTGGGGCGTTTAATGTGGCTTAACGTACAAAAAAGAGCCTATATGTGAACCAATTTCCCTCAAACTTGGCACAATAGAAGAGTCTGTCTATTCCAACATATTCTGAAAATTTCAGATCATTTGGTAAAGCACACCAAAAGTTATTCACATTAAGCTCTTTTTAGCAATCATAAAAACGCATAGCTTAATGTGAAAAGAGCTTAACGTACCAAAATGTGCCTAAACCTCAACCAATTGTCTTGAAACTTTGCACAGCCCAAGTTCTGCACTTCCCAAAGCTATCCTGGAGGTTTCATCGATTTTGGTCTCCCACACGGAAAACTGGGGACATTAAGCTCTTTTTTTGGGGCGCTTAATGTGGCTTAACGTACAAAAAAGAGCCTATATGTGAACCAATTTCAACCCAAACTTGGCACAATAGAAGAGTCTGTCTATTCCAACATATTCTGAAAATTTTAGCTCATTTGGTAAATCACACCAAAAGTTATTCACATTAAGCTCTTTTTGTACAATACTAAAACGTTTAATGTCCTTAGCTTAATGTAAAAAGAGCTTAACGTACCAAAATGTGCCTAAACCTCAACCAATTGTCTTGAAACTTTGCACAGCCCAAGTTCTGCACTTCCCTCAGCTATCCTGGAGGTTTCATCGATTTTGGTCTCCCACGTGGAAAACTGGGGACATTAAGCTCTTTTTTTGGGGCGTTTAATGTGGCTTAACGTACAAAAAAGAGCCTATATGTGAACCAATTTGCCTCAAACTTGGCACAATAGAAGAGTCTATCTATTCCAACATATTCTGAAAATTTCAGATCATTTGGTAAATCACACCAAAAGTTATTCACATTAAGCTCTTTTTAGCAATCATAAAAACGCATAGCTTAATGTGAAAAGAGCTTAACGTACCAAAATGTGCCTAAACCTCAACCAATTGTCTTGAAACTTTGCACAGCCCAAGTTCTGTACTTCCCTCAGCTATCCTGGAGGTTTCATCGATTTTGGTCTCCCACGTGGAAAACTGGGGACATTAAGCTCTTTTTTTGGGGCGCTTAATGTGGCTTAACGTACAAAAAAGAGCCTATATGTGAACCAATTTCCCCCAAACTTGACACAATAGAAGAGTCTATCTATTCCAACATATTCTGAAAATTTTAGCTCATTTGGTAAATCACGCCAAAAGTTATTCACATTAAGCTCTTTTTGTACAATACTAAAACGTTTAATGTCCTTAGCTTAATGTGAAAAGAGCTTAACGTACCAAAATGTGCCTAAACCTCAACCAATTGTCTTGAAACTTTGCACAGCCCAAGTTCTGCACTTCCCTCAGCTATCCTGGAGGTTTCATCGATTTTGGTCTCCCACGTGGAAAACTGGGGACTTTAAGCTCTTTTTTTGGGGCGTTTAATGTGGCTTAACGTACAAAAAAGAGCCTATATGTGAACCAATTTCCCTCAATCTTGGCACAATAGAAGAGTCTATCTATTCCAACATATTCTGAAAATTTCAGATCATTTGGTAAATCACACCAAAAGTTATTCACATTAAGCTCTTTTTAGCAATCATAAAAACGTATAGCTTAATGTGAAAAGAGCTGAACGTACCAAAATGTGCCTAAACCTAAACCAATTGTCTTGAAACTTTGCACAGCCCAAGTTCTGCACTTCCCTAAGATATCCTGGAGGTTTCATCGATTTTGGTCTCCCACGTGGAAAACTGGGGACATTAAGCTCTTTTTTTGGGGCGTTTAATGTGGCTTAATGTACAAAAAAGAGCCTATATGTGAACCAATTGCCCTCAAACTTGGCACAATAGAAGAGTCTATCTATTCCAACATATTCTGAAAATTTCAGATCATTTGGTAAATCACACCAAAAGTTATTCACATTAAGCTCTTTTTAGCAATCATAAAAACGCATAGCTTAATGTGAAAAGAGCTTAACGTACCAAAATGTGCCTAAACCTAAACCAATTGTCTTGAAACTTTGCACAGCCCAAGTTCTGCACTTCCCTAAGATATCCTGGAGGTTTCATCGATTTTGGTCTCCCACGTGGAAAACTGGGGACATTAAGCTCTTTTTGTGGGGCGCTTAATGTGGCTTAACGTACAAAAAAGAGCTTAGATGTGAACCAATTTCCCCCAAACTTGGCACAATGGAAGAGTCTATCAATTCCAACATATTCTGAAAATTTCAGATCATTTGGTAAATCACACCAAAAGTTATTCACATTAAGCTCTTTTTAGCAATCATAAAAACGCATAGCTTAATGTGAAAAGAGCTTAACGTACTAAAATGTGCCTAAACCTCAACCAATTGTCTTGAAACTTTGCACAGCCCAAGTTCTGCACTTCCCTAAGATATCCTGGAGGTTTCATCGATTTTGGTCTCCCACGTGGAAAACTGGGGACATTAAGCTCTTTTTTTGGGGCGTTTAATGTGGCTTAACGTACAAAAAAGAGCCTATATGTGAACCAATTTCCCTCAAACTTGGCACAATAGAAGAGTCTGTCTATTCCAACATATTCTGAAAATTTCAGATCATTTGGTAAAGCACACCAAAAGTTATTCACATTAAGCTCTTTTTAGCAATCATAAAAACGCATAGCTTAATGTGAAAAGAGCTTAACGTACCAAAATGTGCCTAAACCTCAACCAATTGTCTTGAAACTTTGCACAGCCCAAGTTCTGCACTTCCCAAAGCTATCCTGGAGGTTTCATCGATTTTGGTCTCCCACACGGAAAACTGGGGACATTAAGCTCTTTTTTTGGGGCGCTTAATGTGGCTTAACGTACAAAAAAGAGCCTATATGTGAACCAATTTCAACCCAAACTTGGCACAATAGAAGAGTCTGTCTATTCCAACATATTCTGAAAATTTTAGCTCATTTGGTAAATCACACCAAAAGTTATTCACATTAAGCTCTTTTTGTACAATACTAAAACGTTTAATGTCCTTAGCTTAATGTAAAAAGAGCTTAACGTACCAAAATGTGCCTAAACCTCAACCAATTGTCTTGAAACTTTGCACAGCCCAAGTTCTGCACTTCCCTCAGCTATCCTGGAGGTTTCATCGATTTTGGTCTCCCACGTGGAAAACTGGGGACTTTAAGCTCTTTTTTTGGGGCGTTTAATGTGGCTTAACGTACAAAAAAGAGCCTATATGTGAACCAATTTCCCTCAATCTTGGCACAATAGAAGAGTCTATCTATTCCAACATATTCTGAAAATTTCAGATCATTTGGTAAATCACACCAAAAGTTATTCACATTAAGCTCTTTTTAGCAATCATAAAAACGTATAGCTTAATGTGAAAAGAGCTGAACGTACCAAAATGTGCCTAAACCTAAACCAATTGTCTTGAAACTTTGCACAGCCCAAGTTCTGCACTTCCCTAAGATATCCTGGAGGTTTCATCGATTTTGGTCTCCCACGTGGAAAACTGGGGACATTAAGCTCTTTTTTTGGGGCGTTTAATGTGGCTTAATGTACAAAAAAGAGCCTATATGTGAACCAATTGCCCTCAAACTTGGCACAATAGAAGAGTCTATCTATTCCAACATATTCTGAAAATTTCAGATCATTTGGTAAATCACACCAAAAGTTATTCACATTAAGCTCTTTTTAGCAATCATAAAAACGCATAGCTTAATGTGAAAAGAGCTTAACGTACCAAAATGTGCCTAAACCTAAACCAATTGTCTTGAAACTTTGCACAGCCCAAGTTCTGCACTTCCCTAAGATATCCTGGAGGTTTCATCGATTTTGGTCTCCCACGTGGAAAACTGGGGACATTAAGCTCTTTTTGTGGGGCGCTTAATGTGGCTTAACGTACAAAAAAGAGCTTAGATGTGAACCAATTTCCCCCAAACTTGGCACAATAGAAGAGTCTGTCTATTCCAATATATTCTGAAAATTTCAGATCATTTGGTAAATCACACCAAAAGTTATTCACATTAAGCTCTTTTTTGCAATCATAAAAACGCATGGCTTAATGTGAAAAGAGCTTAACGTACCAAAATGTGCCTAAACCTCAACCAATTGTCTTGAAACTTTGCGCAGCCCAAGTTCTGCACTTCCCAAAGCTATCCTGGAGGTTTCATCGATTTTGGTCTCCCACATGGAAAACTGGGGACATTAAGCTGTTTTTTTTGGGGCACTTAATGTGGCTTAACGTACAAAAAAGAGCCTATATGTGAACCAATTTCCCCCAAACTTGGCACAATAGAAGAGTCTATCAATTCCAACATATTCTGAAAATTTCAGATCATTTGGTAAATCACACCAAAAGTTATTCACATTAAGCTCTTTTTTGCAATCATAAAAACGCATGGCTTAATGTGAAAAGAGCTTAACGTACCAAAATGTGCCTAAACCTCAACCAATTGTCTTGAAACTTTGCACAGTCCAAGTTCTGCACTTCCTAAAGCTATCCTGGAGGTTTCATCGATTTTGGTCTCCCACACGGAAAACTGGGGACATTAAACTCTTTTTTTGGGGAGCTTAATGTGGCTTAACGTACAAAAAAGAGCTTAGATGTGAACCAATTTCCCCCAAACTTGGTACAATAAGTAATAAGGCCACAGTAAGCTTCACAAAAAGCAAGCTAAATGCAGTGGTGGCTGGTGAAGTTTTAAGATGGGGGGGTGCAAGACCCCGCCCTTCTATTTTGACCCCTCCCATTTATAAGAAGCCCCACCCCTTATAGACTCCACCCATTTTGTCCCCTATATTTTGCTTGCGTGAACAAATTCTCCCAATATATCACATATTAAGGGGTCTCTCAGTACTAGTATATCCCATAATAGGGAGCAGGGGCCCTATTATGGGATATACTGTGAGAGACACCCTATTATGGGATACACTTACTGAGAGTGGCACAAACCCCACAGTACAGACCCCCTAGCACAAACCCCACAGTACAGACCCCCTAGCACAAACCCCACAGTACAGGCCCCCTAGCACTAATGCCACAGTACAGGCCCCCTAGCACTAATCCCACAGTACAGGCACCCTTTCAATGTAGTGACCAGCGTACAGGCCCACTTTCAATGCAGTGACCAGCATACATGCCCCATTCAATGTAGTGACCAGCGTACATGCCCCCTTTCAATGTAGTGACCAGCATACATGCCCCTTTCATCCATCCATCCATGCCAGCAATGGCATGGCATGGATGGCAGGCAATGGATGGCAATGGCATGGATGGCAGACAATGGATGGCAATGGCATGGATGGCAGGCAATGGATGGCAATGGCATGGATGGCATTCAATGGATGGCAATGGCATGGCATGGATGGCAGGCAATGGCATGGCATGGATGGCAGGCAACGGATGGCAATGGCATGGCATGGATGGCAGGCAATGGATGGCAATGGCATGGCATGGATGGCAGGCAATGGATGGCAATGGCATGGATGGCAGGCAATGGATGGCAATGGCATGGATGGCAGGCAATGGATGGCAATGGCATGGCATGGCATGGATGGCAGGCAATGGCAAGGCATGCATTTTTTTTGTGGAGTGGACAGAGGCCTGAGGAGGAGGAGGACTGAGGACTTACCGGGCTGCTGCTGCACAGGGCTGGACTCGTCTCTCTCTTCTGACCCGAGGCCTGGATCCGAATGCGGTCTGCCGTCTGTCCACGAAGAAGGCCCGCCGCCGCCCGACCCGACTCCTGGTCTCCGTCTCCTCCTGGTCCTGGACTGGTCCTCCTGGTCAAGCGGCGACTCGGCGTCGGCGAGAGCTCTGAGCGGACGGGAGTCTTCTATCTTCTCTCAGCCGCGGGAAGGAATGGAACCCGGAAGGCAGAAGCGGTGATCGTGACGCGTGGGGCGGTGCACCGCCCCATGCGTCACGTGACCAGATGATGTCCTTCTGTGATTGGTCCAGGCTGGAGTCTGGACCAATCACAGCCAGGTGGGGGTGGCCAAGCGCTCTTTTCTGCACCCAGGTTACACCCCCAGAAGGCAGCCAATCGGCGCCTCTTCTGGGTCATAAAGCCCACCCCCCCTTTAGCCACCACATAGGCCGGTCAGACCGGCGAACGGATTTTTTTTTCCTAACTTTATTGTTTTTTTGTCCTTTTTTTTTCTTTTTTTTTAGGGGGGGGGGGGGCGGCGCCCTCGCGCCCCCTATGCACGGGCCGCCACTGGCTAAATGTAAGCTCTTTTTACATTAAGCTGTTGACATTAAATGTTTTAGGAATGTAAAAGGAAGCTTAATGTGAATAACTTTTGGTGTGATTAACCAAATGATCTGAAATTTTCAGAATATGTTGGAATCGATAGACTCTTCTATAGTGCCAAGTTTGGGGGAAATTGGTTCACATCTAAGCTCTTTTTTGTACGTTAAGCCACATTAAGCTCCCAAAAAAAAGAGCTTAATGTCCCCAGTTTTCCGTGTGGGAGACCAAAATCGATGAAACCTCCAGGATAGCTTTGGGAAGCGTAGGACTTGGGCTGTGCAAAGTTTCAAGACAATTGGTTGAGGTTTAGGCACATTTTGGTACGTTAAGCTCTTTTCACATTAAGCCATGCGTTTTTATGATTGCTAAAAAGAGCTTAATGTGAATAACTTTTGGTGTGATTTACCAAATGATCTGAAATTTTCAGAATATGTTGGAATAGACAGACTCTTCTATTGTGCCAAGTTTGAGGGAAATTGGTACACATCTAGGCTCTTTTTTGTACGTTAAGCCACATTAAGCGCCCCAAAAAAAGAGCTTAATGTCCCCAGTTTTCCACATGGGAGACCAAAATCGATGAAACCTCCAGGATAGCTTTGGGAAGTGCAGAACTTGGGCTGTGCAAAGTTTCAAGACAATTGGTTGAGGTTTAGGCACATTTTGGTACATTAAGCTCTTTTCACATTAAGCCAATGCGTTTTTATGATTGCAAAATAAAGCTTAATGTTAATAACTTTTGGTGTGATTTACCAAATGATCTGAAATTTTCAGAATATGTTGGAATTGATAGGCTCTTCTATTGTGCCAAGTTTGGGGGAAATTGGTTCACATCTAAGCTCTTTTTTGTACATTAAGCCACATTAAGCTCCCCAAAAAAAGAACTTAATGTCCCCAGTTTTCCGTGTGGGAGACCAAAATTGATGAAACCTCCAGGATAGCTTAGGGAAGTGCAAAATTTGGGCTTTGCAAAGTTTCAAGACAATTGGTTGAGGTTTAGGTACATTTTGGTACATTAAGCTCTTTTCACATTAAGCCAATGCGTTTTTATGATTGCAAAATAAAGCTTAATGTTAATAACTTTTGGTGTGATTTACCAAATGATCTGAAATTTTCAGAATATGTTGGAATTGATAGGCTCTTCTATTGTGCCAAGTTTGGGGGAAATTGGTTCACATCTAAGCTCTTTTTTGTACATTAAGCCACATTAAGCTCCCCAAAAAAAGAACTTAATGTCCCCAGTTTTCTGTGTGGGAGACCAAAATTGATGAAACCTCCAGGATAGCTTAGGGAAGTGCAAAATTTGGGCTGTGCAAAGTTTCAAGACAATTGGTTGAGGTTTAGGCACATTTTGGTACGTTAAGCTCTTTTCACATTAAGCCACGTGTTTTTATGATTGCTAAAAACAGCTTAATGTGAATAACTTTTGGTGTGATTTACCAAATGATCTGAAATTTTCAGAATATGTTGGAATTGATAAACTCTTCTATTGTGCCAAGTTTGGGGGAAATTGGTTCACATCTAAGCTCTTTTTTGCACGTTAAGCCACATTAAGCTCCCCAAAAAAAGAGCTTAATGTCCCCAGTTTTCCGTGTGGGAGACCAAAATTGATGAAACCTCCAGGATAGCTTATGGAAGTAAAGAACTTGGGCTGTGCAAAGTTTCAAGACAATTGGTTGAGGTTTAGGCACATTTTGGTACGTTAAGCTCTTTTCACATTAAGCCACGTGTTTTTATGATTGCTAAAAACAGCTTAATGTGAATAACTTTTGGTGTGATTTACCAAATGATCTGAAATTTTCGAAATATGTTGGAATTGATAAACTCTTCTATTGTGCCAAGTTTGGGGGAAATTGGTTCACATCTAAGCTTTTTTTTGTACGTTAAGCCACATTAAGCTCCCCAAAAAAAGAGCTTAATGTCCCCAGTTTTCCGTGTGGGAGACCAAAATCGATGAAACCTCCAGGATAGCTTAGGGAAGTGCAAAATTTGGGCTGTGCAAAGTTTCAAGACAATTGGTTGAGGTTTAGGCACATTTTGGTACGTTAAGCTCTTTTCACATTAAGCCACGTGTTTTTATGATTGCTAAAAACAGCTTAATGTGAATAACTTTTGGTGTGATTTACCAAATGATCTGAAATTTTCAGAATATGTTGGAATTGATAAACTCTTCTATTGTGCCAAGTTTGGGGGAAATTGGTTCACATCTAAGCTCTTTTTTGTACGTTAAGCCACATTAAGCTCCCCAAAAAAAGAGCTTAATGTCCCCAGTTTTCCGTGTGGGAGATCAAAATCGATGAAACCTCCAGGATAACTTTGGGAAGTGCAGAACTTGGGCTGTGCAAAGTTTCAAGACAATTGGTTGAGGTTTAGGCACATTTTGGTACATTAAGCTCTTTTCACATTAAGCTAAGGACATTAAATGTTTTAGTATTGTGCAAAAAGAGCTTAATGTGAATAACTTTTGGTGTGATTTACCAAATGATCTGAAATTTTCAGAATATGTTGGAATAGATAGACTCTTCTATTGTGCCAAGTTTGGGGGAAATTGGTTCACATCTAAGCTCTTTTTTGTACGTTAAGCCACATTAAGCTCCCCAAAAAAAGAGCTTAATGTCCCCAGTTTTCCGTGTGGGAGACCAAAATTGATGAAACCTCTAGGATAGCTTATGGAAGTAAAGAACTTGGGCTGTGCAAAGTTTCAAGACAATTGGTTGAGGTTTAGGCACATTTTGGTATGTTAAGCTCTTTTCACATTAAGCCACGTGTTTTTATGATTGCTAAAAACAGCTTAATGTGAATAACTTTTGGTGTGATTTACCAAATGATCTGAAATTTTCAGAATATGTAGGAATTGATAAACTCTTCTATTGTGCCAAGTTTGGGGGAAATTGGTTCACATCTAAGCTCTTTTTTGCACGTTAAGCCACATTAAGCTCCCCAAAAAAAGAGCTTAATGTCCCCAGTTTTCCGTGTGGGAGACCAAAATCGATGAAACCTCCAGGATAGCTTATGGAAGTAAAGAACTTGGGCTGTGCAAAGTTTCAAGACAATTGGTTGAGGTTTAGGCACATTTTGGTACGTTAAGCTCTTTTCACATTAAGCCACGTGTTTTTATGATTGCTAAAAACAGCTTAATGTGAATAACTTTTGGTGTGATTTACCAAATGATCTGAAATTTTCGAAATATGTTGGAATTGATAAACTCTTCTATTGTGCCAAGTTTGGGGGAAATTGGTTCACATCTAAGCTTTTTTTTGTACGTTAAGCCACATTAAGCTCCCCAAAAAAAGAGCTTAATGTCCCCAGTTTTCCGTGTGGGAGACCAAAATCGATGAAACCTCCAGAATAACTTTGGGAAGTGCAGAACTTGGGCTGTGCAAAGTTTCAAGACAATTGGTTGAGGTTTAGGCACATTTTGGTACATTAAGCTCTTTTCACATTAAGCTAAGGACATTAAATGTTTTAGTATTGTACAAAAAGAGCTTAATGTGAATAACTTTTGGTGTGATTTACCAAATAATCTGAAATTTTCAGAATATGTTGGAATTGATAGGCTCTTCTATTGTGCCAAGTTTGGGGGAAATTGGTTCACATCTAAGCTCTTTTTTGTACATTAAGCCACATTAAGCTCCCCAAAAAAAGAACTTAATGTCCCCAGTTTTCCGTGTGGGAGACCAAAATTGATGAAACCTCCAGGATAGCTTAGGGAAGTGCAAAATTTGGGCTTTGCAAAGTTTCAAGACAATTGGTTGAGGTTTAGGTACATTTTGGTACATTAAGCTCTTTTCACATTAAGCCAATGCGTTTTTATGATTGCAAAATAAAGCTTAATGTTAATAACTTTTGGTGTGATTTACCAAATGATCTGAAATTTTCAGAATATGTTGGAATTGATAGGCTCTTCTATTGTGCCAAGTTTGGGGGAAATTGGTTCACATCTAAGCTCTTTTTTGTACATTAAGCCACATTAAGCTCCCCAAAAAAAGAACTTAATGTCCCCAGTTTTCTGTGTGGGAGACCAAAATTGATGAAACCTCCAGGATAGCTTAGGGAAGTGCAAAATTTGGGCTGTGCAAAGTTTCAAGACAATTGGTTGAGGTTTAGGCACATTTTGGTACGTTAAGCTCTTTTCACATTAAGCCACGTGTTTTTATGATTGCTAAAAACAGCTTAATGTGAATAACTTTTGGTGTGATTTACCAAATGATCTGAAATTTTCAGAATATGTTGGAATTGATAAACTCTTCTATTGTGCCAAGTTTGGGGGAAATTGGTTCACATCTAAGCTCTTTTTTGCACGTTAAGCCACATTAAGCTCCCCAAAAAAAGAGCTTAATGTCCCCAGTTTTCCGTGTGGGAGACCAAAATTGATGAAACCTCCAGGATAGCTTATGGAAGTAAAGAACTTGGGCTGTGCAAAGTTTCAAGACAATTGGTTGAGGTTTAGGCACATTTTGGTACGTTAAGCTCTTTTCACATTAAGCCACGTGTTTTTATGATTGCTAAAAACAGCTTAATGTGAATAACTTTTGGTGTGATTTACCAAATGATCTGAAATTTTCGAAATATGTTGGAATTGATAAACTCTTCTATTGTGCCAAGTTTGGGGGAAATTGGTTCACATCTAAGCTTTTTTTTGTACGTTAAGCCACATTAAGCTCCCCAAAAAAAGAGCTTAATGTCCCCAGTTTTCCGTGTGGGAGACCAAAATCGATGAAACCTCCAGGATAGCTTAGGGAAGTGCAAAATTTGGGCTGTGCAAAGTTTCAAGACAATTGGTTGAGGTTTAGGCACATTTTGGTACGTTAAGCTCTTTTCACATTAAGCCACGTGTTTTTATGATTGCTAAAAACAGCTTAATGTGAATAACTTTTGGTGTGATTTACCAAATGATCTGAAATTTTCAGAATATGTTGGAATTGATAAACTCTTCTATTGTGCCAAGTTTGGGGGAAATTGGTTCACATCTAAGCTCTTTTTTGTACGTTAAGCCACATTAAGCTCCCCAAAAAAAGAGCTTAATGTCCCCAGTTTTCCGTGTGGGAGATCAAAATCGATGAAACCTCCAGGATAACTTTGGGAAGTGCAGAACTTGGGCTGTGCAAAGTTTCAAGACAATTGGTTGAGGTTTAGGCACATTTTGGTACATTAAGCTCTTTTCACATTAAGCTAAGGACATTAAATGTTTTAGTATTGTGCAAAAAGAGCTTAATGTGAATAACTTTTGGTGTGATTTACCAAATGATCTGAAATTTTCAGAATATGTTGGAATAGATAGACTCTTCTATTGTGCCAAGTTTGGGGGAAATTGGTTCACATCTAAGCTCTTTTTTGTACGTTAAGCCACATTAAGCTCCCCAAAAAAAGAGCTTAATGTCCCCAGTTTTCCGTGTGGGAGACCAAAATTGATGAAACCTCTAGGATAGCTTATGGAAGTAAAGAACTTGGGCTGTGCAAAGTTTCAAGACAATTGGTTGAGGTTTAGGCACATTTTGGTATGTTAAGCTCTTTTCACATTAAGCCACGTGTTTTTATGATTGCTAAAAACAGCTTAATGTGAATAACTTTTGGTGTGATTTACCAAATGATCTGAAATTTTCAGAATATGTAGGAATTGATAAACTCTTCTATTGTGCCAAGTTTGGGGGAAATTGGTTCACATCTAAGCTCTTTTTTGCACGTTAAGCCACATTAAGCTCCCCAAAAAAAGAGCTTAATGTCCCCAGTTTTCCGTGTGGGAGACCAAAATCGATGAAACCTCCAGGATAGCTTATGGAAGTAAAGAACTTGGGCTGTGCAAAGTTTCAAGACAATTGGTTGAGGTTTAGGCACATTTTGGTACGTTAAGCTCTTTTCACATTAAGCCACGTGTTTTTATGATTGCTAAAAACAGCTTAATGTGAATAACTTTTGGTGTGATTTACCAAATGATCTGAAATTTTCGAAATATGTTGGAATTGATAAACTCTTCTATTGTGCCAAGTTTGGGGGAAATTGGTTCACATCTAAGCTTTTTTTTGTACGTTAAGCCACATTAAGCTCCCCAAAAAAAGAGCTTAATGTCCCCAGTTTTCCGTGTGGGAGACCAAAATCGATGAAACCTCCAGAATAACTTTGGGAAGTGCAGAACTTGGGCTGTGCAAAGTTTCAAGACAATTGGTTGAGGTTTAGGCACATTTTGGTACATTAAGCTCTTTTCACATTAAGCTAAGGACATTAAATGTTTTAGTATTGTACAAAAAGAGCTTAATGTGAATAACTTTTGGTGTGATTTACCAAATAATCTGAAATTTTCAGAATATGTTGGAATTGATAGGCTCTTCTATTGTGCCAAGTTTGGGGGAAATTGGTTCACATCTAAGCTCTTTTTTGTACATTAAGCCACATTAAGCTCCCCAAAAAAAGAACTTAATGTCCCCAGTTTTCCGTGTGGGAGACCAAAATTGATGAAACCTCCAGGATAGCTTAGGGAAGTGCAAAATTTGGGCTTTGCAAAGTTTCAAGACAATTGGTTGAGGTTTAGGTACATTTTGGTACATTAAGCTCTTTTCACATTAAGCCAATGCGTTTTTATGATTGCAAAATAAAGCTTAATGTTAATAACTTTTGGTGTGATTTACCAAATGATCTGAAATTTTCAGAATATGTTGGAATTGATAGGCTCTTCTATTGTGCCAAGTTTGGGGGAAATTGGTTCACATCTAAGCTCTTTTTTGTACATTAAGCCACATTAAGCTCCCCAAAAAAAGAACTTAATGTCCCCAGTTTTCTGTGTGGGAGACCAAAATTGATGAAACCTCCAGGATAGCTTAGGGAAGTGCAAAATTTGGGCTGTGCAAAGTTTCAAGACAATTGGTTGAGGTTTAGGCACATTTTGGTACGTTAAGCTCTTTTCACATTAAGCCACGTGTTTTTATGATTGCTAAAAACAGCTTAATGTGAATAACTTTTGGTGTGATTTACCAAATGATCTGAAATTTTCAGAATATGTTGGAATTGATAAACTCTTCTATTGTGCCAAGTTTGGGGGAAATTGGTTCACATCTAAGCTCTTTTTTGCACGTTAAGCCACATTAAGCTCCCCAAAAAAAGAGCTTAATGTCCCCAGTTTTCCGTGTGGGAGACCAAAATTGATGAAACCTCCAGGATAGCTTATGGAAGTAAAGAACTTGGGCTGTGCAAAGTTTCAAGACAATTGGTTGAGGTTTAGGCACATTTTGGTACGTTAAGCTCTTTTCACATTAAGCCACGTGTTTTTATGATTGCTAAAAACAGCTTAATGTGAATAACTTTTGGTGTGATTTACCAAATGATCTGAAATTTTCGAAATATGTTGGAATTGATAAACTCTTCTATTGTGCCAAGTTTGGGGGAAATTGGTTCACATCTAAGCTTTTTTTTGTACGTTAAGCCACATTAAGCTCCCCAAAAAAAGAGCTTAATGTCCCCAGTTTTCCGTGTGGGAGACCAAAATCGATGAAACCTCCAGGATAGCTTAGGGAAGTGCAAAATTTGGGCTGTGCAAAGTTTCAAGACAATTGGTTGAGGTTTAGGCACATTTTGGTACGTTAAGCTCTTTTCACATTAAGCCACGTGTTTTTATGATTGCTAAAAACAGCTTAATGTGAATAACTTTTGGTGTGATTTACCAAATGATCTGAAATTTTCAGAATATGTTGGAATTGATAAACTCTTCTATTGTGCCAAGTTTGGGGGAAATTGGTTCACATCTAAGCTCTTTTTTGTACGTTAAGCCACATTAAGCTCCCCAAAAAAAGAGCTTAATGTCCCCAGTTTTCCGTGTGGGAGATCAAAATCGATGAAACCTCCAGGATAACTTTGGGAAGTGCAGAACTTGGGCTGTGCAAAGTTTCAAGACAATTGGTTGAGGTTTAGGCACATTTTGGTACATTAAGCTCTTTTCACATTAAGCTAAGGACATTAAATGTTTTAGTATTGTGCAAAAAGAGCTTAATGTGAATAACTTTTGGTGTGATTTACCAAATGATCTGAAATTTTCAGAATATGTTGGAATAGATAGACTCTTCTATTGTGCCAAGTTTGGGGGAAATTGGTTCACATCTAAGCTCTTTTTTGTACGTTAAGCCACATTAAGCTCCCCAAAAAAAGAGCTTAATGTCCCCAGTTTTCCGTGTGGGAGACCAAAATTGATGAAACCTCTAGGATAGCTTATGGAAGTAAAGAACTTGGGCTGTGCAAAGTTTCAAGACAATTGGTTGAGGTTTAGGCACATTTTGGTATGTTAAGCTCTTTTCACATTAAGCCACGTGTTTTTATGATTGCTAAAAACAGCTTAATGTGAATAACTTTTGGTGTGATTTACCAAATGATCTGAAATTTTCAGAATATGTAGGAATTGATAAACTCTTCTATTGTGCCAAGTTTGGGGGAAATTGGTTCACATCTAAGCTCTTTTTTGCACGTTAAGCCACATTAAGCTCCCCAAAAAAAGAGCTTAATGTCCCCAGTTTTCCGTGTGGGAGACCAAAATCGATGAAACCTCCAGGATAGCTTATGGAAGTAAAGAACTTGGGCTGTGCAAAGTTTCAAGACAATTGGTTGAGGTTTAGGCACATTTTGGTACGTTAAGCTCTTTTCACATTAAGCCACGTGTTTTTATGATTGCTAAAAACAGCTTAATGTGAATAACTTTTGGTGTGATTTACCAAATGATCTGAAATTTTCGAAATATGTTGGAATTGATAAACTCTTCTATTGTGCCAAGTTTGGGGGAAATTGGTTCACATCTAAGCTTTTTTTTGTACGTTAAGCCACATTAAGCTCCCCAAAAAAAGAGCTTAATGTCCCCAGTTTTCCGTGTGGGAGACCAAAATCGATGAAACCTCCAGAATAACTTTGGGAAGTGCAGAACTTGGGCTGTGCAAAGTTTCAAGACAATTGGTTGAGGTTTAGGCACATTTTGGTACATTAAGCTCTTTTCACATTAAGCTAAGGACATTAAATGTTTTAGTATTGTACAAAAAGAGCTTAATGTGAATAACTTTTGGTGTGATTTACCAAATAATCTGAAATTTTCAGAATATGTTGGAATTGATAGGCTCTTCCATTGTGCCAAGTTTGGGGGAAATTGGTTCACATCTAAGCTCTTTTTTGTACGTTAAGCCACATTAAGCTCCCCAAAAAAAAGAGCTTAATGTCCCCAGTTTTCCGTGTGGGAGACCAAAATCGATGAAACCTCCAGGATAGCTTTGGGAAGTGTAGAACGTGGGCTGTGCAAAGTTTCAGGACAATTGGTTGAGGTTAAGGCACATTTTGGTACATTAGGCTCTTTTTATATTAAGCCGTGGACATTAAACGTTTTAGTATTGTAAAAAAATAGCTTAATGTGAATAACTTTTGGTGTGATTTACCAAATGAGCTAAAAATTTCAGACTATCTTAGCATCAATAGAGTCTTCTATTGTGTGAAGTTTGGGGGAAATTGGTTAACATCTAAGCTTTTTTTTGTACGTTAAGCCACATTAAGCTCCCCAAAAAACAAGCTTAATGTCCCTTGTTTGCCTCCTGGAAGACCAAACTACATGAAACTTCTAGGGTATATTAGGAAAGTTAAAAACTTAGTCTGTGCAAAGTTTCAGGGCAATTGATTATGGTTTAGGCACTTTATTACACATTAAGCTACATTAAGCCATTTTCACATTAAATGTTTTAGTATGTCCCGGATTTTCCCCCTTAATGACCAGGCCACTTTTTTCAACTTGGCACTGCATGACTTTAACTGACATTTTTGCAGACGTGTGATGCTGTACCCAAACAAAATTTATGTCCTTTTTTTCCCACAAACAGAGCTTTCTTTTGATGGAATCTGATCACCTGTGCGATTTTTATTTTTTGCGCTATACACAAAAAAAGTGCGACAATTCTGAAAAAAAAAAATAATAGTTTTCACTTTCTGCTATACAACATTCCCAAAAAAAAAATTTCAAAATCAAAATTTTTAAACATTTTAGGCCAATTTGTTTTCTGCTACATATTTTTGGTAGAAAATCGCAATAAGCGTATTTAAATTTGTTTGCGCAAACGTTATTGCGTCTACTAACTACGGGAAAGATTTATGTCATTTTTATTGTTTGGGTTTTTTTTACTAGTAATGGCGGCGATCTGCGTTTTTTTGCAGGACTGCAACATTGCGGCGGACAGACTGACATTTTTGACACTTTTGGGGGGGACCAGTGACATTACTACAGTAATTAGTGCTAAAAATATGCACTGTTACTGTAATAATGACACTGGCAGGGAAGGGGTTAACATTGTGGGTGATCAAGGGGTTAAGCCTAGGGGAGTGATTCTAACTGTGGGGGGCGTGGCTTGTAAAATGACCATAGAGACCTGTGATCCTATAAAGAAGGATCACAGGGGCTCTATGATCATTCCAGGGAGAAGAACGGTCAGCTGTTTTTACAACAGCTGACCGCTCTTCTCTCTCAGTGGGGAATGATCGCGGGTGTCAGGTGGCAATTGGAGCCACCTGCCCACTGTATCGGCTTCCCCACTGACATGCGGGGCTGGGAGCGCGAGCCCCCTAGCCTCCTGCTTGCGACCGACGTACAGTGACAGCGGTTTGCGCAGGATCGGCTGCCTGCCGCAGTACATCTGCAGTCTGGGAGCTGGGAGAGCGAGCCCCCTAGCCTCCTGCTTGCGACCGACGTACAGTGACAGCGGTTTGCGCAGGATCGGCTGCCTGCCGCAGTACATAGGCAGTCGTAAAGAGGCTAAAACTCATGTTAAATAGGAGTCTGTACACATCTGCCATCATTTAATGTGCCTCTGAATAACTCCAAATAAAATTCAGCTGTTCTAGGTCTTTCTTGGCATTTTGTTAGTCGCATCCTACAGCAAAAGCCATGGTCCGCAGAGAGCTTCTAAGCATCAGAGGGATCTCATTGTTAGAAGGTATCAGTCAGGAGAAGAGTACAAAAGAATTTCCAAGGCATTAGATATACCATGGAACACAGTGAATACAGTCCTTATCAAGTTGAGAAAATATGGCACAACAGTTTTGTTTGTTGTTTACCGGGTGCTCGAGGACTACTCTATAAAAGTACCAATAATAAATAAACTAAAAAATTCAGCATCAATCCCGGAGTCCCAATCCTAGTCAGGAGTTGAGATCAGTGCTTAGGCTCTGAATGTCTTCCAATCATTCATGCTAAGTAGTAACAAAGATAGGCAGCCAGCAACCCGAAACATCCAAATGCATGAATCTTTATTTGCTACAGGGTGATTACAGGAGAAAACATCCTGCGCGTTTCGTCCAAGCGGCTCCTCCCCAAACCTTTGACTGGATAATGACATGAGACGCAGTACTGTGATGAGTTCTTCTCTCTGTTACTCGGCCTCTGATTAACCCCAAATAAAATTCAGCTGTTCTAGGTCTTTCCTGACATTTTGTTAGTCGCATCCTACAGCAAAAGCCATGGTCCGCAGAGAGCTTCTAAGCATCAGAGGGATCTCGTTGTTAGAAGGTATGAGTCAGGAGAAGGGTACAAAAGTATTTCTAAGGCATAAGATATACCATGGAACACAGTGAAAACAGTCCTCATCAAGTTGAGAAAATATGGCACAACAGTTTTGTTTGTTGTTTACTGGGCACTCGAGGACTACGCTATAAAAGTACCAATAATAAATAAACTAAAAAAGTCAGCGTCAATCCCGGAGTCCCAATCCTAGTCGGGAGTTGAGATCAGTGCTTAGGCTCTGAATGTCTTCCAATCATTCATGCTAAGTAGTAACAAAGATAGGCAGCCAGCAACCCGAAACATCCAAATGCATGAATCTTTATTTGCTACAGGGTGATTACAGGAGAAAACATCCTGCGCGTTTCGTCCAAGCGGCCCCTCCCCAAACCTTTGACTGGATAATGACATGAGAAGCAGCACTGTGATGAGTTCTTCTCTCTGTTACTCTTCTCCCTCCTTCGATCGCTATGCTTCTTGTTATTACATGAACTGGATTGTTTCCTTGTGCTTTTCAGGGACTGCAAGAGGCTAATACCAGGGCAAGTTTAGGTACTTATGTTGCTGGTGTTTAACCACTTAAGCCCCGGAAGATTTTACCCCCTTCCTGACCAGGGGTTTTTTTGCGATTTTTTACTGCGTGAATTTAACGGACAATTGCGCGGTCGTGCGACGCAGTACCTAAACGAATTTGACATCCTTTTTTCCCACAAACAGAGCTTTCTTTTGGTGGTATTTGATCACCTGTGCAATTTTTTGATCATGCGCTATAAACAAAAAAAGAGCGACAATTTTGAAAAAATAACAATATTTTTCACATTTTTTTATATGAAATTCCCCCCAAAAAATGTAAAAATCAAAATGTTTTAACATTTTCGACAAATTTGTTTTATGCTACATATGTTTGGTAAAAAAAATCGCAAAAAGCGTATTTTGATTGGTTTGCGCAAAAGTTATCGCGTTTACTAACAAAGGGAAAGATTTTTGTCATTTTTGGTGTTTTTTTTTTCAACGAGTAATGGCGGCGATCTGCGATTTTTTTTGCGGGACTGCGACATTGCGGCGGACAGATCGGACCCTTGATTGACATTTTTTACACTTTTGGGGTTACCAGTGACATTACAACAGTAATCAGTGCTATACATATGCACTGTTACTGCAAAAATGACACTGGCATGGAAGGGGTTAACTGTATTGGAGAGGGAGGGGTTAAGTGTGTCCTAGGGGTGTGTTTCTAACTGTGATTGGACATGGCTACTAGTGTAAAAACAGAGATCAATGGTCCTACATAGTAGAACTGTGTGATCTCCATTTTTTCACAGGGGAGAATGACAGGCGGCTTGTTTACATTACCCGCCTACCTTTCTCCCTTCCCGGTGAACGATCACGAGTGACCGGCGGACATCGGGTCCGCCTGTCACACACACTGACTTGTTAGGGAACGAGCCGGGGCAGGCGCGCACCTCAGCGGGCGCGCGCTCGCCCGCTATTGGTTTACAAGGCAGTGACAGGCTAGTGACGTACCGGTACGTCACTTTGCCTGGCCGGGGCTGACCGCCGCAGTATATGTACTTGCGGCGGTCGGCAACCGGTTAAAAAATACAATCATTTTAGTCTTTTATATGTGACTGAAGTTTGACTTTAAAACATTGGACTGAAAAAAAAAAAACAGATCAAACCTAAATAAACCGAGTTTAGATGGAGTCCATGTGGAAATGGAGCCTAGGACCCCAGCACTGCGGGATACCTGCGAACAGAACTTTGATGCTTGGCTAATTCTTGCAGTTCTAACAGTAACTGTACAGTTTCTATACTAGGAAACTGCTCAATAATACCTTTTCACAGCCTTCCTTATTAACCAGGCAGAGAGCTGAACTCCAGATTAATGTAGAGCTCGCAGCCAGGGTCTCTGAATATTAACACACCTCATTTTAACAACCCCCGGAATAAAGCAGAACTTGCTGCAATGTCAAAGGCTCGTTGTGCCAAATTTTGGAGCTCTTTCGTTTTTTTCCTCCTTTTTTTTTTTTTTTTGTTTTGAGACTTGGGATATGACACACCAATTACCCAAGCGGAAAAATGTAAAAATTGTGTCCTGTGGGGAATAGGTAGTAAAAATGCCCTTTGAGCATATTTAGCACATGGATTTTAAAACTTCACCTTAGAAAATGTACAATTATTAAGGTGAAGAGAGGTTATTTCCGTAGGGAGAAGGGCAGAAGAAGTTTATATCGAGAATGTGGATAGCGTGATAACTATTCTCCGGCTTCAAAAAAGAAAAGGATATTTATAGGCCCTTGTAAAGCTATATGGATGGTTTTGCCAGGAGATTGTGACCACATCTTCTGGGGTTACTGTGTGTTCACTCTATGACCCTTTGACATGTGCCTAAGCAAATCCCTGTTCAGAGGGTCAGTTACCTTTGCTGCTTTTTTCATTCTGGCACTTTTGATTTGTTGCTTTGTAGGTAAGCCTCAAGACTTCTATAATGTATTTACTAAAGCTGCACTCTTGGATACCCCCCCCCCCCCAGGACCTTTCCCACACACCCCTATAACTAATTTCTGGCATTAAAATAAAAATCTAACTGCCTCATTTACTCACCTAAATCTGCAGTCATGTGACTGTAGCACTGCCCCCTTGGGAGCTGCTGAGTGTGGATTCCCCTGGGTTACCCATAGCAACAGTCCGTAAAACGTATCACTTTAAGACTTGGCTCAGACAATGAACAGTCCAGGGGATTTGGTTGTTTTGTGTTTTATTGTAGAACTTGGATGGGAGAAGGGATGAGTGGGACACTCCAACTTGAACTATGCACAATTTCTGAGGACACTAACTGCAATGAGTGCGGCAAGGCCGCTGCTTCACCTTGCCACTGAAGTGAAGTTGAGAATAGGTTCCTGACTGAATTTCTCTTCAGGGTCCTGGCTTGGCACCGCCTTTCTCACTTCCCATGCATGCTAGCCCCTTGTCCACTGACTCTCCACTGGAGTGGTCCCCTTCCTGGACAGACCCCTGGCAAGCTTCCCAGTACTCATGGACACTGTTTTTCCTGAGTTGCTCTGCTTTCAGCTCCACTTGTCAGTATCCTGGACCTCCTGGCTCAGCATCACACACTGGATCCGCAAGGCCGAATGCCTGTGACCACCTTCCTTTCTGACAGGAGGAGAGACAAGCCATCACCCTCCTCCTGGGACCTGGCTTCCCATCCAAAGACCTCCTGTCACATGTGCCTCTGGTTTTTATAGCCAATCCCAGGATGCACCACTCTCTGTGCCAACCCACTGGGACAGCTACAAAAGCCTGCGTGTCACTGGCTGGATTTCCTCCACTGTCCAACATGCTCCCCTATTGGATACAGTGGGGACACTCCCTCAGACCAAGTGAATCACACATGGACACATGTAACAGGCAAAACTACTGATCATGCTCCCCTGATAAGCAGATGGAGCAAAACAATACCTTTACGTAGCACCTACCTAGGAGGGTGCCACATGACATTCCGGTCTCTGTATACAGGGTCCTTATTCGACGTCAGAGTACCAATTCTAATTGGATGACTATAGATTACAGCACAAGATACCCAAAAGAACAATATGCAGATTCCAAATCTTTACTCACAGCCCAAACAACAAAGGACCTTGACTGTGATACTTAAGTCTTGTTTTTTAACCTAAAAATCAAAAACATGTTATACTTACCTGCTCTGTGCAGTTGGTTTTGCACAGAGAAGTCCTGATCCTCCTCTTCTCGGGTCCCCCGCCAGTGCTCCTGGCCCCTCCCTCCTGCCGAGTGCCCAACAGCAAGCAGCTTGCTATGAGGGCACCCAAGCTGAGCCGCTGTTCTGTGTGTCTTTTCAAACATGGATCCGTGGCTCGGCTCTGCCCCCTCTCTCTCCTCATTGGCTCACTAACTTTGATTCACAGCAGCAGGAGCCAATGGCGCCTACTGTGTGTCTCAGCCAATCAGGAGGGAGAGTCCTGGACAGCCAAGTCTCTTGTGCAACATTGCTGGTTTGAGATGGGGCTCAGGTAAGTATTAGGGGGGGCTGAGGTGGGCTGCTGCACACAAAAGGTTTTTTTTTTATCTTAAAACATAGAATGCATTAAGATAAAAATAATCTTTTGCCTTTTAGAACCACTTTATGCTTCAAATGGCATTCTGTAATCTTCCAAACTGTGTCCAAATACATTTTCTGAATGAGCCACCCGACTATATACAATGTCCAAGTTTGTACCCAACTCTCCTGGCCACTAATTAGCAGATAAAGCTTCACTTCTGGTGCTCCTTTTGAAGCTTCAACAGTATTCCTCTCGGAGGTTCCCTCTAGCAAGGCAATGCAAGCTCTTCAGGAAACAAACTCAGACCTTTTTTCTCTAAGCATATGTGCCCTTCCCAGGCACTAGTCCTGGGTGTCAGACTTGGATCACCTGCTTCCCAGAGCGGAAGGTTGTGGTTGCGGTGTCCAAAAGCAGGTGTTTCCCAGCAGCCAGCAGATTCTACTAATCAGTCTTGACCTGATGCTGGCTACTGGGAGTATATTTAGTCCCTCCTCTACTAGTCCCTGTTGCTTAAGTGTTTTGCCTAATAGAAACAAAGAGTTAAGATACAATGTGTACTCAAGGCCTCAAAAAAAAGAAGAAGAAAAAATAGAAAAAAATCAGACTAAAGCTCAACCTCAATATATCAAATTCTATAATGTAGTAATAATAATATAATAATAATAATAATAATAATAATAATAATAATAATGCTTTAGTCTGGTTTTAATTTTTTTGGCAGTGAAGGGGTTAACTTTTTTGAAAGGGAGGGGCTATGTGTGTCCCTAGGGGCGTGCTTTCTACTGTGATTGGCTGTGGCTTCAGATGTATGAACAGTGATCAACGGTTCTACATAGTAGAACCGTATGATCATCCTTCATACACAGGGGAGAATGACAGGCAGCTTGTTTACACAAGCTGCCTGACTTTCTCCCTCTCCCCCGACGATCGCAGAGTGACCGGTGGACATCGAGTCCGCCGGTCATGCGCGCGGGGGGGTCTGTGACCACGCGGGAGCGTGCCACCGGCGGCGCGCGCTCGCTCCCTAGACCCTCACAGGCCTACGTTGCTTTGCCTGTGAGGGGCTGACCGCCGACGTAGATAGTCGTGCGGCGGTCGGCAAGTGGTTAATGCGTGCTGAGTTATCTTGAGTCTAATTCCTGCCTGATCTTGCTCCCTATACCTCCTCCCCTTGTTCCTGATCCTGACTGCTCCTTGTACCTCTAAAGGCACATCTACCTCAGGCAAAAACTAGGAGGCAAGAGAGCTTCCAAAAGGAGGAGGCACCATTGGCAATTAACCTCATAACGGCTGGCTAGGGAGACACTGTCATTGGATCCACTCACATTAAAAGAAACACATTGATCGTTCGCTCTGTATAGAGCCCTGTGTTGTTTGTCAACACACGGGCATGGGTTGTTATTCGACACAGCTTATCAGCAGGTCCTGACCAGGAATCATTGTGTCAAATCACAGGGGAGTAGACTAGTTGAGGCATGCACCCCCAACCCAGAAACCACTTCTGACGTACAGGTATATTATTGTGCCTGTATAGTTGAAATACAACACTGAAGGTGGAGTGGCTGCTCACCCAATGATAATTGCTAGAGACAAATGATACCATGAGTATCAACCCCCAGAGGGTTTTTAGGCAGCAATAATGGTAGTCAAGTAAACATGGAAAAAATTCTATAAAAATATTATTTTATTCACATATCAAATATAACAAGAAAAAATGATTAAAAAAAACCCCCATGACAGGGAAGTGTAAGTTATGAGCTCCGGTTACAAACAATGGTAACAGCATGAATCTCACACAATAATCATCACATGATCATAAACAGCCTCAACCCCAATTGGTGAAGATGGGGGAGCAGAGGCCCGACACATTTCGACCTATAAAAGGTCTTCCTCAGGGGGACTGTAATATCATATGGATGAGGTCAGCTGAGAACCAAGGAGCTAATAGGGAGTTCAGGACATCCTCTCAAGCCAGAAGGCACAGCCACCTCCCGCCACGGATGGCAAGACAGGCGTGAAGGTCTGCAGGGAGTCACCAAGGAATCCTCTTACTTGTGAACATCAGGTAGAAAGCAGGCTCTCAACAGCTACGGCTGGGTGCTCTGCGTTCCATTGCTTGGTGGTACTCTTGGTGACTCCCTGCAGACCTTCACGCCTGTCTTGCCACCCGTGGCGGGAGGTGGCTGTGCCTTCTGGCTTGAGAGGATGTTCTGAACTCCCTATTTGCTCCTTGGTTCCCAGCTGACCTCATCCATATGATATTACAGGTCTCTGTGGTCATTTCACAAGCCCACCCCCCATACAGATAGAAAACACTCCCCTAGGCTCACACTTAACCCTTTGATCACCCCTATGTTCCCTGCCAATGTCATTGTTACAGTAACAGTACATATTTTTAGCACTGATTACTGTAGTAATGTCAATGGTCCCCCTAAAAGTGTAAAAAATGTCAGTTAGGGGTCGGATCTGTCCGCCGCAATGTCGCAGTCCTGTTAAAAATCGCAGATTGCCGCCATTACTAGGAAAAAATATAAAATAAATAAAAATGACATAAATCTTTCCCCTAGTTTGTAGACGCAAAACATTTGCACAAACCAATCAAAATACGCTTATTGTGATTGTTTTTACCAAAAATATGTGGCAGAATACAAATTGGACTAAAAGGATGAAAAATTTTAATTTTTTTTTTGGGAATGTTGTATAGCAGAAAGTGAAAAATATTGTTTTTTTTTTTTCAGAATTGTCGCTCTTTGTTTGTTTATTGCACAAAAAATAGCAATCGCAGAGGTGATCGAATACCACCAAAAGAAAGCTCTATTTGTGGGAAAAAGGACATCAATTTTATTTGGGTACAGCATCGCAGGACCGCGCAATTGTCCATTAAAGTAATGCAGTACCGAATCGCAAAAAATGACCTTGTCATTAAGGGGCAAATCCTTCCAGTCCAGAACTGGTTAAAAAGGCAGATTTTAACATATTGGGGGGAAAAACTAAAAACGGAACTAAAAATGTTTACATGATACCTCTCATGAATATGTCTTTTGTCTTCAAGTAGAAGTAGCATTTGACTTCACATGTATTTACAAATGTATGCAACAAAAATCTCCAAACCTTTCAGTATAAGGGCAACATTGTACAGTGCCTTAAAAAAGTATTGGCACCCCTTCAAATTTTCCACATTTTATTATGTTACAACCAAAAATTTAAATGTATTTTATTGGAATTTTATGTGACAGACCAACACAAAGTGGCACATAATTGTGAAGTGGGAGTAAAATGATAAATGGTTTTCAACAATTTTTTAAATCTAAAAAGTGTGCCATGCATTTATATTCAGCCCACTTTACTCCGATACCCCTAACTAAAATCCAGAGGAAGAAATTCACTTCATGAGTCACATAATTATTAAATAGAGATCACCTGTGTGTAGATTGATCTCAGTATAATACAGCTGTTCTGTGAAGCCCTCAGAGGTTTGTTAGAGAACCTTTCTGAACAAACAGCACCGTAAGGGGCCAAGGAACACACCAGAGAGATCAGGGATAAAGTTGTAAAGAAGTTTAAAGCAGGGTTAAGTTATAGAAAAAATATCCCAAGCTTTAAACATCTCACGGAGCGCTGTTCAATCCATCATCCGAAAATGGAAAGAGTATGGCACAACTGCAAACCTACCAAGACATGGCCGTCCACTTAAACTGACAGGCCGGGCAAGGAGAGCATTCATCAGAGAAGCAGCCAAGAGGCCAATGGTAACTCTGGAGGAGCTGCAGAGATCTACAGCTCAGGTGTGAGAATCTGACCACATGACAACTATTAGTCGTGCACTCCACAAATCTGCCCTTTATGGAAGAGTGGAAAGAAGAAAGTCATTGATGAAAGAACACCATAAGTCCTGTTTGTAGTTTGTGAAAAGCCATGTAGGAGACACAGCAAACATGTGGAAGAAGGTGCTCTGGTCAAATGAGACCAAAATTGAACTTTTTGACCTAAAACCAAAACGCTGTGTGTGGTGGAAAACTAACACTGCACATCACCCTGAACACACCATCCCCACCGTGAAACATGGTGGTGGCAGCATCATGTTGTAGGGATGCTTTTCTCCAGCAGGGACAGGGAAGTTGGTCAGAGTTGATGGGAAGATGGATGGAGCCAAATACAGGGCAATCTTAGAAGAAAACCCGTTAGAGTTTGCAAAAGACTTGAGACTGGGGTGGAAGTTCACCTTCCAGCAGGACAACGACCCTAAACATACAGCCAGAGCTACCATCGAGTGGTTTAGATCAAAGCATATTCATGTGTTAGAATGGCCCGGTCAAAGTTGAGACCTAAATCCAATTGAGAATCTGTGGCAAGACTTGAAAATTGCTGTTTACAGACGTTCTCCATCCAATCTGACAGAGCTTGAGCTATTTTACAAAGAAGAATGAGCAAAAAATGTTCCTCTGTAGATGTGCAAAGCTGGTAGAGACATCCCCAAAAAGACTTGCAGCTGTAATTGCAGGGAAAGGCGGTTCTACAAAAGTATTGATTTAGGGGGGTGAAGACAAATGCAGCCACACTTTTCACATATTTATTTGTAAAAAAAATTTGAAAACCATTTATCATTTTCCATCCACTTCACAATTATGTGCCACTTTGTGTTGGCCTATCACAAAAATCCCAATAAAATACATTTACCTTTTTGGTTGTAACATGACAAAATGTGGAAAATTTCAAGGGGTATGAAAACTTTTTCAAAGCACTGCATTTTTCATTTATTTATATACTGTATATTTGCTGAAAAATAATCAGTTTTATAAATGAATGAATAAAAAATGTAAATATTAAATATGTTTTAGTTAGAGTTTTATTTATTTATTTTTTTATGTAATCAGCATGATATCATTCAGAACAGAGAAAATTCCAATTAATAGAGATCGAAGAAAAAGATGTTCAGCAAATCTCATCAGATTCAGGGTCCCCATCAGAGTCCCCCCTTACATCAAAGTCCCCATCAGAGTCCCCCTTACAGCAGATCCCTTCCTTACATCAGAGTCCCTATTAGAGATCCCCTTACATCAAAGCCCCCTATTAGAGTTCTCCCTTACATTAAGGACCTCATCAAAGTTCCACTGATATCAGAGTACTAATTACATATGTCTCCTCTTTTATCAAGGCCCCCCATGAAAATTCCATCAAAATTTACACCAGGGTCCCCATCAGAGTCCCCCTTACAGCAGAGTTCCTCCTTCCATGGGGGTCTCCATCAGTGTCCCCCTTACATCAGAGATCGCCATTAAAATCCCTCTTTACTGTACTTCACATTCCTCATCAGATTCCTCCTTACACGAGGGATCCCTTTAAAGTTGCCCTAACATCAGAGTCTCCTTTACATCAGTGTCCCCATATATCAAGATCCCCATTAAAGTCCCCTTTAAATCAGGGTTACCATCAGAGTCTCCCTTGCATAAAAGTTCTCATAGGACTCACCTTTACAGCTGGGTCTCCATCAGAGTCCCTCTTAAATCAGAGTTCCTCCTTTTTTGGGGTCCCCATCAGTGTCCCCCTTACATTAGAGCCCTTACTTACATCAGAGGCTCCATTAGAGTCTTCTTTACATGAGAGTCCCCTTTACAGTCCTCCTTACATCAGTTTCCTCTTATATCAAGGCCCCCATTAAAATCCCCTTTACATTAGGGTCTCATTCAGAGTCCCCCTTACAGCGTAGTTCCTCCTTCCATTGGGGTCTCCATCAGTGTCCCTCTTACATCAGGTTCTCCTTTAGAGTCCCCTTTATATCGGAATCCCAATCTGGATCCCTCTTTACTGTACATCACAGTCCTCATTAGAGTCCTGCTTACATCAAGGATCCCATCAAAGTCCCCCTGACATCAGAGTCCCCATCAGAGCCCCCCTTACATCAATACCCTCCTATATCAAGGCCCCCTTTTTTTGGGGTCCCCATCAGTGTCCCCCTTACATTAGAGCCCTTCCTTACATCAGGGGCTCCATTAGAGACTTCTTTACATGAGAGTCCCCTTTACAGTCCTCCTTACATCAGTTTCCTCTTATATCAAGGCCCCCATTAAAATCCCCTTTACATTAGGGTCTCATTCAGAGTCCCCCTTACAGTGTAGTTCCTCCTTCCATTGGGGTCTCCATCAGTGTCCCTCTTACATCAGGTTCTCCTTTAGAGTCCCCTTTATATCGGAATCCCAATCTGGATCCCTCTTTACTGTACATCACAGTCCTCATTAGAGTCCTGCTTACATCAAGGATCCCATCAAAGTCCCCCTGACATCAGAGTCCCCATCAGAGCCCCCCTTACATCAATACCCTCCTATATCAAGGCCCCCTTTTTTGGGGTCCCCATCAGTGTCCCCCTTACATTAGAGCCCTTCCTTACATCAGGGGCTCCATTAGAGTCTTCTTTACATGAGAGTCCCCTTTACAGTCCTCCTTACATCAGCTTCCTCTTATATCAAGGCCCCCATTAAAATCCCCTTTACATTAGGGTCTCATTCAGAGTCCCCCTTACAGCAGAGTTCCTCCTTTCATCGGGGTCTCCATCAGTGTCCCCCCTATACACCAGGTTCTCTTTTAGAGTCCCCTTTATATCAGAATCCCAATCTGGGTCCCTCTTTACTGTACATCACAGTCCTCATTAGAGTCCTGCTTACATCAGGGATCCCATCAAAGTCCCCCTTTTCATCAGGGTCCCCATCAGAGCCCCCTTTACATCAATACCCTCCTATATCAAGGCCCCCTTTTTTGGGGTCCCCAATAGTGTCCCCCTGACATTAGAGCCCTTCCTTACATCAGGGGCCCCATTAGAGTCTGCCTTACATGAGAATCCCCAACAGAGTCCTCCTTATATCAGTTCCTCCTTATATCAAGGCTCCCATCAAAATCCCCTTTACATCAAGGTCACCAACAGAGTCCCCCTTTACATTAAAGTCCTCATTAGAGTCACCTTTACATCATGGTCCCCTTTCCAGTCCCCATTAAATCAGAGGCGAGCCCCATCTTATATCAGAGGAGACACTCTGTACATTAACTGTGAAAAATATTGTAGTGGTCCACAGGCCATAGTTTGGAGACCCCTGTTCTAGAACATTGGAACTATTTTTTAGGTTTATCCAAGGGTTGTGCTGTGGAATTTTCTTGTATATTGCCACCATTCCATTTACTCGTTATAAATTGAACTGCGGCTGTGATTTTAGTTTCATCACAACAAGCATCCACCAAACACAACAATGCCTTATACAAGGTGCCCAATTTGTGAGCAGAAATTCTCTTCTGCCTTATAAACAATAATAGGATTTTAATCTAATGGCATAAATCAGACATTACAATAGGTTCAAATAAAGCCCAATACGGCCTATCTGAACTGCCGTTCTGCTGCAGTGGAAGATACTACGTAGGTGATGAGGTGATTACAGAAAGTAAGATGACCTTTCAGCACAATTCAATAGCCTATTATTGTACCGCACCATCTAAATTCTCATTTCTACAAATAGCGCGCCTTCTAAATGAGTTTCTCTGCTGCCGCAAAATTTACCGAGCGCCGAAAAAAGCAAAGGTTAATCTTGCTAACCAGTTCAGTAATGTACATCATTATTAGGCAAAGCTGAGACCGGTTCTCTTTTGAACCCTCGAATGTTGCCACACCGCCATAAAAATTTGGAGTCAGATAGAAGTGATTTGCCTGAGTCACAAATGTAAACCTTTTCATTTTTATTTTATTAGCAGTGCTGTTCCAGTAGCGCAGAACATGTCAGCAGAGAAATTATGCAAATACATTTCGAAAGCCGACCTGAACATGGGGAGAGGTCAACTTCTTTGAGGCTCTGAAGCAAAGTAAGGACTGGTGCTCCCCGAAATCTACATAGAGAGACCCTGTCACCAGAACATTAATTTCAGCAAAATAAGGTACATTAAGGGTCCTTTCAGCAATCAGGTCCTGATTGGATGCTCCATGCACCTCTATTGGGCAGCGGATGTCAGCGGTGACATGTCCACTGACACCCGCTGCAGTGGCGGCCCATCCATTGGTGGCGTAGGGTCGCCGCCCCACTTATCCATGCGTCTGGCCCCCTAATCTACATGCAGGGCGCCGGACGCATGGATTCCAATAGGTTTTTTTTTTTTTTTTTGAAGCACGTGATTAGAGCCAGAGGCTCTAATAGGCTTCAAAAAAAAGGTGGGCTCGGGGCGCAGAGCACTGAGCCCTGAGCCCACCCACTTGTGTGACAATAGCGAACAAATATTCACTATTGCCACACTGATTCTCCTCCCGGCCAATCAGGAAGCGGGTCCTGAGACCTGTTTCCCGATTGGCCGAAAGGAGAAGGCATGCTTTTGGCGAAGAAGGGGGGAAGAGACGGCCGCCGAGAAGGGACATGAAGGAGCCTGAAGGGGAAACCGCTGCTACCGCCTGTCATTTCGGGGGAACAAGATAAGTTGACTGACTGACTGATTGACTGACTGACTGAGGAGATGTGGTGCAGGCTGGGGTGCGGGCAGACGGGGGGGAGGGAGAGATATGGTGCAGGCTGGAGTGATATGGGGGGGGCACGTCCATCTGCCGCCCCCCCCCCCCCCCCGACTGATGGAGCACCAGCCGCCACTGACCCGCTGCTCTCCGATCCGATGCTGTCCATGGAATCCGGATGGATGGAAACCCTATTTCCCATCTGTCTGGAGGATCGGATCGGATGGGATCGGATGAAAACAGACAGGCGGTCCATTTTCATCTGATCTCCTATAGAGGAGAGCGGGGATCTGACAGGCCCATCTCAGCACAGTGAACGGAAATGGACCTGTCATCCCCCTGCTTAGCGGGGATCAGCAGATCAATCCCTGCTAAGCAAAACGGAGTCCGCCGGGCGGAAAGCCCATGTGAAAGGACCCTTAGTGTATTTTATGAATGTTATTTACCTGTAAAATCCTCTTACTTTCTCACTCTCTATTTCTCTCTCGCTCTTTATCCACTTAGAACCCCGCAAACATTATATATTTTTATAGCAGATGCCCTAGAGAATAAATTTTTGGGTTTTGCCATTTTTTAATGTCATTCGGTATTTGCGCTGCGGTTTTTCAAAGGCAATTTTTTGAAAAAACAAAAAATGTATTTAAATGCAAAAAATCTAAATATATAACCCATTTTTTTTTTTTTGTAAAATATAAAAGATGATGTTACGTCGAGCAAATAGATAGAAAACATGTCACACTTTAAAATAGGGTACCTCTTGTGCGATGCTTTAAAAGCCCATACAGGGCGCATGCGCGTCTGTTCCGAGATGGAGGACTGATCTCGGAGCTCCGCACCGCCTCAGCCGCTGAATCGTGGACAAAGACCGATTACCATACCACACCGCTCCCTGCGCCCATCATCGTACGGCGGAACCTCCGCTCCCACACCTCAGATGTCCGGAGTCCCCGCAAGGAGGGATCTTATGCCTCAATTCGATCCCGGCCTGTGGACGCCTGAGGCATACAAGATGGCAGCTCCCGACCCGCACAGCGCGGGCACCTCAGCGGCTCCCTCGGACTCCATAGCGGATCAGGACCAGCCTGCACCCCTTCTGCGCACCCCATCTGCCCTCCCTGTGAGTGTTGGGGGACAGCACTACCCGTCCCCGGCGTCCACAGAATCGCTCCTAGAGCACACCCTGGGGGAATTCGCCCTGACACCTCTGGGAGACTACACTTACAGCCCTGAGCCACAAGCTTCTGCAGCACAGGGCCTCTCCCCATGTCCCACTGACTTTGCTTCTATGATGGCCTCCTTCTCCAAGATGTTAGACAGGGGTCTTGCATTGAATGCCACACAGATCACCACCTCTATTCACCAAGACATACTCCACTTAGGATCACGGATTGATGCAATTGAAAAGAAATCGGACCAGACCATTGCTCGGATGCATCAGAACTCATCCCACATTCAAGTGTTACAAGACCAACTTGACTACGCCATGTCTAAAATTGACGACCTGGAATATCGGTCTAGGCGTTATAACTTCCGTATACGGGGGCTCCCGGAAGCAGTTAAGGATACTCATTCTGTGGTTCGTACATTTCTGAAAGAACTGATGCCTGACATTCCTGAACACCACCTAGAGCTGGATAGGGCCCATAGAGCCAGCCAGTCGCCAAGAGCTGATGGACTTCCTCGAGATATCGTTGTTAAGCCTCATTTTTATGCAATTAAAGAGGAAGTCATGAGGCTCACACGCAATATGGATCAGCTTTCCACTCAGGAGTCCCCCATTCAGGTCTTTGCGGACCTGTCTCCTTACACTATCCAGAAACGGAGGTCCTTGAATCCGCTACTACTGATTCTCACCCAGAAGAATATCACTTATCGCTGGTCCTTTCCCTTCAGATTGACTTTTTCCTACTGCAAAAAGTCCTATGGTTTTTCTTCGTTTCCGGATGGTGAGAAGATTATGCTCCAACCGGGTCTCCTTTCCCAAGGACAGCTTTCTGAGAATCAACATAAAGGAACTCCAGCTCCCAAACGACCTTCTCCTACCAGCCCCGTGACTCCATCATGGGTTAACCAGCAATCCAAGCGATCACGAGAAGCCAGACCGCCCTGAGGACATTTTTTTTTTTTTTTTTTGGGGGGCTCCACCTTTTTTTTGCCTACATGGCACCTTGTCTCAGGCTTTTCGCCTAAGGGACTCTGGCTCTTGTTCTCTTGTTAGATCTATACTTCCCCTAGCGGGTACCATTTAGCATAGGGTTGTGCTATATTTCCCTCCCCACCCTTTGCTCCCTGCCTTTCCCCTCCTCCCTAATCCATCTACCCTCTCCCTCTACCTCCCCTGAAATCTTTCCCATCCTGCTCTTCCTTCCCCTCCCCTCCCCTCACCTTTGTTTTCCGACTCCTCATGCCCTCCCATGAGCAACGATTGGGGGGGGGGGCTCTACTCCGGTACTCACAGGGGTGCTACCTATCCCCCTACCCCCACCCCATTTTGGTGTGCTCTCTTCCTTTCCGCTCACATCGATGCTACATTATATGAAGTGTTTATATGTTTTGAATGGTCTTTGTCCATAGTTTTCTGATTGAAGGGTGAGGGGAGGAGGGATCTTCTCCCTTCTCTTTTCACTCTCGGCAAAGGTAATTTGGCTGGGGCGGCTGCCATGCGCCTCACCTTGTCTTTGAGCAGAACCCCACTTCTACTCTCGGACAACCTTTTCTTTTCCTGTCTAGGAGCCCCTGTTGGGCGTCCTAGGCGAGGACTTGGAGGCGACTTCCCGGACCCGGCTGGGCCCAGGGAACTCGTCTCCTACTTGTTTTTGGTACTTTTTCCCCCTCCCTTTTTATTTTTGAGTTTGTTTTTGTTATATTAGGGTTTTGCACCTGTGCGCTTCAATCTGCATCCACGGTCTGGTGCTTTGAACCTCGCTCTCTTTGTCTAATATTTCCTTTCTCTTCTCTTCACCCCCTCTGTCTCTTCCCTCATCTACCGCAGATTTTCCAGGTTCTGAAGAGATTCCCAGACGACGCACATTCCAGGAACTCACCTATCATCACGCCTCCAGCTCGGAGATCATCCTGCTCGGACCCTCTCCGCCTTTTTCTAAGGTAAGTCCTCTGATACACCCAGGGGCAGTCCTCCTCTCTGGTCCAGTATGGCATCCACTTCTGCACCTCCTCACCTAGCCATAGTCTCACATAACACGCAGGGTCTGAACTCTCCCATTAAACGTCGGAAAATCTTCCAACTCTATCACTCCCAACACGTCGATGTCGCTCTACTGCAAGAAACTAATTTCCCCAAGAGCTATCGACCTTCCTTTCTTCATCACAAGTTTGATAAATTTTTTTTGGCTAACGCCGATTCCAAGACAAAAGGGGTGGCTGTGTGTATTGCCAAAAATGTACCCTTTTCTCTGTCCAATATGGTTGCTGATCCGGAAGGCCGCTACCTCTTGGTCACTGGCGTCATAGATAACACCACATTCACCTTCATTTCTTATTATTCCCCGAACAAGGGACAGGCAACGTTCTTTAAGGAAATGTTGGATACACTATCGCCTCTTTTCAAAGGACTTGTAATCTTAGGGGGAGACACAAATGTGGCCCTGGATCGTTCCATCGACCACTCTCTGAAGGGTCTTTCTAAAAATAAACATTTACCCAAACAAAGCACCAAAATCGCTCGCTCTGTCTATTCATCTGATCTCTCAGACATTTGGAGGGAACTTAACCCGCGGACCAAGGATTACACTCATTACTCGGCCCCACACCGTATTTACTCGCGAATAGATCATATTTTCATTAAGACGTCCATGATCCCTCTAGCCTTAAAAGCTAGCATTAGGGAAACTGCACTCTCGGACCATGCCATGGTTCACCTCTCACTAGCCAGGTCATCATGCTCTGGCCGACCGTCCAGGTGGCGCCTTAATGAAGCTATATTGGGCGACCCAGCGCACTGTGCGCTTGTCACGGATGCCTTGAAAGCATACTTCCATGACAACGATACCGGAGACGTCTCACCCGAAATTCTATGGGCAGCACATAAACCCACGATTAGGGGCAAGCTTATTCACATAGCTTCCCAGCTGAAACGTGACCGCTTGCAGGCTGTAGCTGCTTTGTCGAACACATTTCTCGAAGCATCGAAATCGCATAAAGCTAATCCCTCAATAGACTCCCTCGCTAAACTCGATTCTTCTTGTTTAGCCCTGAATCTTGCCCTCACGACTGAAGCGGAAAAATATATTCGCTGGTCAGGTGCCCGCTCATACATCTCTAGAGACAAAATAGGTACCAGACTCGCAACTAAACTGAATCCCAAAGCAAAATCTACCTCCATACCTAAGATCCGTACTAAACAAGGCGACCTGACTCAACACCCCCAGAAGGTGTTGGCGGCCTTTCAAGACTTTTATTCTGAACTCTACTCTGCCCCTCCGATTTCCCCTTCCAATGCAGACAACTTTCTTAAGGAGCTGGACCTCCCCACTCTCTCCAAAGAACACTCTGCTCTTATGGAGAAACCTATTTCTGAATCCGAAGTACTCCTAGTTCTCAAGTCCCTCAAACTTAATTCGGCACCTGGCCCGGATGGGCTCCCCAATCTTTATTACAAAAAATTTGATGCCACCCTCGCACCTTATATGGTCCGTTTCTTTAATTCTCTCAGAGACGGCCATAACCTAGCACCGGATTTGAACGCAGCCACCATCTCACTTATCCCTAAACCCGGAAAAGACCCTAGCGATGTAGCAAACTATCGCCCGATCTCGTTAAGTAACAACGACCTTAAGATCCTTACCAAAGTCTTAGCAAACAGATTATCCTCTTTTATCGCTAACTATGTTCATATTGACCAAGCTGGCTTTATTCCAGGTCGACAGGGCACTGATCAGATAAGGAGAGCGATTGATATTATCTCCCTCCTCCGCTCTCAGTGGAATGGTGGTCATGCGCAAGAAGGATACCTCCTTTCGATTGATCTTCGGAAGGCCTTCGACTCAGTCTTGTGGCCCTACATATTCCAGGTTCTGGAAAGATGGGGCTTTGGTCCCAATTTCCAGGGCTTGCTTTAGTCACTGTACTCTACCCCGTCTGCCCAAATCCGCGTTGCAGGGCAATACTCCTCATCTTTCCCCATTAAAAAAGGCACTAGACAAGGCTGCCCACTCTCCCCGCTTATCTTCGCTATAGCTATTGAGACTTTAGCTATCGCGATCCGGACTCAACCAGATATCAAAGGGGTCACTTGCGGGACCCAAGAACATAAATGCGCCCTGTTTGCTGATGACCTCCTGCTATTCATCACATCTCCTCTTACATCCACGCCTAACCTTCTCAAACTCTTGCACACGTTCGGCCAAATCTCGGGCCTCCACATCAACACTGCTAAATCAATGGCACTGAATATCTCCATCCCTGCTAGTTCATTAGACAATCTTCGGACTTTTTTTCCATTCACCTGGAGCTCTCATCTCATACCCTATCTCGGGATCAACCTACCTAACTCGATTGATAGACTTTATGAAGTAAACTATCCCAGCACCCTTAGAAAATTGGAAGAAGATATTAAGTCTTGGTCCAAACTTGAGCTTTCCTGGATAGGGAGGATCAATACGGTCAAAATGACCCTGCTGCCACGTATCCTTTACCTATTTAGGTCACTCCCCATCCGCCTTAAAAAATCGCAACTGGCACCACTACAATCCAAAATTATTCACTACATTTGGGTCAACAAAGGCCACCGCTGCCCGCAATCCACTCTTTTTCGTAGGAGAGATGACGGGGGCTTGGGTCTCCCCTCATTATGGTGGTACTACCAGGTGGCTCAACTCGCCCAATTCTCAATCATATACTCCAGGGGCCAGAAACCCGATTGGGTGCGTATTGAGAGACAAGCGGCCCCTCATCACACGCTTGATTTCCTCCTATGGTGTAAACCTAAGACCCGACCCCCTATCCTTTCTCCTACCCTATCACACTCCATATCTCTATGCGATAAACTGCACAAACTCTCAGCCCTCACGTCCGACCTGAAACCCTTGACCCATCTATTTAACAACCCTGACTTCCCACCGGGACTGGATATTGGGGCCTTTAAATGGTGGCTCAACAAAGGCCTCTTTAGAATAGGTCATTTTTTTAATCGAATGGACCCTCTTACTCATGGCCACTGCACGAAACTCCTTAAGATGCCCCCCACTGAAACCTTTCGTCACACACAGATATCTCACTTCCTTCACTCTATTTGGTCCAATACACACGAACCCCCTCGACTCACTCCGTATGAGAATTGGTGCTCTAACATTCTGGATCAGAGAGGGGGTATTTCCACTATCTATGCCTCCCTAACGGGTGCCGGGGACAAACCATCTTATGCTGCCTCCTGGGAATCAGACCTGAATGAATCGTTCTCGCATGAAATATGGACCCGATGCTTCCTCCGCTCCTACAGGGGTATTTTGAATGTTGCTCTGATAGAAGCTAACGTGAAAATCTTTACCAGGTGGTACAGGGTCCCGACCAGATTGGCCTTGATGTTTCCCAACGCTTCTCCCTTATGTTTCCGCAATTGTGGAATGACTGGTTCGATGTTCCATACTTGGTGGTCTTGCCCGCGCATTAGATCCTATTGGAACAAAATCTTTCACCTAATGCGGAGAATATCGGGCCTCGCTATCCCACAAAATCCCAAAATAGCCCTCCTAAACTTTCCCATCAAACGTGCTTCTAAACACTTATCCAGACTTCTTTTTTTCATACTGCTGGGTGCTAAAATTACTCTGGCTAGGTCATGGAAGCGGGATACAGTCTCCTTCAATGCAGCTAAGAGGAAAATTTCCTGGCTCATGACCCAGGAGAAATTGGCTAGTATACTACTTGATAAAAAGGACACGTTTGAGAAAGTTTGGGAACCTTGGGCAGTATATACAAACACCCCCCTTTATCCGGGTCATTTATCGCCAGATGCTGGGAATCTCTGATCTGCCTGCACTTTCATAACCCCTCCTTCCTTTTTCTCTTCTTCCCTGCCTTGTTTAGGACGAGCCTTCCTATCCCACCTTTTCTTCTTGCCCCTTTCTCACTTTTCCCTTTTTTTTTCCCTTTTTTTTTTTTGTTTTCTTGTTTTCAGTATCCTGAGAACCCTTCAAGCATAGACCGCTGTTCTTGGCTGATTGATTGTTGGCCGCACTCTTTTCGATTTTTCACTACTGCATATATTTCGAATGTTATCCATGAGGTCGCTTTAGCTTGTTTTTCCCCTGGAACCGCTAACACTTCACATTACAGCACTCATATTTTCAGATGTCTTGTGTTCCCCCCCATCCCCCCCTTTTTTTTTCCTCTCTTCCCTGCCTCACGGCATCTTTATGGTTGAAAACTGGTGGTGGGGGTTCCCCCCTCTCTCTGGAGACAGTTAGTGATCCCAATGGGGGTCTCCTGGGACTGGGGAGGGCCTTCCCCGCCCCCCTATATGATAAAGAATTTCTCCCTCCCCCCCCCCCTTTTTTTTTTTTTTCTTTCCCTTCTGCGGTCCAACATGTCTGTTTTGTTCTAATCTCTGCCTCATGATAACATTCTGGTTAAGTTACTATCTGATTGTATTAGTGTTCTCTTGTGATACCCTCATGATATGTACTGTTCTTGAAAATTGAGCATGTTTTGGTTCACTGATTAATGAAAAAAAAAACTTTTTGCAAGTAAAAAGCCCTTACAGGTTACCACTTTGGATTTACAGAGGAGGTCTGGTGCTAGAATTACTGCAAATCATCTGACCTCATATGTGTGGTATGATTGCACGCACGATCCTTGTGACAGCATAAGGTGGGTAACAGGCATTCCTTATTGAGGGATCTGGGGACAATTTAAAAGCATTCAAAACACCAAAATCTGTGTTTTTGAATGCTCTTGATTAGGGTTGAGCGGACACCTAGATGTCCGTGTTCGACGGGTTCGGCCGAACTTTAAAAAAAAGTCCGGGTCCGTGTCCCGGACTTTTACCGAACTTTTCCCGGACACCGAACCCCATTGAAGTCAATGGGGACCCGAACTTTAAGGCACTAAAATGGCTCTAAAACACCAAAGGAAAGGGCTAGAGTGCTGCAAATGGCAGCAAAACGTAATTAAGAGCATGGCAAGTGCTCTGCAAACAAATGTGGATAGGGAAATAACTTAAAACAACAAAAAAAAACAGAAAAATAAAACAATGTTCTTCTTCATCTCTGAAGGACGAGGCCCATATGGAGTAGGAGGGAGGTTGAGGTGGTGGTGGATGTGGCGGTGACATAGGCGTGCGCACAGGGTGTGCTGGGTGTGCCTGGGCACACCCTAATCACCTAGGGCACATAGCATTGCCAGTGAGGAGATGGGAAAGATCTCCCTGGGACCTGCTCTGCTCTATTTCTCCTTGCCTACAGGTACATGGCCCCGATACATTACTCTCCCTGCTGGCAAACACATGCATGTGTATTTCAACTTTGGGGTGCACACCTTAATGCAATAGGCTGCGCACACCTATGGGCGGTGTAGGTGGAAGCGGCGGTGGAGGAGGACCAGGGCCGGATTAACAGCATCATGGGCTTGGTGCTGAGGATTTTGAAGGGCCTTAGGGCCGTGCCTTGCCATGCACCCAGAGGAGGAAGGGTGCAGCCATGCATGCCTAATTCAACATGGGATGCTGTCTCTGAAGCCCATAAACACATCCATGCATCGCCAACTGTCCCTCCTTGTCCGGCCTTCACGCTGTGTGGGGAGGTTCTGAGGGTGCTGCCTGGGGAAGCGAGCATAGAAGCCAGACTTCTGTGTTTACAAGTGACAGAAGAGCGGTAACAGTGAATATGGCCAACCCGGGGCCTATATAAAAGGTAGGGGCCTGGAGCTGCAGCTCCAATAGACCCTACATTAATCTGGCCCTGAGGAGGAGGACGAGGTAGCCAACACTGCTTCTTTTCACAAATTTTAAATGAGGGTACACCCCAAAAGAGTGAGAAAGAGCAAAAATGGAACAATGGGTGGGTAAGGTCGGTATCCATTGCTATTCTGCATAAGGTACGGAAAAGTCCCGTGGGATCCATGCCTGGTTCATTTTAATGAACGTGAGCTTGTCCACATTGTCTCTGGACAGGCGGCTGCGCTTGTCTGTTATAACGCCCCCAGCCGTGCTAAATACCCGTTCAGATAATACACTGGCTGCAGGGCACGCCAGCACCTCCAAGGCGTAAAGGGCAAGCTCAGGCCATGTGCCCAATTTGGAGACCCAGAAGTTGAAGGGGGCAGACCCGTCATTCACTACATGTAGGCGTGTGCACACATACTGCTCCACCATGTTGGTAAAATGCTGCCTCCTGCTAAGACGTTCCATCTGAGCTGCTGGTGCTGCTGTTTGTTGTGGCGTGCTGACAAAGCTTTTCCACATTTCGGCCATGCTAACCCTGCCTTCTGAGGTGCTGGCGGTGCCCTGGTTGCGTTGGCGACCTCCTCCTCCTCCTCCTCTGCCTTGTGCTTCCACTGTGGCCCCGCTGTCAGATGGGAATGCCAGCAGCATGGCGTCTACCAGCGTGCGCTTGTACTCGCGCATCTTGCGATCGCGCTCCAGTGAGTGAATTAAGGACGGTACGTTGTCCTTGTAACGGGGATCCAGCAGCGTGGCCACCCAGTAATCAGCACAAGTTAGAATGTGGGCAACTCGGCGGTCGTTGTGGAGACACTGCAGCATGTAATCGCTCATGTGTGCCAGGCTGCCCAGAGGCAACGAAAGGCTGTCCTCTGTGGGAGGTGTATGGTCCGTGTCCTCTGTATCCCCCCAGCCACGCACCAGTGATGGCCATGAGCTGGCCTGGGTGCCACCCTGCTGTGAACATGGTTCCATCTCCTCCTCCAGCTCCTCCTCCTCCTCATCCTCCTCATCCTCCAGAACTGTGCCCCTGCTGGACAATTGCGTCCCTGGCGTTTGCGTGTGCAGGAACCCACCCTCGGAGCCCCTTGCGAATGACTGCCCTGAAAGCCTTGGAAATGTTACCTCTTCATCCTCCTCCTCCTCCTCATCCTGTGCCACATCCTCTTCCATCATCGCCCGAATTGTTTTTTCAAGGAGGCATAGAAGTGGGATAGTTAAGCTGAGAACGGCGTCATTGCCACTGGCCATGTTGGTGGAGTACTCAAAACAGCGCAACAAGGCACACAGGTCTCGCATGGAGGCCCAGTTATTGGTGGTGAAGTGGTGCTGTTCCGCAGAGCGACTCACGCGTGCGTGCTGCAGCTGAAACTCCACTATGGCCTGCTGCTGCTCGCACAGTCTTTCCAGCATGTGCAAGGTGGAGTTCCACCTTGTGGGCACGTCACATATGAGGCGGTGAGCGGGAAGGCCGAAGTTACGCTGCAGCGCTGCCAGGCGAGCAGCAGCAGGGTGAGAACGCCGAAAGTGCGCACAAACGGCCCGCACTTTCTGCAGCAGCTCTGACATATCGGGGTAGTTTTTAAGGAACCTCTGCACCACCAAATTCAGCACATGCGCCAGGCAAGGGATGTGCGTCAAACCGGCTAGGCCCAGAGCTGCTATGAGATTTCGCCCGTTATCGCACACCACCAGGCCGGGCTTGAGGCTCGCTGGCAGCAACCACTCATTTGTCTGCTGTTCCATGCTCCTCCACAACTCCTGCGCGGTGTGTGGTTTATCCCCCAAACAGGCAAGTTGTAAAACTGCCTGCTGTCGTTTACCCCTGGCCGTGCTGAAGTTGGTGGTGAAGGTGTTACGCTGTCCGGATGAGGAGGCGGTAGAGGATGAGGAAGCGGAGTAGGAGGAGTTAGGAACAGGAGGCAAACTGAAGCGCCCTGCAATCCTCGGTGGTGGAAGGACATGCGCCAAATTGCTATCCGCCTCAGGCCCATCCGCCACTGCATTTACCCAGTGTGCCGTTAGGGAGATATAACGCCCCTGACCGTGCTTACTGGTCCACGTATCCGTAGTTAGGTGGACCTTGGCACAGATGGCGTTGCGCAGTGCACACCTGATTTTTTCCCCCACTTGGTTGTGCAGGGAAGGGATGGCTTGCCTGGAAAAGTAGTGGCGGCTGGGCACGACGTACTGTGGGACAGCCACCGACATAAGGTTTTTAAAACTGTGCGTCTCCACCAGACGGAATGACAGCATTTCAAAGGCCAATAATTTTGAAATGCTGGCATTCAGGGCCAGGGATCGCGGGTGGGTAGGGGGGTACTTCCTCTTCCTCTCAAGTGTTTGGGAGATGGAAAGCTGAACGCTTCCACGGGACATTGTGGAGATGGTTGTTGGTGACCCAGGTGGTGGTGTTGCTGACAGATCGTCTGTTTGCGGGGTGGCAGGTGCCGGTATCACTACAGATGTGGCTGGAGCGGCCGAGACTGCAGCAGAAGAGGAAGCAGGATGAGCCAGAGACGTTTCTTGGTTTTGAAGGTGTGTACTCCACTGCAGCTCGTGCTTTGCACTTAGATGCCTGATCATGCAGGTTGTGCTCAGGTTGAGAAGGTTCATGCCTCGCTTCAAGCTCTGATTGCACAGGGTGCAAACCACTCGTGTCCTGTCATCAGCACATTTTCTAAAGAACTTCCACGCTAGAGAACTCCTTTGAGCTGACTTTGGTGCGCTCGTTCCCTTGCTGCGTTGGGCAGTAGCGGGCGTAGTGTCTAGGGCACGGCCGCTCCGCTTCTGCACCCTGCTCCCTCTTCTGCTGTGCTGGTGGCTCTGTGCGACCACGGCCTCTTCCTCCAAACTACTCAGTTCACCTGCATGACGTTCATTCCATGTGGGGTCGAGGACCTCATCGTCCTCCACATCATCTTCCACCCAGTCTTCACCCCTGCCCTCCTTGTCGGTCTCCACAATGCTGAACGCCGCAGCAGTTGGCACCTGCGTTTCGTCATCATCGGAGACGTGCTGCGATGATCCTTGCATGTACTCATCTTGAGGAATAAGTGGTTGGGCATCGCTGCACTCAATCTCTTCCACTTCTGGGGCAGGGCTAGGTGGATGGCCCTGGGAAACCCTGCTGACAGAGTCCTCAAAAAGAATAAGAGACTGCTGTATGGCTTGGGGCTCAGACTGCTGGCCTGATTTGCAAGGGGGTGAGGTGAAAGACGGTTGGACATTGGCTGCAGGTGCCAACTCTGACCTTTCTGCAGTAGACTGGGTGGGAGACAATGTGAAGGAACTGGAGGCACTGTCAGCAGCAAACCAATCTACTATCGCCTCAACTTGTTCTGGCCTCATCACTTCTAGGGGCGTTTGATGCCCTACCAAATACTGATGCAGGTTCTGTCGCCTACTCACACTTGAGGAAGGTGTTTCACTTGTGCGTGTAGCTGGCACAGATCGACCATGTCCTCTCCTTGAAACAGGAGCTCTACCAGCAGCACCACGACCCAGGCCACGGCCCTTATTTGACGGTCTCCTCATATTTCTGTAATTTAAGATCTTGCCCTAGAAAGGTTTTTATTGAATAGCGGAATAGAAAATATGATCCAAAAAAAGTGTATGTATATCACACGTACACAACCACACTAGGCCCCAATTACTATTGTTTGTACCCCTAAAAGGCTAGATGAGGAGTAGGGGGAGTATGGAACAGGCAGCACCCTCAAACCTTCAGAAGTATGAGATGAACCCCAACAACTTGGAAAGGTGGATCTCTCTCACACGTACCGACACAGACTATCCCGCAATTCAATTGATCCTCAAAGGTTTTTATTGAATAGCGGAATAGGAAATATGATCAAAAAAAGTGTATGTATCTCGCACGTACACAACCACACTAGGCCCCAATTACTATTGTTTGTACCCCTAAAAGGCTAGATGAGGAGTAGGGGGGGTATGGAACAGGCAGCACCCTCAAACCTTCAGAAGTATGAGATGAACCCCAACAACTTGGAAAGGTGGATCTCTCTCACACGTACCGACACAGACTATCCCGCAATTCAATTGATCCCCAAAGGTTTTTATTGAATAGCGGAATAGGAAATATGATCAAAAAAAGTGTATGTATCTCACACGTACAGAAACACACTAGGCCCCAATTACTATTGTTTGTACACCTAAAAGGATGGATGAGGAGGAGGAGGAGTATGGAACAGGCAGCACCCTCAAAGCTTCAGAAGTATGAGATGAACCCCAAAAACTTGGAAAGGTGGATCTCACACGTACCGACACAGACTATTCCGCAATTTAATTGATCCCCAAAGGTTTTTATTGAATAGCGGAATAGGAAATATGATCAAAAAAAGTGTATGTATCTCACACGTACAGAAACACACTAGGCCCCAATTACTATTGTTTGTACACCTAAAAGGATGGATGAGGAGGAGGAGGAGTATGGAACAGGCAGCACCCTCAAAGCTTCAGAAGTATGAGATGAACCCCAAAAACTTGGAAAGGTGGATCTCACACGTACCGACACAGACTATTCCGCAATTTAATTGATCCCCAAAGGTTTTTATTGAATAGCGGAATAGGAAATATGATCAAAAAATGTGTATGTATCTCACACGTACAGAAGCACACTAGGCCCCAATTACTATTGTTTGTACACCTAAAAGGATGGATGAGGAGGAGGAGGAGTATGGAACAGGCAGCACCCTCAAAGCTTCAGAAGTATGAGATGAACCCCAAAAACTTGGAAAGGTGGATCTCACACGTACCGACACAGACTATCCCGCAATTTAATTGATCCCCAAAGGTTTTTATTGAATAGCGGAATAGGAAATATGATCAAAAAATGTGTATGTATCTCACACGTACAGAAGCACACTAGGCCCCAATTACTATTGTTTGTACACCTAAAAGGATGGATGAGGAGGAGGAGGAGTATGGAACAGGCAGCACCCTCAAAGCTTCAGAAGTATGAGATGAACCCCAAAAACTTGGAAAGGTGGATCTCACACGTACCGACACAGACTATCCCGCAATTTAATTGATCCCCAAAGGTTTTTATTGAATAGCGGAATAGGAAATATGATCAAAAAATGTGTATGTATCTCACACGTACAGAAGCACACTAGGCCCCAATTACTATTGTTTGTACACCTAAAAGGATGGATGAGGAGGAGGAGGAGTATGGAACAGGCAGCACCCTCAAAGCTTCAGAAGTATGAGATGAACCCCAAAAACTTGGAAAGGTGGATCTCACACGTACCGACACAGACTATCCCGCAATTTAATTGATCCCCAAAGGTTTTTATTGAATAGCGGAATAGGAAATATGATCAAAAAAAGTGTATGTATCTCGCACGTACAGAAACACACTAGGCCCCAATTACTATTGTTTGTACCCCTAAAAGGCTAGGAGTAGGGGGGAGTATGGAACAGGCAGCACCCTCAAACCTTCAGAAGTATGAGATGAACCCCAACAACTTGGAAAGGTGGATCTCTCTCACACGTACCAACACAGACTATCCCCCAATTTAACTGATCCCCAGAGGTTTTTGATTAAATAGCGGAATAGAAAATATGATCCCAAAAAAGTGTATGTATATCACACGTACACAACCACACTAGGCCCCAATTACTATTGTTTGTACCCCTAAAAGGCTAGGAGTAGGGGGGAGTATGGAACAGGCAGCACCCTCAAACCTTCAGAAGTATGAGATGAACCCCAACAACTTGGAAAGGTGGATCTCTCTCACACGTACCAACACAGACTATCCCCCAATTTAACTGATCCCCAGAGGTTTTTGATTAAATAGCGGAATAGAAAATATGATCCCAAAAAAGTGTATGTATATCACACGTACACAACCACACTAGGCCCCAATTACTATTGTTTGTACCCCTAAAAGGCTAGGAGTAGGGGGAGTATGGAACAGGCAGCACCCTCAAACCTTCAGAAGTATGAGATGAACCCCAACAACTTGGAAAGGTGGATCTCTCTCACACGTACCAACACAGACTATCCCCCAATTTAACTGATCCCCAGAGGTTTTTGATTAAATAGCGGAATAGAAAATATGATCCCAAAAAAGTGTATGTATATCACACGTACACAACCACACTAGGCCCCAATTACTATTGTTTGTACCCCTAAAAGGCTAGGAGTAGGGGGAGTATGGAACAGGCAGCACCCTCAAACCTTCAGAAGTATGAGATGAACCCCAACAACTTGGAAAGGTGGATCTCTCTCACACGTACCAACACAGACTATCCCCCAATTTAACTGATCCCCAGAGGTTTTTGATTAAATAGCGGAATAGAAAATATGATCCCAAAAAAGTGTATGTATATCACACGTACACAACCACACTAGGCCCCAATTACTATTGTTTGTACCCCTAAAAGGCTAGGAGTAGGGGGAGTATGGAACAGGCAGCACCCTCAAACCTTCAGAAGTATGAGATGAACCCCAACAACTTGGAAAGGTGGATCTCTCTCACACGTACCAACACAGACTATCCCCCAATTTAACTGATCCCCAGAGGTTTTTGATTAAATAGCGGAATAGAAAATATGATCCCAAAAAAGTGTATGTATATCACACGTACACAACCACACTAGGCCCCAATTACTATTGTTTGTACCCCTAAAAGGCTAGGAGTAGGGGGGAGTATGGAACAGGCAGCACCCTCAAACCTTCAGAAGTATGAGATGAACCCCAACAACTTGGAAAGGTGGATCTCTCTCACACGTACCAACACAGACTATCCCCCAATTTAACTGATCCCCAGAGGTTTTTGATTAAATAGCGGAATAGAAAATATGATCCCAAAAAAGTGTATGTATATCACACGTACACAACCACACTAGGCCCCAATTACTATTGTTTGTACCCCTAAAAGGCTAGGAGTAGGGGGAGTATGGAACAGGCAGCACCCTCAAACCTTCAGAAGTATGAGATGAACCCCAACAACTTGGAAAGGTGGATCTCTCTCACACGTACCAACACAGACTATCCCCCAATTTAACTGATCCCCAAAGGTTTTTGATTAAATAGCGGAATAGAAAATATGATCCCAAAAAAGTGTATGTATATCACACGTACACAACCACACTAGGCCCCAATTACTATTGTTTGTACCCCTAAAAGGCTAGGAGTAGGGGGAGTATGGAACAGGCAGCACCCTCAAACCTTCAGAAGTATGAGATGAACCCCAACAACTTGGAAAGGTGGATCTCTCTCACACGTACCAACACAGACTATCCCCCAATTTAACTGATCCCCAGAGGTTTTTGATTAAATAGCGGAATAGAAAATATGATCCCAAAAAAGTGTATGTATATCACACGTACACAACCACACTAGGCCCCAATTACTATTGTTTGTACCCCTAAAAGGCTAGGAGTAGGGGGAGTATGGAACAGGCAGCACCCTCAAACCTTCAGAAGTATGAGATGAACCCCAACAACTTGGAAAGGTGGATCTCTCTCACACGTACCAACACAGACTATCCCCCAATTTAACTGATCCCCAGAGGTTTTTGATTAAATAGCGGAATAGAAAATATGATCCCAAAAAAGTGTATGTATATCACACGTACACAACCACACTAGGCCCCAATTACTATTGTTTGTACCCCTAAAAGGCTAGGAGTAGGGGGAGTATGGAACAGGCAGCACCCTCAAACCTTCAGAAGTATGAGATGAACCCCAACAACTTGGAAAGGTGGATCTCTCTCACACGTACCAACACAGACTATCCCCCAATTTAACTGATCCCCAGAGGTTTTTGATTAAATAGCGGAATAGAAAATATGATCCCAAAAAAGTGTATGTATATCACACGTACACAACCACACTAGGCCCCAATTACTATTGTTTGTACCCCTAAAAGGCTAGGAGTAGGGGGGAGTATGGAACAGGCAGCACCCTCAAACCTTCAGAAGTATGAGATGAACCCCAACAACTTGGAAAGGTGGATCTCTCTCACACGTACCAACACAGACTATCCCCCAATTTAACTGATCCCCAAAGGTTTTTGATTAAATAGCGGAATAGAAAATATGATCCCAAAAAAGTGTATGTATATCACACGTACACAACCACACTAGGCCCCAATTACTATTGTTTGTACCCCTAAAAGGCTAGATGAGGAGTAGGGGGAGTATGGAACAGGCAGCACCCTCAAACCTTCAGTATGAGATTGTGTTCACTGTACCCCACAAAGATTGAGTTCACTGCACCCCACAATGATTGTGTTCACTGCACCCCACAAAGATTGTGTTCACTGCACCTCACAAAGATTGTGTTCACTGTACCCCCCAAAGATTGTGTTCACTGCACCCCACAAAGATTCTGTTCACTGTACCCCACAAAGATTGTGTTCACTGCACCCCAAAAAGATTGTGTTCACTGCACCCCAAAAAGGATGTTGTTCACTGCACCCCAAAAAGGATGTTGTTCACTCCACCCCAAAAAGATTGTGTTCACTGCACCCCACAAAGATTGTGTTCACTGCACCCCAAAAAGATTGTGTTCACTGCACCCCAAAAATGATTTTGTTCACTGCACCCCAAAAAGGATTTTGTTCACTGCACCCCAAAAAGGATGTTGTTCACTCCACCCCAAAAAGATTGTGTTCACTGCACCCCAAAAAGATTGTGTTCACTGCACCCCACAAAGGATTTTGTTCACTGCACCCCAAAAAGATTGTGTTCACTGCACCCCAAAAAGGATGTTGTTCACTGCACCCCAAAAAGGATTTTGTTCACTGCACCCCAAAAAGATTGTGTTCACTGCACCCCACAAAGGATTTTGTTCACTGCACCCCACAAAGATTGTGTTCACTGCACACCAAAAAGGATTGTGTTCACTGCACCCCAAAAAGATTTTGTTCACTGCACCCCAAAAAGATTGTGTTCACTGCAGCCCAAAAAGATTGTGTTCACTGCAGCCCAAAAAGATTGTGTTCACTGCAGCCCAAAAAGATTGTGTTCACTGCAGCCCAAAAAGATTGTGTTCACTGCAGCTCACACACAGAAAAATGGATGTGGATCACTGACACCTGCCTATCTCCAATCCCACACCACACAGCAATATCGATTGTAGTTTGTAGAACACAGTTTCCCTAAAATTCAGCAGACTCTGTCCCTAACAGGATTGAGAAGAGATCGTAGATCAGGATTGAGTGCAGATTCACCCCACCCCCCACACAGCAATATCGATTGTAGTTTGTAGAACACAGTTTCCCTAAAATTCAGCAGACTCTGTCCCTAACAGGATTGAGAAGAGATCGTAGATCAGGATTGAGTGCAGATTCACCCCACCCCCCACACAGCAATATCGATTGTAGTTTGTAGAACACAGTTTCCCTAAAATTCAGCAGACTCTGTCCCTAACAGGATTGAGAAGAGATCGTAGATCAGGATTGAGTGCAGATTCACCCCACCCCCCACACAGCAATATCGATTGTAGTTTGTAGAAGACACTGACCCTATATAATTCAGCAGACTCTATCCCTAAAATGCCTACAACTCGCCCTGCCTAAACACTCCGACCTGTCCCTCAATTCTATCCGGACACAAATGGTTTTTTCCTGCCTATCTTTCCCTAATCAGCAGCCAGCACGTTGATGTGTGCTCTGTCCCTGAATCTAAGCAGCATAATGACGCCGCTGCGGCTGCCTCGAACTTATAAAGACTTGGTCACATGCTTCAGACGGCCAATCACAGCTACTGAGACATTTGCAGGCATGGCTGGGATGGCTTAAGGCACACCAGTTAAACGATTGTTGATTGGCTGTTGAAAGCCCGCCATGAAAAGAGCGCCAAAGCATGCAAAACCCGGAAATAAAACGACCGAACACGGATTTTTACCCGAACATACAGTAAAGTGTCCGTGTCCGTGTTCGGGTACAAAAAATCCAATTATTCGGTACGAACACGAATAATACAGTCCGTGTTCGCTCAACACTACTCTTGATTTTTTTGAAAATGGTGCAGATGACATCTGGTAAACCGGAAGTGATGTCACATCATTGCTTCTGGGTTAGCATAGCGGATCCCAGCTTTTTTTGGATGTCCAACTATCCGGCGGATGTGTCAGCTAGTAGCTCTGGTCTCACTGTGGGATGGGAGAGCCTGAGCAAACCGCAGAAGGGGGCAGGGAGGAGGGGGAAACCAACCGCTGGCTCTAAAAAGAGGAACAACCACTTGAAGACCAATGATGTACCAGGTATGTGACTTGTCTGCAAGTGGCTCTATATATATTTAATTATTATTAATATTGTTATCCTTATTTTATTACTGTAAAATACTTGAAACTATTTTAACATTGAGTGCATGCAAAAAAAAGTAGTGAAAGCCACGTGATTACTGTTGGCCAAATTTATTTTTATATGGTTAGCGAATGTGATATTCACCAAATGTTCACAGGCAGTTAATCATTCACTGTGATATAAAAAAAAAAAAAAAAAAATAATAATGATTAAAAAAAATTAAATAATAATAAAAAAAAAAAAAAAAAAAATATATATATATATATATATATATATATATATATATATATATATATATATATATATATATATATATATTGTGAGGTTGATTAGCTCGGTGATAGGCGTGGATGACCCCTTGGGGGGGTTCGTTACACAGGGAGATAGCTGAGAAGTGGTTGAAAACAACAGTGTAAGGTTTTATTCTTGCAAGATCTCTTCACACAAGTGCAAGCTCCAAAAACAGCATAATTCAAAATAAACAGAAATAAAATAAATCCTTGCCACTGTGGGCGGCTACCTTCTCACATACCGGAACCTATCTATGGAGTCTGTCTCCAACCTACTGTTGGAGAAAACTTTGCTGATCTTACAGCAGACACTCAATAGTCCATTTATTTTCTTCCACATAGAAATAGTTCAAGACCTCACCTTGAGTAGTCTTCACACTTGTTACCCTCCTCAGCCACATCGCTTCAGGAGGTCTTCCCCATGCTCACACAGCTTTCAGGGGGCACACATCTGACTGTCCTCCTCTCCCCATGCCCACACAGCAGCAGGAGGCAGCAATCAATCAACTTCCTCTGGACCAATTAAAGAGGCCTTAACTTCCTCATTCTGAACAGCTGAAGGCCTTTCAACTTCCTTAAGCCGCCCTGGCTATCTTTGCAGCCGACACCCTATAGTAATTGGTGAATTTTCTAAACCAGGTGGAAATGTATCTCCTGTTTGTGACTACATCCACAGATTTACCTGACTTCCTGTCACATTATATATATATATATATATATATATATATATATATATACACACACACACATACACACACACCAGAAAGATTTACCTGCTTCTTTATTGCTAAGGGAAATGACCGTCAATGACTACTAATGATTAATGATTGAAAAAATTTAACAAATACTCTTAAAATTTATTTTTCAGAACAAAATTTATGTACAACTTTATCTTGTACTATTCTACTTCATTCAAAGCCTAAAATGCTGATAGCCCAATATTGTTGCCCAATTTACCAAAAAAAAAAAATGTTTCTGGAGTAGTTTTTAAAGTCACCCTTTCAGCCAGTTCAAATCTCATTCAATTCAAAAAATGGGCAATACAAGCTGCAACCTTTGAAAGCCATAAAAGCTTCTTTGGTGCACTTCTTTTATATGGCTTGACTTCTCTGAAGCTGACCATAGATGGATTGAATTTCAGCTGGTTCAGCAGGGACCAGCCAAATTTCAATCCAGCTAAGGCTGTTCCAGCTTTACAGATATTGATGGACTTCTGTCGAACGAGAATGTTGGACAATTTTCATTAGATCAGCAGATGCAGCACTGATTAATGAATTTCAACAGTAGAGGAGTACCCACCATCAGAATACAATAGCACAGTGAGGGAGGGGTACCTCTACTGGAAAGGGTGGCGTAACGAATCAACCAGAACCCTGACCGGGTACCTCCATTGACGGATGCTCCTAGTGCTTCCCGAGGGCTCCAAGCGCTCCACCAGACACCGTAACCACTTCAGACCCAACGAACCGCCGCAGCTTGGTTAGGGTCTCGCCGTCTCCTACCCACCCTGGACCTACGACAAGACTCCAGGTTCCCGTGGGTGAACCTCTCTTTCCCTAGAGAGGGCAGCAGGAACAAGCTCTTACACAAGCTCTTACAAGAGCTAAGTGATTATCCAAGGGAGTATGGAAGACCATAGCAATCCCTTGTAGCATATTCCCCCAATAAGAGACAGGACTCTAGATTGAGGGTGAACTAGCTCTCTTTATTGAACAAGAAACAGACTTGTATACAGTTTTGGCCCACAAGGTTACTGCCCAGATGGACCCTGTGGAGACCTGGACGTGACATTCACAATCCAATAGAAACAGGGTTTTACACTCAGTCATTCCCAAACAGTGTACACAATCCCTCCCCCCTAACCTAAACAAATCATCTAGCCATCTGGACAGAACAATGTGAGGTCATTAACATTAGACAATGGGGCGCCACAATCCCTATTCCCTCCCAATACACAAACAATAGGACAAGGCTGCCAGTGACAGTCTGTGTGTCTCTCTCACATTGAAGCTGGAATAAACATTATCCCAATCCACAAACAATAGGGAAAACCTGTCTGACATTGAGGGATATGTAATACACACATTATTTAGGAATTACACATTTAATGGCAATGGAAATAAATGTTCATATTTCTATATGGAGATATTGCTGACAAATATGACTGTCCCATCTGAAGCAATTCAAACCATTAATTATCTGTTTTTCACTTCCAGTGATGGTGAATACCGTCACATAATGGCATTTCATGGGTGGGGCTCAACTCTAAAGGGCAGAGCTCAGATCCAAAGTCAAAGTCAACAACATCAACCATGATAAGATGGGGACAGAGAATGGAGTACTGGCTAGCATTATGTGATGTCTGTTTTAAGGTAGAAAGTTTGCTTTCAAAAGTTTAAAATGTCAAGCACTCTTTAATGTCAGCAACAAAGGGAACTGTAGCTGAAACATCTCATTCCATTTTTGAAAGCAGCTGAATTAAATTAGGTGCGAGAGCAAGGTACATACACCATGCATTACCTCCCCTCTGGTAATGACTCCATACCGCCATGTAATTTATTTACAAGTCTCGTACAAGCACAGAGAATGAAAGGGTTTTTGTCTCCCACGGGCCTATGCATTACCAGTCTGTGTTCCACCCCTGGAGGAATCAGCAAATTAACCAGCCTGACATCTGAAATCCAAAGCTGGTACATTAAGGTGATATTTATATATCTCCTAATTTCTCCACAAGTGACAGTAAGTGGATTGGAGTGTTATAATTATTCCGAATAAATGCTAACCAAACATTTTCCTGTTACTATTGAAAGCTCTTGAGTCAATTAATAGTTTTCAAGTGCAGAAAATAAAGGAGGCACTTTGCAAAGTCAGGCAGGAGGGAATTTACCTGGCTGATTAAATTGTTTCAGTTTTTGGTGGATGCATTAAAACTAAAGGGAATTTTCACAACAGATACTGGCACCCAGTGATCTTTTTAAACCTGGACCATCCATGATATCATTGCTGAGTTGTCTTTTAGCTTGACTACCTGTTATCCTTGATATTGAATATGCTTGACCCTGTTTTTGGCCTGGCTTTCATCTGATCTGCTTCTGGATTTCCCTTGACTGTCTATGTTTGCTGCCTACCTTTATTACTGGCCTCCACTAACTGATTCCTGACCAAGATTTTGCCTATAGATTCCATTCTTTGTCACCTGCACATTGCCAATCCCTTCTTGTCTCTGACCTTGATCGTGTTCGTGATTTGGTACCTTCCTGCTCAACTGTTACTGAACCCAGCTCTGCTCTGTACTGGACTTGGCGAATTTGGGGTGCCTTCACCAAGTTAATTTTGCTTACCTGACAACAGTGCTCCCAAGTTAAAGTCTTCAGTTCCAGGTTCCTGGGACGTGTGCCTTTCCATCACCCTAGCGAATTCCAGTGGTGCTTGGATGGGAATGTTGTGGGAGGCCACCCTCATCACCTCAAGCTCCTCATGCATGTACATGGCAACAGTGGAGAAAAAAGTCACTGACCAGTGGAGGCTGGTGCATTGGGGGCACAGGGGTGCAGCCCCCCCTATCCATGTGTCCGGCCCCCTAATCTACATGCGGGGCGCCAGATGCACGGAGTTCAATGTTTTTTTTTTTAATCACCTGATTAGAGCCAGAGGCTCTAATAGGCTTCAGAAAAGGGTGGACCCGGGGCGCAGAGCAGTGTGCCCCGGGCCCACCCATTGTGTGACAATAGTGAATGAAAATTCGCTATTGTCACACAGATCCTCCTCCTGGCCAATCAGGAAGCGGGTCCGAGACCCGCTTTCTGATTGGCCGAAAGGCGAACGCATGCCATTGGCCGAGGAGGAGACGGGAGGACTCAAGGAGATGCAGGGAACTGAAGAGAAGCCGCCGCTGCAGGTAAGTTTCTCTGCATTGAGGCGGGCACGCTGGTCACTCTGCATTGAGGGGGGCACACTGGTCACTCTGCATTGAAAGGGGGCACGCTGGTCATTCTGCATTGAATGGGGGCATGCTGGTCACTCTGAATTGAAAGGGGGCACGCTGGTCTCTCTGCATTGAAGGGGCACGCTGGTCACTCTGCATTGAAAGGGGGCACGCTGGTCATTCTGCATTGAAAGGGGGCACGCTGGTCACTCTGCATTGAAAGGGACACTCTGGTCATTCTGCATTGAAAGGGGGCACGCTGGTTACTCTGCATTGAAGGGGGCACGCTGGTCATTCTGCATTGAAGGGGGGCACGCTGGTCACTCTGCATTGAAAGGGGGCACGTTTGTCACTCTGCATTGAATGGGGGCACGCTGGTCACTCTGCATTGAAAGGGGGCATGCTGGTCATTCTGCATTGAAAGGGGGCATGCTGGACACTCTGCATTGAAAGGGGGCACGCTGGTCACTCTGCATTGAAAGGGGGCATGCTGGTCATTCTGCATTGAAAGGGGGCACGCTGGACACTCTGCATTGAAAGGGGGCACGCTGGTCTCTCTCCATTGAAAGGGGGCACGCTGGTCATTCTGCATTGAAAAGGGGCATGCTGGTCATTCTGCATTGAAAGGCGGCACGCTGGTCACTCTGCATTGAAGGGGGCACGCTGGTCATTCTGCATTGAAAGGGGGCACGATGGGCACTCTGCATTGAATGGGGGCACGCTGATGCATCTGCATTGAAAGGGGGCGCACTGGTAATTCTGCATTGAAAGGGGGCACACTGGCCACTCTGCATTGAAAGGGGGCACGCTGGTCATCCTGCATTGAAAGGGGGCACGGTGGACACTCTGCATTGAAAGGGGACACACTGGTCATTCTGCATTGAAAGGGGGCATGCTGGTCATTCTGTATTGAAAGGGGGCACGCTGGTCATTCTGCATTGAAAGGGGGCACACTGGTCATTCTGCATTGAAAGGGGGCACGCTGGTCATTCTGCATTGAAAGGGGGCACGCTGGTCACTCTGCATTGAAAGGGACACGCTGGTCATTCTGCATTGAAAGGGGGCACGCTGGTTACTCTGCATTGAAGGGGGCACGCTGGTCATTCTGCATTGAAAGGGGGCACGCTGGTCACTCTGCATTGAAAGGGGGCACGATGGTCACTCTGCATTGAATGGGGGCACGCTGGTCACTCTGCATTGAAAGGGGGCATGCTAGTCATTCTGCATTGAAAGGGGGCACGCTGGACACTCTGCATTGAAAGGGGGCACGCTGGTCATTCTGCATTGAAAAGGGGCATGCTGGTCATTCTGCATTGAAAGGCGGCACGCTGGTCACTCTGCATTGAAGGGGGCACGCTGGTCATTCTGCATTGAAAGGGGGCACGATGGGCACTCTGCATTGAATGGGGGCACGCTGATCTGTCTGCATTGAAAGGGGGCGCACTGGTCACTCAGCATTAAAAGGGGGCACGCTGGCCACTCTGCATTGAAAGGGGGCACGCTGGTCACTCTGCATTGAAAGGGGGCACGCTGGACACTCTGCATTGAAAGGGTGCACGCTGGTCTCTCTGCATTGAAAGGGGGCACGCTGGTCACTCTGCATTGAAGGGGGCACGCTGGCCATTCTGCATTGAAAGGGGGCTCGCTGCCCACTCTGCATTGAAAGGGGGCACGCTGGTCATTCTGCATTGAAAGGGGACACGCTGGACACTCTGCATTGAAAGGGGGCACGCTGGTCTCTCTGCATTGAAAGGGGACACGCTGGTCACTCTGCATTGAAAGGGGGCACGCTGGTTACTCTGCATTGAAAGGGGGCACGATGGTCACTCTGCATTGAATGGGGGCACGCTGGTCACTCTGCATTGAATGGGGGCACGCTGGTCACTCTGCATTGAAAGGGGGCACGCTGGTCATTCTGCATTGAAAGGGGGCACGCTGGTCACTCTGCATTGAAGGGGGCACACTGGTAATTCTGCATTGAAAGGGGGCACGCTGGTCACTCTGCATTGAAAGGGGGCACGCTGGTCACTCTGCATTGAAAGGGGGCATGCTGGTCATTCTGAATTGAAAAGGGGCATGCTGGTCATTCTGCATTGAAAGGGGGCACGCTGGTCACTCTGCATTGAAGGGGGCACGCTGGTCATTCTGCATTGAAAGGGGGCACGCTGGTCTCTCTGTAATGAAAGGGGGCACACTGATCTGTCTGCATTGAAAGGGGGCACGCTGGTCACTCTGCATTGAAAGGGGGCACACTATACCTTGATTACTGAAGGCCCCTTTCACTCTTTTGTGACCTCAAAGTCATGCAATTTTTTACACTGTTTTTTTGCCGCAAAGCAATGTCTATTACATTTTTCTGTTTGCACCCCCCAAAAATTTTGAGCACCAGCCGGCACTGTCACTGACCAGGATCACAAAAGTGGTTGAACATTATATCAGATTTTATAGCCTTGTGCAGAGCTGTCAATCTGAAACTAGAAATAGATAGCAGTATGGTGCTCTTTCTTCACCGTCACACAAGCAGACTGGGAGCAAGCCATTGCCCAAGATGTACTTGTTAAATGCAGTTAAGAAATATTAGGTCACTGAGCACCCGACTCGCAGGCAGTTCACACTGCCATATGCGAACCGCTGGGAGTGTCAATACAATGTTAATGACATTCCCAGATCAGTTTGCGTATCGCAGCGTGAACTGTCAGGTCGCACAGGAATCGGACCGCATAGGTGCGAACACCCATGCGATCTGATTCTGGTGCGGACCAAAAAAAAAAAGGGTCCTGTGTGACTTTGGTCCGAATGTGATGCAAATTCAGCCATGCAATCTGCATGTCTAAATTTGCATTGCACAGACATCGCATGTGATTGGCACAGTGGTGCGGTGCGAATCACATGCGATATCTGACAACGCATATGTGTGAACCGGCACTTTGCCTGGGTTTGTTTATTACTATAACCCTAGCCGCGGAGAACATTTACAGATCTGTCTTTACACAAATAGTCATGTGCAAGAATAATGAGAAAAGATTGCATCTTGAAGATCGTAATCTTCCCATCATGTTTTTGTCTTCTTGTCTCTCATGAGTATGTGGGATTGCCTTTCAGCCTTGGCGTACAATATATGCTTTATCGCAGCTTTTGTTTGCCCGTCTCTGGGTGATGTCACCAGCGGCCAGGCTGACACATATTGCCATGGTAAACTCTCCCCAAAATACACATTCAGCCCAGACAAAGCCCCGCTGTTTCTGTGAGCATTAGAGTAAATGGCGGCCTTTATTAATGTAGAAAATGTTAAAGAGAAATCCAATTTCGGAGCTGAAAAGTGTCCCCGCGTCGTAACAAGCAACGTGCTAATTTCATGCCAGGAACACATTGTTAGATAAATTACAATGGCACTCGTTACAATGGGCTGCAGTGTTCACTCTGACAAAAAGCCCATAATACCGCTTACATTATTGCTTGTTTCTATATGTTCATTTAGACGGCTTGACTAAAAGGAAAACAAATGCAGATTTTTCACTTTTTTTTCCTTTTAAGTCTCTGCACATGAAAGCTCGGGACTAACAAAGGTCATCCCTTTAAGCCGAACTATTGGCAGATATAAACGACTCTACTTCATGAAGATCTGTGTTGTTTACTACATCATTAAAACAGAACTGGCTTTCAAGTGTAAGTTTACCTTCTTGGAAAAAATTAAAAGGTGAACTAACACTCTACAGCCTCTCCACCCACCCCTCAGACCTTGCTACACTTACCTCCATGGGTCATACAGTACAGTGCAGCAGTCCTGGGGTTTGAAAAACGCTCCGTTCTTCCTCTTCTTTCCCAAACAACATGAGCACGAACATGACCATGCTGACTAATCAGAACTGCTATGATCCATTCCAGCAACCTACACCCTCCTTAACCACCCTTAGTCCCCACTGTACTTACCTCCATGGGTCATACAGCCCAGTGCAGCAGTCCTGGGGTTTGAAAACCGCTCTGTTCTTCCTCTTCAACATGACCACGAACATGACCATGTTGACTGATCAGAATTGCTCTGATTTATTCCAGCATACTATACCCTCCACATCCACCCCTAGTCCCCTCTGTACTTACCTCTATGGGTCATGCAGTACAGTGCCGCAATCTTGAGGTTTGAAAATCGCTCTGTTCTTCCTCTTTTTTCCCTAGCAACATGACCACAAACATGACCGTGCTGACTGATCAGAGTTGCTCTGATCCATTCCAGCACCCTATACCCTCCTCATCCACCCCTAGTCCCCTCTGTACTTACCTCTATGGGCCATACAGTACAGTGCAGCAGTCTTGAGGTTTGAAAACTGCTCTGTTCTTCCTCTTCTTTCCCTAGCAACATGACCGTGAACATGACCATGCTGACTGATCAGAACTGCTCTGAACCACTCCATCACCCAACACCATCCACATCCACCCCAAGTGCCCACTGTACTTACCTCAATGGGTCATACAGCCCAGTGCAGCAGTCCTGGGGTTTGAAAACTGATCTGTTCTTCCTCCTTTTTCCCAAACAACATGACAACGAACATGACCATGCTGACTGATCAGAACTACTCTGATCCATTCCAGCACCCTACACCCTCCTCATCCAGCCCTAGTCCCCGCTGTACTTATCCCCGTGGGCCATACAGCCCAGTGTAGTAGTCCTGGGGTTTTTAAAACTGCTATGTTCTCTCCTCTTCTTTCCAAAACAACATGAACACGAACATGACCATGCTGACTAATCAGAACTGCTCTGATCCATTCCAGCGCCCTTCACCCTCCTCATCCCCCTCAGTCCCTGCTGTACTTACCTCCATGGGTCATACAGCCCAGTGCAGCAGTTCTGGGGTTTGAAAACCGCTCTGTTCTTCCTCTTCTTTCCCTAGCAACATGACCATGAACATGACCATGCTGACTGATCAGAACTGTTCTGATCCATTCCAGCACCCTACACCCTCCTCATCCAGCCTTAGTCCCTGCTGTACTTACCTCCATGGACCATACAGCCCAGTGTAATAGTCCTGGAGTTTGAAGACTTCTCTGTTCTCTCCTCTTCTTTCCAAAACAACATGGACACGTACATGACCATGCTGACTAATAAGAACTGCTCTGATCCATTCCATTACCCAACACCCTCCACGTCCACCCCTAGTCCCCGCTGTACTTACCTCCATGGGTCATACAGCCCAGTGCAGCAGTCCTGGGGTTTGAAAACTGCTCTATTCTTCCTCTTCTTTCCCAAACAAAATTACCATGAACATGACCATGCTGACTAATCAGAACTGCTCTGAACCATTCCATCACCCAACACCCTCCACATCCACCCCTAGTTCCCCCTGTACTTGCCACCATGGGTCATACAGTTTGAAAACTGCTCTGTTCTTTCTCTTCTTTCCCAAACAGCATGAACACAAACATGACGATGCTGTCTAAAATCAGCAAAGAACTGGCATGTAAACAAATCCGAAGAGACCTCAGATGACGTCAATCTATGATGAAACGCGTAAAGCAGAGCCCTTTGTCGGATGACAGCACGCTTAGTACACCGCGGTCTCCTTGTTTACATGCCAGTAATTTTATCTAAGTGCTGATTTTATCTAAGTGCAATTCAAATAAACGGTATTTTATTTGGAACGTACTACACCATCATAATCTTTTTTGTCCTGAGGTGCTATTTCTTTACAAAGTATTGAAAGTCGCCCTCCTATTGATATCTGGTGTCGCCACTGATGGATATCTGCCATATTTGCAGTTCATGACTGCTCTATAATTTGAGGGTCAATCCTATCTGGTAAGCAGTCTGAATTATCCACGTGGGGATTTATGAATCATACTCCATCTTACTCACTGGTGCTGGATGAACTTTCTTTTCAACTTTATTATAGACTTTTATTATGGGCTTTTACTGATTATGATTAACATAATAACAGTATATATATATATATATATATATATATATATATATATATATATATATATATATATATATATATATATATATATATATATCTATCATTTTTTTTTTATATTTTATCGCATTAACCACCTTACTGCCCAGGCCACTTTTCAGCATTCAGCGCTGTCACCCTTTGAATGACAATTGCGCGGTCATGCAACCCTGCACCCATAAGACATTTTGAGCATTTTTTTCACACAAATAGAGCTTTTTTTGGTGGTATTTAATCATGACTGAATTTTTTATTTTTTGCTAAATAAGTGAAAAAAAAAATAGTTTTTCTTCTTTTCTGTTATAAAATTATGCAAATAATAATCTTTCTTTATACATTTAAGTTAAAATGCATTCTGCTACGTTTCTTTGGTGAAAATAACCCAAATCAGTGTATAGTATTTAGTATGTAGGCAAGTTATTGAGTCCACAAACTATGGTATACCTGTATATCTGAAAATGGATCAATCCTGATGTACTGATGGCCTCATTTTTGAAGCCCAAAAGCACCAGGACACTTCAAATGCCCCCAAATTACCCTTTTTTTGTAAAGTAGACAGACCAAGATATTAAGTAAGAGGCATGGCAAATTTTTTTAAGTTGTAATTATTTGACGCTATTTTTATTTTTTTTTACTTACTGCTACCAGCGCAATACAGCGTTATCATATAACTGGTGTGGCGGTGATCAGGAACACTGACTGGTGAGAGTGTTACTTTTTTTTTTACGATTTTTTTTTCTAACACACTGTGACCAGAGCAATACAGTGTTACCATAATGCCGCTGTACTACTCTGGGGAAGTGATCAGGATTTTTTTTTGTATTGTTGTAATTAGCTGTGATTGGCCAAAGCTAATCACATGGTACAGATGGGCTGTGATTGGCCCTGTCTGAACCCTGTAACCACTGTGACCAATCATAGATAGCAACATAATTGTATACAATGGATGCCATGAAAGGAAGCTATCCATCATTTACACCTGTCATGTGATCTGCAGTGATTGGTCACAGCGATTACATGGTGCTAGCAGTGAGCCGGTACAGTGATCAGTCATCGGTTGTGTCCCGTGGAAACAGCCGGTGACAGATTGCGTGAGGGGCATGATCTGGGGCAATGTCATATGGCTCCTGCCTGGCTGTCATTTTACTATACGCCAGATGGGTAGGTGTTAACAGGAAAAGCCTGTATGTCATTTATTATTATTATTTATTATTTTATTTGTCATTCGTAAATATCTTTTTGGTGCTTTGTACCAGCAATCATTTAACGTGTCATTATAAATATGAAGAATTGAGGAATACAATTATTTACAGTAGCACAAATTTTGCCTTTCAAAACTAACAGTTGCAATCACAAAAAAAGGTGTGTTTTTTTATTTTTTTGGTGTATAGATTGCATAGGAAAAAAATGTTAAAAACTCACTAAAATAAGCCTTTCCCGAAAAAAAAAAAAAAAGAACAATATATATGACTTTATCTTAAGTTATGACAAATTTATCATCAAATAAATACCTTTGGAAACATGTAAAAGTTAATTTGGTCCAAAACAGGAGGCAGAACTGTAGTAGAACCTTTATTATGGCCACACACCTCACAGTTTTTAAGCATTTTTAACCACTTTCAATCATAATTTAACTTTTAAGTCAACAAAATATCCAGTCATCAAGGTGAGCTACCACCGTTTATAAGATTTTGCACTTTCAATATAAACTATTGATCTATTCTTTGTTGAAAGTATAAAGTAGTCAAAGTCATAAATTGATGGCTTCTATCGACCATGAAGAAGATGGGATTGAAATTGTCCTGATCGAACTTGGCAGGGAATATGATCACTTTTAAAAGACATTGCCATTTTTTTCTCCATTTTTATTATGATAATTTTATAAACTGTATTAATCCTGTCAATTGATTTTTTTTTTTACTTCAAAATTGACCAAATTCTGGCGGTTGTTTAAACTTGTGGGTATTGGATTGCTTTTTTTTTTTTTTTGGTAATTACTTAGGATAATATTTTGATTCCCCAAACTTGAGGTGATTGTAGCCGCTTTCGGGGTGTGCCTCCTTCTTCAAGGCCCAAGCAATGCTTAATTCCCCATGGACAGATTGTGGTGAAAATGGATTAAAAATTGGATTAAATGGATTAAAAATTAAATGTATATGTCTTAGCCACATATGTGCTGATTCTATTAAATTATCTTATTTGTCTTTTGAGTTGTTTTTTTTTTTGGGCGAAATCGCAATGGTTTTTTTTCTGGTTTTAATGCTTTCCTCAATAACTCATATTAAAGCTATATTAGCTTAACCACTTTCTGACCAGCCTCCGCAGGTTCCCGTGAATTGCCATACCTGTATGGCAGTTTGGGTAGGCGATCCTGGGGGCGCGTGCACGCACATTCACTCGCCAGATGGGAAGCTGATCCATGGGGCGGGCGGCCACGATTGCCGCTGGCTGCGGCTGCTTGCCGCCTGCGATCGCTCCCCGTGAAGAGAGAACGGCGGTCTACTGTTGTAAATACAGCAGACCATTGTTCTCTCTGGAATCAATACAGAGCTCCTGTGTTCCTCCTATTTAGAAGAACACAGGAGCTCTGTATTGATTCCAGAGAGAATCTAGAAAGATTCTCCCACAGTTGAAAAACACCACCTAGGCTCACATGTAACCCTTTGCTCGCCCCTGGGTTAAACCCTTCCCTGCCAGTGTCATTATTACAGTAACAGTGCTTATTGTCACTGGTCCTCCAAAAAGTGTCAAAAATGTCAGTTAGATGTTCGTTCCACTAAGCAATGCTGATCGCCACCATTACAGTAAACCCCCGCTCCATCGCGGTTTAGTTTTTGCGGTCCCGGTATATTGCGTTTTTTTCTGTAATGTTATTTTACTATATAAATCATTAAAAATTAAATATTTGTGTGTTTTCCATAGCTCTTGCTCTGTCTCTCAGTATCTTTTATGTGTTTAAATTAGTTTCTATTGTTTTAAAAGTGTGTTTAAAGACCTTAAAATGCTTTTAAAAGTACAGTGACAGTAAAAAAAAGCATGCCTACAATGTATTTAATAGGGTTTTTCTATTTTGCAGATTTTCACTTTTCGCGGCTGGGTCCGGAACGTAACCCCCGCAATGGAGGGGGGTTTACTGTACTAGTAAAAAATGATTAAATAAATAAAATTGACGTAAATCTTTCCCCTAGTTTGTAGACACTATAACTTTTGCACAAACCAATCAAAATATACTTATTGGGATTTTTCTTACCAAAAATATGTAGCAGAAGACAAATTTACCTAAAATGATGAAAAAATTAGATTTTTGCATTTTGAATTTTTTTTTTTTTTTTTATTGGGAATGTTACAGTTCATGGCAGAAAGTGAAAAATATTGTTTTTTTTTTTTTTCAGAATTGTCGCTCTTTTTTTGTTTTTAGCGCAAAAAAATAAAAATCGCACAGGTGATCAAATACCACCAAAAGAAAGCTCTGTTTGTGGGAAAAAAGGACATCAATTTTATTTGGGTACAGCGTCACACGACCAACGCAATTGTCCGTTAAAGTAACACAGTGCCGAATCGCAAAAAATGGCCTAGTCATTAAGGGGGAAAATCTTTCAGTCCAGAAGTGGTTGGTTTATTAATAAGCTTGTATTGGTAGATTGTTTGGTTTTAAGCAATCACTTTAAATGATATATTCCCTGTCTATTGAAATTGGTTGAAATTGAGCACAAATTGCCACATATATGGCTAGCTTTAAACATAATCTCCAGCTTATGTATTCTGAACACAATTACGTGAGATGGATGTTAAAATGTTGGACTATTCCAAAGCACAATCCCATTACAAACCGCATTGTTCTTGTTAATTAGAAACAGAGAACTTTCCTCTAAATCAGGCTGTGCTGTCAGCTAACTTAACATTGAGATACACTTTTGCAAATAAACAGGTTTAATTACTTGTAAAACATTGTTATGGCTGCTGTGGGATTTATTGTATTTGTTTTTTTACGCGTGTGGTGGCTTTTGAGGGTATTGTGCTATTAGGAAACGATTGACCCTTAATGAATGACAAGGTGTAGATAATATCAAAACCCTCAATAATACAGTGAAGTTAGTTTGCAAAGGTTCAGCAAGGAAAAGCAAAATGTTAACCATAACAATATGCAAGTGTCAGGCTTTGGGACTATACAGTAGAAATATAGAAAGGAGCGCCAGACCAAAACCAGATGAAAGAGTCCAAGGTAATTGTAATTGTTGGTAGAAAAAAGTCATATAAAAACAGCCAATGTGTTTTGCGGCAACACAACTGCCCCTTCTTTAGGGATAAACACATGATAAAACTTGGATGGATTTAGAGACTACAGTGCTTCAGAACAACATACTCAAAGAAATGGTGGGACCTTTTAGACTTGTGTAGCGCTACACCTGCAAGAGCTGCTGGTATTTGGCCTGGGTCCAGGGGCAGACTGGCAACTTTCAGCCCAGGGGGCAGGTACAAACCAGAGGCCCATGGTGCAGCGACTTGGCCCCCTCCAACTCTCCCTCTTCCCGTCCTCCTCCTGACCCTCATTCCAGGCTGAAGCCCTGCTTCAGGTACTCTCTACTCACCAGCTGAATCCAGGTTCCCAACCTGCCCAGCAGGGGGCGGTTGGGGGGAGCTGGGGCAGCTCGGTTAGGGCTGGCCAGGGGAGGAGAGTCTCCAGTGGGCCATGGAACCAGCCTGTCCTCAGACACAGTTTACACCATCCATGCTGGAGAGGGAGGCCTGGTTTCTGTCCTTGTCTTCAACCTGCACTCAGTAGGTCAGCAACGGGGACTTTTTACTTCTCTGCACCAGGAATCCTTTAGGCATGTCTGTGGCAGAAGCAGTGCAGCCTTTTTAAAGGACATCAGAGTGGCCCAAGGGGGCAATTGCCCCCCTGCCCCCTGGCCCAGTCCTCCCCTGCCTGGGTCATCCTTCTTTTGCCCTGCAGCCAGGCACAAGATAGATTCACACAGCCAAGTGCACACGCACTTCTGCTTATTGTCTCCAATGACCAGTCTAGGGGTTTTGTTTTGTTGTTTTATTAGATTGATGGGGAAGGGATTAGATTGATAGGGAAGACTTTGATAGGGAAGGGATATACAGTGGGCAAAACAATTATTTGATTCCCAGTAGATTTTGTAAGCTTGCCCACTTTCAAAGAAATGAAGGGTCAAAATATGTTATCATAGATGTATTTTAAATGTTAGAGACAGAGGGGGAGATTTACTAAAACTGGTGCACACAGAATCTGGTGCAGCTCTGCATAGAAACCAATCAGCTTCTAGGTTTTATTGTCAAAGCTTTATTGAACAAGCTGAAGTTAGAAGCTGATTGGCTACCATGCACAGCTGAACCAGATTCTGTGTGCTCCAGACTTAGTAAATCTCCCCCAGAATATCAACCAAAAATCCAGAAAAAAAAAACACATAAAACAAATGGTATAAATTAAGTTTCATGGGATGGAGGCACCTTGCCTACAGGCTGGTGCTTCATTTAAAGTCCCACCGTGCGATTCTCGTGCGTTTTTGGTGGATTCAGTCTAATTTGACCCCAGTTTTTTCATATACAGGGATGGAGATCATAGCATGACCTGCTTGTCTCATGTAAAGTCCCAAATATTTTATGAAATTAGGGATGGAGGCACTGTGCTATACAGGCAAATTACCTCATATAAAGTCCCAATCTGTGTTTTACACTGCATCCGCCAAGGGATTAGAGGTGTATGCTTCTCAGCTGGTCATTTTCAGTTTGTACCATCTTAAGAACATTGCTATTAGAGCATTGAGATACTAGAACAGTCGTGGATGGAGGTGGGTTGGGGGAAGTTTGGGCTGCTCCCTCCCACCTGCCTCCTATTTACCCATTAGCAGCCATGTGCTCCCAAAGTGGAGACACTCAAATTTAAAAGTGCTAGGACTGCAGATAACACAGGGTGCCGTGTCGTGGCTCTGCAGCTTACACATGCGTTTGGAAATGCGTGTCAACTAAACCCCTGTTATTTATTTATTTTAAGACAGGTCTACTTGGTTGGTGGCAGACTGGAGGGTAAGTACATCAGACTGGGGGCTGGCTGGCTTCCATGCACCTCTTTTAATACTTTTCAATTTGTTAAATTAAGTTTCATTTCAGTGAAAAAAAGTATTTGATCCCCAAGCAAAACACGACTTAGTATTTGGTGAAAAAACCCTTGTTGGCAGGCACAGAGGTAAGATGTTTCATGTAGTTGGTGACCAGGTTTGCACACATCTCAGGAGGGATTTTGGACCACTCTTCTTTACAGATCTTCTCTAAATCCTTAAGGTTTCTTGGCTGTTTCTTGGACTCAAAGTTTCAGCTCCCTCCATACACATTCTATAAGATTTAAGTCTGGAGACTGACTAGGCCACTCTATGACCCTAATGTACTTCTTCTTGAGCCACGCCTTTGTTGCCTTGGCAGGATGTTTTGGGTCATTGTCATGCTGAAGGACCCATCCATGACCCATCTTCAGTGTTCTGGCTGAGGGAAGAAGATTCTCATTCAAGATTTTACAATACATGGCCTTGTCCATTGGCCCCTCAATGGGATAAAGTCGGTCTGTACCTTTAGCAGAGAAACAGCCCCAAAGCATCATGTTTCCACATCCGTGCTTGACTGTAGGGAAGGTGTTCTTAGGGTCATAGCCAGCATTTTCCTCCCTCCAAACTCAGTGAGTCAAGTTAATGCCTAAGAGCTCAATTTTGGTCTCAACTGACCACAGCACTTTCTCTTAATCCTTGGAGTGGAAACATTATGCTTTGGGGCTGTTTCTCTGCTAAAGGTACAGTCTGACTTTGCCGCATTAAGGGGCCAATAGATGGGGCCATGTATTGTAAAATCTTGGATGAGAACCTTCTTCCCTCAGCCAGAACACTGAAGATGGGCCATGGATGGGTCTTTCAGCATGACAATGACCCAAAACTTACTGCCAAGGCAACAAAGTAGTGGCTCAAGATGAAGCACAATTAGGTCATAGAGTGGCCTAGGTCTCCAGACCTTAATCCTATAGAAAATTGGCGACAGCCAAGAAACCTTAAAGATTTAGAGAAGATCTGTAAAGAAGAGTGGTCCAAAATCTCTCCTGAGATGTGTGCAAACCTGGTCACCAACTACAAGAAATGTCTTACCTGCTTGGTTTTTACACCAAGTACTAAGTCATATTTTGCTTGGGTATCAATACTTCTTTTACTCACTGAATTGCAACTCAATTTATTATTTGTATAATGTGTTTTTTTTCTGGATTTTTGGTTGATATTCTGTCTCTATCATTTAAAATACATCTATGATAAAAATGATAGACCCTTCATTTCTTTCTACGTGGGCAAACTTACTAAATCTGCAGGGGATCAAATATTTTTATTTTTTTTTTCCACTGTAGTAGGATACTCTAAATTGAACTATTCACAATAAGGACTCCATCTTCGTTTCCTAGTGACACTTGACTGAAGTCCTTGCAAAGGCAGATGCAGACTTCCTTACAGCAGAAACAAACTGATTGCAGAACAGAGCAATGTCCCTTAGTGGACAGTTTTTGACAAAGCTCTAAGAACAATAGCCAGCATTTTTCTTTGTGTGGGTTGTCAGCTGACTTAGAGCACAAGAGGGTGTGACTGTCTAAGGATCCTTAGGGTGTCTGTACTCACAAGGCTCCTGAAGCACCACCAGCAGCCTTCTGTCTCTGTGATACCAGACCAGATGAACTGTAGACTCTCCTTCTGTTAGCTATGGTACACATAAGCAAATAGGCATGTGCAAGAGATAACGGCCTAAGGGCTCTTTCACACGGGCGATCCGATCAGATCCGCCTGTCAGTTTTTTAGGCGGATCTGATCGGATCCTCCATGCAGCTCTATGGGGCAGCGGGTGTCAGCGGAGACACCTCCGCTGACACCCGCTGCCATCCGCATCCGATATTGTGCTTGAAATCTGGATGGATGGAAACCCTATTTTTCCATTTGTTCAGTAATCGGAGCCGGTCAGATCTGATGACAGCGGACAAGCGGTCCGCTCTCATCCGACCCCCCATAGAGGGCAGCGGGGGCTGAGACACCTCCCTCTCCGCTCTGCAAGCGGAGACGGAGCTGTCATCCGCCCGGCTCAGCGGGTATCGCGGATCGATCCCTGCTGAGCAACACGGATCCGCCTACGGAGCGGACCGTGTGAAAGAGCCCTTAATCACCTCCCCAAACAATTTATATGAGAAACAAAAAAGAAAGCGTCCCAAGGGGATTTGAATGGACATAGCTGATACTCCTCTGACCTTTTGATCAGCCATGTCCATTCAAATCCCCATGGGACGCTTTCTTTTTTGTTTCTCATCTGTCAACTATGTTTGGGCCTAAGCCAACCACACAGAATTCACGCCCTCAGGTTGCCCACCTGAGGCCACCTGTCAGCAATTCAGGCCATGTGCTTCTTGAACATAAATACAGTCACCCAGCATGCCTAGGGGTACCTTCCTTTGTTATTAGTCAGGGCTGTATGAATATGCATGCTCACATCTGCATGCTTTCTGCCTGCTGTTCAGAACTTTTCATAGCTGCAAGGACAGCATGAGAAGCACCAAAGCATATTGAGCAGATTACACTAACCAGTCACTGCTCTTTGTTAAGCAGACAGCAAATAAACTTACCTATCTGTCTCTCTGTTAGGCAGAGAAGCCAAAAATGATAATACAAGCACCCTAGCAACCTACCTAGGAGGGTGCTACACTTGCAAGAGTAGTCAGATGAAGGAAAACTTTAAGCAAGCTCAATAGTCCTTGCTAGGTGGCTCCCACACAGCAAGGCTTCCAACAGTAATTCAAATGATAGAACTATAGAAAGGAACCACTAAAGAAAGCCATACACAAGAGATTAAAATAATTTTAATTGTTGATAAAATAAGTCATATAAAAACAGCCAACATGTTTCAGGGCAACACCACTCCCTTAAAAACCGCTGTCAAGTTGTTCCTCCATAAGGAGGGTGTAATACTGATTCTAATATAGATCTGTGAAGTCAATGGTTTCTTGGAGTCCATCCAAGTTTTATCCGATGTTGAGCCCTGATGAACAGGAGGAGGGGTCTTGCTCCAAAACACAATGGCTGCTTTTATATAACCTTTTATCAACAATTAACATTATTTTGGCCTCTTCATCTGGTTCTGGTTTGGCACTCCATTCTGTATTTCTGTGGTTTGAGCTACTGTTGAGTGCTGTTTGAGTTTGCTGTGTGGGAGACACCTTGACAAAGCTGTTGAGCTTGTTTGAAGTTTTCCTTCATCTGACTGCACATGCAAGTCTAAAGTTCCCAATGCTTCTTTGAGAATGTTGTTGCTGAAGGCTTTGGGACCAGACAGTGGATATTTTTGCCAAAATTGAACCAAAATGAATCTTTTATTTCTCCAGGAAGCACCACAAAGCGAAAATGGCATAAACAAAACTGCTTCCCTTTTTTGGGAAGTCCAGCAGTGAAGCTAAGGGCCACCAAAGGAAGTTGGAGCTGAAGTCCAATTGTTGGAGTCACTGCCAATCCCACTTACATGAAAGGAATCAGTAGCTGAGCCTTAAAGTGGACCTGAACTGAATAAGTAAATATTTGTTGTTATAGTAAACATCTATAAAAGTTAATTGTGCTGATTCGTTGTCCAGAAAAAAAAAAATGTCTGGAGAACCTCCCAAAAATAGCTGTGCACTCCATGGTATGTGATGGTGCTTAGGCACTCCTAATCCTACAGCCTCATAGCTCTATATATATCTACGGTGAGAGATCTGTGGTACTGCTGCCTCTAACTACTCTCAGGAGTTTTGTGGTGATATTTAATTATGTCACTACTGTGTTGCAAACTTCCTTGCTGGGTACTCTGACAAAAAGAAGCAAAGCCTTGCCTTTACCAAAATGGCTGACTCCACACAGAAACACAATGCAGAACAAAATGTACCAAGTCCAAGAAAGCACCAAATAAGAACATATCCTTAGGAGCCCAAAGTCTTTATTGTTCAACTGGTTAAAACAAGCAGGAAAAAATGCATCCAACACATTTCAAGGTCCACACAATCTCCCTTCATCAGGGTTGGATGAAAAGTTTAAAATAACACTTAAAAATAGTGATAAAGAAGAATTTCTACTAAAAACACACAAATGAAAGAAAAATAAACAAATAATAATGCCTTGTAATTCATGCAATTATTATTGGATGTTACCAGTGGAAAATTTAGACTGCCAGCTAAAGAAAAAAAAAAAAAAGCAATAGCACAGGAGGGGTCCCTATTGCTTTCTGTGATGTTGGGAGATGAGGTGTTCCCTTCATGCTGTTACACAAAGTGGACAATACAAAGGGTAGGATATCATATTAATTACAGGTAATTATATAGCACCAACAAGGTCAAGGAGCTTACAATCTAAGGTCCTTATCTACTGCATATACACAAATACATACTTGAACCAGTTCAGGCAGGAGCCAAATAACCTTCCAGCATGTCCTTGGAAGTAGGTAAGAGTACCCAGAGAAACTGTCATGCACCTGGTTGAGGCTGAGCTGACACAAAGTGGACAATACAAAGGGTAGGATATCATATTAATTACAGGTAATTATATAGCACCAATAAGGTCAAGGAGCTTAGAATCTAAGGTCCGTATCTACTGCATATACACAAACACATACTTGAACCAGTTCAAGCAGGAGCCAAATAACCTTCCAACATGTCCTTGGAAGTAGGTAAGAGTACCCAGAGAAACTGTCATGTACCTGGTTGAGGCTGAGCTGACATAAAGTGGACAATACAAAGGGTAGGATATCATATTAATTACAGGTAATTATATAGCACCAACAAGGTCAAGGAGCCTACAATCTAAGGTCCTTATCTACTGCACATACACATACTTGAACCAGTTCAGGCAGGAGCCAAATAACCTTCCAACATGTCTTTGGAAGTAGGTAAGAGTACCCAGAGAAACTGTCATGTACCTGGTTGAGGCTGAGATGACACAAAGTGGACAATACAAAGGGTAAGATATCATTAATTACAGGTAATTATAAAGCACCAACAAGGTCAAGGAGCTTACAATCTACGGTCTGTCTCTACTGCATATACACAAACACATACTTGAACCAGTTCAAGCAGGAGCCAAATAACCTTCCAACATGTCCTTGGAAGTAGGTAAGAGTACACAGAGAAACTGTCATGTACCTGGTTGAGGCTGAGCTGACACAAAGTGGACAATACAAAGGGTAGGATATCATATTAATTACAGGTAATTATATAGCCCCAACAAGGTCAAGGAGCTTACAATCTAAAGTCCTTATCTACTGCATATACACAAACACATACTTGAACCAGTTCAGGCAGGAGCCAAATAACCTTCCAACATGTCCTTGGAAGTAGGTAAGAGTACCCAGAGAAACTGTCATGTACCTGGTTGAGGCTGACCTGACGAGAGGGCTTCACCATACCTGGTCAATGCCAAGCTGATGAGAGGGCTTTCCCTAACACCCCCTGTCCTGTTTCTCCCAAAGGTGATGACAGGCTATAACAGGGCAAGGAGTGGCACGGGTGCCTTGTAGGAGATCCTGGCCAGGAGATTCTTGCAGCAGGTGCCAATCAGCAGAGAGACTGCAAAGCTGGCCAATACGAAGACAAGTAGCAGATGTAAGTCAGGGGGTGGCAAGCAGGCTGGTAAGCAGGCAGATGAAGGATACTCTGGCAGATGTGAAGGCACTGAAGCAGGTCCCAGGAAAGCTGGCAAGTAGGCGGGTGCAGGATCTTGGGTGGTCAGGCTGGCAAGAATCAGTATCAGCTGGACAACAGTGGTGCATAATTGTTAACCAAAGCAGAATCAGAGCCAAGCCGGGTCAGTATTGAGGAAGCAGAGAATGTACAGCAGGCAGCAGGCAGAAGGCAGAGTCAGAACACTAGCCGGAGTCAGCAACGGGTTATCAGGAACAATACAAAATAGGCTGGGTAAACAAAAAAGCAAGCACAGGTTCAGGTCACAGACAAGGGAAGCTGACAACCACTCAGCAACCCTCTGGTGTCTGGATAGGCAAGTGGGCGCCAAGTATTTCCGCTTGCTCATGCTAACACACGTGCATACACACATGAGAAAAATATGGCACGTACAGTTGTCACTCGAGAATTTGCGCATGTGCATACCTTTGCGCACGACCGTGCATACAATTTCCCTGACATGTACACTCTGCGGTTGGGATTTACACCGATGACCCTAGTCCGAAAGGCAGATGTACAAACCACTGAAAATCTTTCCAATCCCTTGAAAATCCCTTGAAAAAAAATCCTAAAGTGAAGAGAATATTTACTACAGCCAGCTGTATGAATATAACATGGAGATTATCTCAACTTTCTATTATGTATTTTTTAGCAAATTTAATTTAATGTACTTTTTCAATAAAGTGATTTAATAGTCCTTTGCTGGGCCATTTTGAGACCCAGGTTGCTCCAAATCCATTTCTTAACAAATCGCAAGAAATGAAATATCTGACTATATAATGATCTGATGCAATTTTAGAAGCCTGCTTCTGTATTTCTATGTTTAGCATTGGAGTGTCAAGTGAAAGCAATAATCTTCTTATTCATCACCATGACAACTTTCTGTGCTGAATCCCTCTCGGAGAAGTGACTGTCTCTTGCTGGCTTGCCCATGTTGTTTGAATAAACTTCTTGGCCTTAAAGTGACACTAAACGATATCCTTATTCTAGAATAATAATCCATACATGTCAGAGTTAATTTCATGGACGGAAATATTTGCATCATAATTTTTATGGACTGCACGTTTTCAGTGACGAAAACCAAACAAAAATAAAATTTGAATTAAGTCAATTGACTATCACGAAAATTAATTCCAATTTTCATCAACAAATGAAAACAGAACAAAAATGTGGGGGAGGGACATTTACCCACCTGAACTTCGGCTTTACTCAGAGCTCCGCCTGTCTGTTAAAGCCTAAGCCCCCTGACTCTATCGACAAGCTGTATTTGCTGAGAGACGCAGGCTCCCATCAATCCTTTCCCTTTCCTATGCAGTTTCACACATTACACTCATTCTTTTTGTCGCCCTCTAATAGACTTCTCTAAATTGGCAAAGCAGTTTAATTCCCAGCCTATAATAAATAATAGCACATTAAAGTAGAAAGGGATTGTAAAGGCAGAAGGTTTTTTTTTTTTTTATCTTAATGCATTCTATAAAAAAAAAAAACCTTCTGTGTATAACAGGCCCCCTCAGCTCCCCTCAGCCCCCCCGCCCCCCTAATACTTACCTGAGCCCATCTTTATCCATTGATTTTGCAGGAGTGCCTAAGCTGCCTGGGGCTCCCCTCCTCATTGGCTCCCGCTGCTAACAATCAAAATCAATCAGCCAATCAGGAGAGAGAGGGGGCGGGTTTATGTCACGGCTCAGTGTCTTGATGGACACAAGGAGCTATGACTCGACTCGGGTGCCCCATAACAAGCTGCTTGCTGTGGGGGGCGCTCAACAGGAAGGAGGGACCAGAAGAGCAGAAGAGGGATCTGAGAAGAGAAGGATCCGGGCTGCTCTGTGCAAAACCAACTGCACAAAGGAGGTAAGTATGACATGTTTGTTATTTAAAAAAAAAAAAAAGACTTTACAATCACCTTAACCACTTGCCGTCTGCTCACTCGAGCACTACTGCGGCAAAGTGGTTTGTTATTGTCTGGCGACCTAGACCTACGTCACCAGACATTCCCCTCTCTCGGTGGTGCTCACGCGCCGCCGGAGGCTCGCTCCCGCTGTATTCAGTCACAGTGGGAGTCGGGCCAGGGGAGGAGCAGCGGCGATCGCCACTGCTCTTCCCCGATCGTCGGGGAATCGAGTGTGGAGATCCGCCTGCTTGTGTAAACAGAACGGGCGGATCTCCTAAGTGACAGGCAGGGTCAGATTGCAGGGTTCAGCATAGCTGAACATGCGATCTGTCCCTGTGTCACTCATTCAGCTCCCCCCACACACGTTAGTAAGCACCAGGCATACATTAACCTCTCCCTCTCCAATAAAATTAACCCCTTCCCTGCCAGTGTCATTTTTACAGTAACAGTGCATATATATAGCATTGATTACTGCAGTAATGTCACTGGTACCCCCAAAAGTGTCAAAAATGTCAGTCAAGGGTCCGATCTGTCCGCCGCAATGTCGCAGTCCCGCAAAAATAAAATCGCAGATCGCTGCCATTACTCGTTAAAAATAAAAAAACCAAAATGACAGAAATCTTTCCCGTAGTTAGTAAACGCAATAACTTTTTGCGCAAACCAATCAAAATACGCTTTTTGTGATTTTTTTTTTACCAAACATAGGTAGCAGAAAACAAATTGGCCAAAAAATTTTAAAAAATTTGATTTTTACATTTTTTTTTTAGGGGGAATTTCATATAAAAAAATGTGAAAAATATTGTTATTTTTTCAAAAGTGGCCCAGACGTAAGACCGCAAAATCCTCTAGTGGTAAAGTGGTTAACCACTTGGAGACCAGGTTTTTTCTGGCACTTTTTGTTCCCATGTAACAATTTTTTTTTTTGTTGCTAGAAAATTACTTAGAACCCCCAAACATTATATATTTTTTTAAAGCAGGGGCCCTAGAGAATAAATTGTGGGTTTTGCAAATTTTTATATCACACAGTATTTGCGCAGATGTTTTTCAAACGCAATTTTTGGGAAAAAAACACACTTTTTAAAATTTTAATGCAAATAAAAAATAAAAAAAAAAACACAGTACATAACCCTTCAAAATATACAGGATGGGCACATATATAGAAAATAAATAAAATAAAATACAAAATAAGTGACAATTAATTTAAATTATGAAAGGTAGGCACATAAATAGGTAATTAAATAAAATTCCAGATGAATCACATCTAATCACAATATAATATTCAATGTGCTTCAAACATGACCTTATATACAAAGTGCATATGTGCAGACAACCTAATTAGATGTGCCACCAATTAAGTATAAATAAAGTGCATGTGTTATGGCCGATCCAAAAATCTGTGCAAACAATGCAAGAAAGTGCAATCAGGTAAGTATTACATAAAGTGCAAAATATAAGTGATGGGTGTTTATTTTATTTTATTTTATTTTATTTATTCATTTATATATGTGCCCATCCTGTATATTTTGAAGAGTTCCTTTCTACTATAATCCAGGAGTGCAGTGCTTATATATCCCCCCATTTACTTACTATAGTTACTGTTCAGGTACCGGTCCAGTACTTGCAGCACCTGGAAAAAATACTTTTTTTAAGAGATTTATTAATGATAATACCTTGATAGCGCAAGAATCATTACACAATCTATACAATACATATCCCAATTTTTTTGTAAAATATAAAAGATGATGGCCCGTCGAGTAAAAAGATACCAAAAATGTTACGTATGCAAATGCCCGCGCAGCAGCATCAAACGGTGTACATTTTATTATCCATAGGCGAGGATTTAAAAGCCTTTACAGGTTACCGCTTTATGTTTACAGAGGCGGTCTAGCGCAAGAATTACTGCCCATGATCTGACATTCAATGCGATACCTCACATGTGTGGGACGATCGCTGTTTGCGTTTGTGCAGGACAGACACATGCATTGCCATTTGCACACTAACACAGGGGGGACAGGGCAGTTTAATTTTTTTTTCTTAATTATTAATTTATTTTATTTTATTTAATACTGTAGCTTTAATTTTTTTTTTTTTTGATCACTTTTATTGCTGTCACTAGAAATGAAGACATCCCTTGTGACAGCAATAGGCAGTGACAGGTACTCTTTATGGAGGGATCGGGGTCAAAAAGACCCCAAATCCCTCATTTGCACTTAAAAGCATTCAAAATACCAAAATTGGCATTTTTAAATAATTTAAAAAATATTGATAGCCAGGTAAATGGGAAGTGATGTCATATCATCGTTGCCGGGTTACCATAGCTGAGAGCCAAGCAAAGCCAATTCTGGCTTTGTATGGGTTTCCAATCAGCCGCCGGATGCGCTGGCTAGTAGCTTGGGTCTCCCGGTGGGCCTGAGAGAGCCATGAAAGGCAGCGGGAGGGGGGTAGTGGCTAGTTAGCCACTCCGATTGCTATTACAAGACAACTGACTGGCGGCTCGGGGTGATGCCTGCAGCTACATATCATCCCGGTACAACCACTTGAAGTCAAATAACATACCAGGTATGTGTTGCACTACCACATACGAATAAGTAGGGCCATCTACTAAGCTGCTGAAATAAAAAAAAAAAAAAAGAAAAAGGCTTTTTTTTTAATTTTTATTATTATTTAATGTTGGTAATATATTTAGGAAATAAGTGCAATGGCATTACAGCCAATAGAGTTTAAAGTTTTTGGGGGTTTTATATTTTAACATTGAATTTCTGTTTGTCAAGCAATATTTTTGTTTGTTTATGAAACTTTGTTTTATTTATAAATACATTATATATGTATATATATATATATATATATATATATATATATATATATATATATATATATATATATATATATATATATAAAATTTATGATTTAAATAAACCCACTAGATTTTAGTTGCCTAAAATGTACTGGTGACTAAAATAGGTCCGCATACAAAAGAAGAGCATTCTCGCAGTATTTCTGGGAACGCAGCCAGCGTGCGTTCCACGGTTTCAGGAAGTGACATTGTTGGTTGCCGTGACCGGAAGTACATCCTTTCTTGGTCCATCCTTTCTTTTGAGTGACACAGGAGAAGGGGACCTTCTAGGGTTTTTCTTGTCTGGAGGAGTCCTGTCCATTAAAGCGGAGTTCCACCCAAAAGTGGAACTTCCGCTTTAGGCAGTTCTAACCCACATTTGGCATGTCATTTTTTTGGGGGGAGCGGGTTCCTAGTTTTGACAGGTACCCGCTCCCACTTCCGCTCAGAGCGCCACGGCACCCTGAGCGGAAGTTTTCCTCTCCCCCTCCCTCCCTGCAATCTTCTGGGACATGTCAGAGGTCCCAGAAGATTGCCGGCCAATCACGACGCGTAGTGCAACTGTCACAGCCAGGTGCCCACACCAGTTATGCCGGCGCTGCAGACAGAGAGGGAGAAGAGCAAGGCTTCGGGCGGCCGCATCGCTGGACCGTTGGACAGGTGAGTGTGTGTTTAGGCTGGAACTCTGCTTTAAGATTTACTATAAGGCTCAAAAATTCCCATAGACACACTCCTAAACCTTGTGGACAGCCTTCCCAGAAGAGTTGAAGCTGTTATAGCTGCAAAGGGTGGGCCAACTCAATATTGAACCCTACGGACTAAGACTGGAATGCCATTAAAGTTCATGTGTGTGTAAACCCAGTCGTCCCATATACGTTTGACAATATATTGTATAAAAAAATAAAATAAAATAACCTCTGTTAAAAGGGGCAGTGCTATGTCTGAAAGTAAATTCTTAAAGTGCTTTATAGTTCCTTGTGTCCATGTGGTTTCCCAACAAATTGCTAGTAGTAAATTTAGAATAAAACATATATAAAAAAAAAAATAACCAAAGGAGATGATATACAAAGAACAGTAATCATGTAAACCCATCCAAGCCCAATTAACCACTTGCCAACCGCCGCACGACTATCTACTGAGGCAGTCAGCCCCCTACAGGCAAAGCGACGTAGACCTACGTCGCTCCCCTACGTCGCTCCCCTACGAGCCTGTAGGGGGCGAGCGTGCGCTGCTGGCGGCGCGCTCATGCCCCCGTTCGTTCCCTGCTGAGCCTGTGCGTGTGACCGGCGGCTCCGATGTCCCCTGGCCACTCGCAATCTCCCGCAGGAGAGGGAGAAAGACAGACGGCTGATGTAAACACAGCCGTCTGTCATTCTCACTGAAGTAGGCATAGAGGCTATGTGATCCTGCTATGTAGGATCGCATGTCTCTGTGGTTACTTCACTAGCCACGCCCCCTGACAGGTAGAATCACACCCCTAGGGGCACACTTAACCCCTTGATCACCAATAAAGTTAACCCCTTCCCTGCCAGTGTCATTATTACAGTAACAGAGCATATTTATAGCACTGATTACTGTAGTAATGTCACCTGTACCCCCAAAAGTGTCAAAAATGTCAGTCAGGGGTCCGATCTGTCTGCCGCAATGTCGCAGTCCCGCAAAAAAAAATCACAGATCGCCGCCATTACTAGTTAAAAAAAAAAACAATAAAAATGACATAAATCATTCTTGTAGTTAGTAAACGCAATAACTTTTGCGCAAACCAATCAAAATACGCTTATTGCAATTTTTTTTAACCAAAAATATGTAGCAGAAAACAAATTGGCCTAAAATGTTAAAAACATTTGATTTTTACATTTTTTTCTTTTGAGAATTTCATATAAGAATATGTGAAAAATATTATTTTTTCAAAACTGTCTCTGTTTTTTGGTTTATAGCGCAAAAAATAAAAAGCGCACAGGTGATCAAATACCACCAAAAGAAAGCTCTGTTTTTGGGGGGAAAAAAAACGTCAATTTCATTTGGGTACAGCGTTCCATGACTGCGCAATTGTCCGTTAAATTCACGCAGTGTCGAATCGCAAAATAGGGCCTGGTCTTTGAGCAGCCAAATCCTCTGGGGCTTAAGTGGTTAATACCAGTATGCAACTGGAGATAGCTACCTTCAGCCATTGTTGACAGTGTCCATAAAAATAATCTAAAATTGATTTAGAATAAGATGCATTTTATTACATTTTTATTGCTTTACGGCTTTTACTTTAAACTCACTTTTTGTTTTTTTTTGTTTTTTTTAAATGCCCAGTTATTGTGACATTGCATAGTTTACTTACTCAAGCTGTTCCAAGAGTAATGATGCTTTCCTCTCCATCAGCCGTCACTTTGCATATTACAAACCTTGAAAAATGTGTTGTGTGCAGCCTTTTTAAGTGAATGGCCCAATTAAAACTATTGGAAAGTGCCACAAGCTGCAGCTCGAAGTGTTAAGCCCGAGCCAATGCTGCACTGCTCGTACCGCTCAGAAACCATTAGTTATGGGCGCATTTAGCCGCGGGTTGTTGATTTGAAAAGCAAATAGAAAGAAATGAGTACATAAATTTGGTAGTTTTTTTTTCTTTTTGACAAAGTCAAATGAGTGAGAATCTTCCAGACACTGGGCAGCATAGTCAAGGGCAAAACACTAAAGGACAAAAATTGAGGCAGCCATCTCTTTTTTTTTTTTTTTTTTCTGAAAGATTGGTTCCTGCAAGAGTAGGAATAAATAACTTTTTTTTATGGATTAAAAAAGACACAGCAACTGGATAGATTACAGTATGTTGGGCTGCAATTTATATTGGCTTTTATAGTTGTAACCTGATCAACTGACGTTTAAAAAAATTTAAATTGTCGTTTTAATGTTTTTTTTTTTTTTATCTTTTGCTGTATCTCAGTATCATAAACCCTTTTTTGGCACCGTGATATTGGTACCTTTTTTCATGTTGTATGGTCTTGTCCTCCGCTTGTCTCTTTTTGGAAAGCGGTGACGGACACTCTGGGTAAAATTTTTGATACCACTATCCCTTTGGATCCAGTGGTGACTTTATTGAATAAACTGGGGGAAGTGGCTGGGGATAAATATGCCAAACTATGTATCACTTATACCTTATTTTATGCTAGGAGAGAAATCCTTTTGCGGTGGAAGCTGCCTGAGCCTCCCACCCGGACAACCTGGATAGTCGCTGTCTCTGGGACGCTTCCACTCTATCGTCTTACTTACGATAGTAGGAACTGTCCCAAGAAATTCGATAAAGTCTGGTCAGCCTGGATTGATGCTGTGGGTGTGCCAATCTCTCCTGTTTTTGATGATGTGAGCTAGAATATTTAATTAATTATTTTTTTCTTTCTCCTTTTGGAATTTTCCCCTTCCCCTCTTTCCCCAATTTTTTTTCCCTTTTTTTTCTCTTTCTTTTTTTTTTTTTTGGTTAGTTTTTCCTTAATGATTTGATTATTATTATACAGGATTTATTATTATACAGGATTTATATAGCGCCAACAGTTTGCGCAGCACTTTACAATGAACATTCAAGTACTTTATGGTATTTACCCCTTCTGCATGTATTGATACCCTCTGTGTAGGGTGATGTGCCTTATGTGTAAGCCCCCATTCACACTAGGGCGACTCACGAGGCGACTTGTGTCGCCCCAGGTCGCCCCAGGTCGCTTGACATGACCAAACCAATGTAAATGAATCAGTGCCGTCTTAATTGCCGCTATTAAGGTCGCTCCGACTTCAGAAAAGGGTCCTGTACTACTTTCAGGCGACCAGTGATCCGACCTGTCCCATATACTTCAATGGGAGTCGCCTCCTTATCTTAATTGAAGCGACCTGTAATCCGACTTGTCATCCGACTTTGCTAAAAAATGGCAGTGAACAAGAAAAGAGCATAATTTTCTTGCAGGCATTAGCGGTCATTTTTTTAGGCAGGCATGTCATTTTTTGGATTTCGTTTCTGGGGGGGTCTAAAAAGTGTCCCTGTCAAGTTTCAGCTCTGTAGCATGTCCAGAACCCCTAAAAAAAAAAACATTTTTCTTTTAATTTTTTGTAGTGTCTTTACCAGCTGTCTTTTATACTTGCAGGCATTCATCAGCGGTCATTTTTTTAGGCAGGCATGTCATTTTTTGGATTTTGTTTCTGGGGGGTCTACAAAGTGTCCCTGTCAAGTTTCAGCTCTGTAGCATGTCCAGAACCCCTAAAAAAAATCATTTTTCTTTTAATTTTTTGTAGTGTCTTACCAGCTGTCTTTTTTTCTTGCAGGCATTTAGCGGGCATTTTTTTAAGCAGGCATGTCATTTTTGGGATTTCGTTTCTGGGGGGTCTAAAAAGTGTCCCTGTCAAGTTTCAGCTCTGTAGCATGTCCAGAACCCCTAAAAAACAGCATTTTTACTATATTTTCAGGAATACGGCTTCTCTGCGGCTGGCTTTTTTTCTTGCAGGCATTTAGCGGGCATTTTTTTAGGCAGGCATGTCATTTTCTGGATTTAGTGTCTGGGGGGTCAAAAAAGTGTCCCTGTCAAGTTTCAGCTATGTAGCATGTCCAGAACCCCTAAAAAAAATCATTTTTCTTTTAATTTTTTGTAGTGTCATACCAGCTGTCTTTTTTTCTTGCAGGCATTTAGCGGGCATTTTTTTAGGCAGGCATGTCATTTTTTTTATTTAGTGTCTGGGGGGTCTAAAAAGTGTACCTGTCAATTTTCAGCTCTGTAGCATGTCCAGAACCCCTAAAAAACAGCATTTTTACTATATTTTCAGGAATACGGCTTCTCTGCGGCTGGCTTTTTTTCTTGCAGGCATTTAGCGGGCATTTTTTTAGGCAGGCATGTCATTTTTTGGATTTCGTTTCTGGGGGGTCTAAAAAGTGTCCCTGTCAAGTTTCAGCTCTGTAGCATGTCCAGAACCCCTAAAAAAAAAACATTTTTCTTTTAATTTTTTGTAGTGTCTTTACCAGCTGTCTTTTATACTTGCAGGCATTCATCAGCGGTCATTTTTTTAGGCAGGCATGTCATTTTTTGGATTTCGTTTCTGGGGGGTCTACAAAGTGTCCCTGTCAAGTTTCAGCTCTGTAGCATGTCCAGAACCCCTAAAAAACAGCATTTTTACTATATTTTCAGGAATACGGCTTCTCTGCGGCTGGCTTTTTTTCTTGCAGGCATTTAGCGGGCATTTTTTTAGGCAGGCATGTCATTTTCTGGATTTAGTGTCTGGGGGGTCAAAAAAGTGTCCCTGTCAAGTTTCAGCTATGTAGCATGTCCAGAACCCCTAAAAAAAATCATTTTTCTTTTAATTTTTTGTAGTGTCTTACCAGCTGTCTTTTTTTCTTGCAGGCATTTAGCGGGCATTTTTTTAGGCAGGCATGTCATTTTTTTTATTTAGTGTCTGGGGGGTCTAAAAAGTGTACCTGTCAATTTTCAGCTCTGTAGCATGTCCAGAACCCCTAAAAAACAGCATTTTTACTATATTTTCAGGAATACGGCTTCTCTGCGGCTGGCTTTTTTTCTTGCAGGCATTTAGCGGGCATTTTTTTAGGCAGGCATGTCATTTTCTGGATTTAGTGTCTGGGGGGTCAAAAAAGTGTCCCTGTCAAGTTTCAGCTATGTAGCATGTCCAGAACCCCTAAAAAAAATAATTTTTCTTATAATTTTTTGTAGTGTCTTACCAGCTGTCTTTTTTTCTTGCAGGCATTTAGCGGGCATTTTTTTAGGCAGGCATGTCATTTTTTTTATTTATTGTCTGGGGGGTCTAAAAAGTGTACCTGTCAATTTTCAGCTCTGTAGCATGTCCAGAACCCCTAAAAAACAGCATTTTTACTATATTTTCAGGAATACGGCTTCTCTGCGGCTGGCTTTTTTTCTTGCAGACATTTTACGGGCATTTTTTGGGTGTCTTTGGAGGCATGTGCTTCTTAAAAATTATAGGAAAAAAGCTCTTTTTTTTTTTTTATGTTTCTGGACAGACAAACAAAGCTATGTGAGACACACAACACTGCACACATGGGAAAAAGGAAATATGTAAAAAAAAAAACACAGGAAAAGGAAATTAGGTCACAAGACATCAGATTGTGATTGGCCAAATAAAAAGTTGCCTCGCGATTAGGTCGCGTCAAAGTCGCGCTAAGTCGCGCCAAAGTCGCGTCAAAGTCGCGCCAAAGTCGCGTCAAAGTCGCGCCAAGGTATGAAAAACATTATTAGGACATTAACAAACATCCCCCAAAGGGGAAAAAAGGGTATATTATGAGCTCTGGTTACAGAAAATGACATAGGTTACAAAGTAACAATCGCACAAATGATCATCACATGTGGAAAAAACTCTGACGCGTTCCGACCTGAGAATAAAGGTCTTCTTCAGGGATCTGTGACGTCTGGAGAAAACATATTGAAATTACAATACTGTATATTCATAAAACATCTCTATGATAACAAATAGGAATGTACAAACATATATAATGTTTTTACCAGAGTGGCGAAGTCAAACAAGGACCAGAGGTCAAATAGGTGGCTACGACATCCTCTAGAGGCATGGAGATGTGAATTCCCTCACCACAGGTGGCAGGACAAATGCACGGGGCTACAAGGAGTCACAGAGTACCCACCAGAGAGGGGCATAGACACCTGCCTGGGGAATCATAATGTGTAGTTAATTTGAGCAAAAGCAAACTATATCGCAATCTTTGCTGCAATAGGGGTTTTCTAACATTATGTAAGTTAACCTTGTATAAAACATGAAACAGATTACCAGGTAAACACATGGAACCATGTCCTAGTCTTGTTGTTATGTAGAGGTTGGGGGAATACTTGAAAAAATGGTGTTGAGTGGCTATTCTTTACCACGGATAAGGAAATGCCGATGAACTGAGTGTGGGGGGGGGGGGGTATTCCCTCAATCTTTTATATTTAGTCTGTGTCTGTGTATAGATACTTATTTATTTAGTTATCTATGTTTTGTGTAGCCACCTGGTCGGGCACCCCAATGGGAGCAAACTGTGTTTGACCGTGGTAGGTGACACCCATCAGCCGCCAGTGTGAGAGTTGTTGTAGGTTTTCCTAGGGGACAGGTAAGCATAAATGGGAATGTTCTGTATTTACATCTTAGCTACGTATGGGTAATCTGAGGGTTTTGATACCTAATGGCAGCACTTATTGAGTCGTGGGTGCTGTGTGTACTGTGTAAAAGATTTGATCAGCATGGGGTTAGGGTGAAGGTTAATGTACAAGTAAGAGTGAAGCTCCTCGTGATGTGTAGCATCTTCTGGGTGTGTGTGAAGTGTGTGATTACTAAGGAAGTCGGTAAGCCCAGTCAAGTTTCACGAGTTAACAACTTGTGTTATCTGGGGGCTGCTGCGGATGAGTGGGTAGGAGGAAAAAGGTAAGGTGGAGTGGAAACGTTATAATTCTGGGTTTTTGGAGTGTTGTAGAGTGTCCAGGGAGTGGAAAAGGGAGGGGTGGTGGGAGTAAGGGGAAGAGAGAACGGAAGGAAAAAACAAAAAGGGGGGGGTAGTGTATGTGGGCCTCCACTCTCCTCCTTCTTGTGCTAGGGTTTTGATTCATCTCTGGAGTTGGTTATATTCCTTGGTTGTTGTGAAATGGTGCCAGCATGCCCAAATTGTATTATATTTTTGTGCCGTGTCTTTGGATTGGTGGATGAGATCCTCCATTTCCGCAGTTCTCTTTATGCGGAGGAGCCATTCTCTTATGGATGGGGGGTCAGGAGTCCCCCACTGACAAGGTATGCATAATTTTGCTGCGTTTATAATACACATGGTTAGGGATTTGTAGCATAGTTTTCTAGAAGTGGTGGAGTGGTGTAAAAGAAGTTGTGCAGGGGAGAAATCCAGAGGGATTTCCGAGATATGGTGGGTAATGTGGTGGACTTCTTTTCAAAAGGGTTGAATCCGTGGACAAGTCCACCATATGTGTAGGAAAGACCCGTCGATGTCATCACTTTCGCCATTCAAACTTTTAGGTACATTCTCTTTTGATACCCAGGTTTGTAGATGTGAGCAATTCTTTGAGGGTTTAGAATTATTCTCCACGGGCCAACCAGGCTATCTATAACCAACTACTTTTTTGGTGATCACTTTTTTTTATGCAGGTTACTGCATTTTATTATCTTGGATTGAAATAGATACATTTACGGTAATTAACCTCCCTGGCGGTATGATTCTTTCCGATTTTAGGTGCTGAAAGGGGTACCATTTTTTGCATGTAATACTTAAGAATGAGCAGCCCAAACCAACTATTTACATAATTTTTTTACTGTGCGTTCTTCTTTATAACAACTTGGGTATGATAACGTTTGAAACACAAAATCAAAAATTATAATATAATAAATAACTATAAATAAGTTAAAGTATATATATATATATATATATATATATATATATATATATACAGTATAAAGTACAGTAAAACTGCAGGAAAGGGCACTGGGGGGCAAACTAATATCAATTTATTTTATTTTGTAATGAAATCAGTGTGTTTGTGTTTTTTACTTTTCAAATTTGCCACCGGTTCCACCCCCCTGCGAGCGTCACGTCGCAGGAGACGGAAGCCGGGGCTCACAAGCATCCGGCCACCATATGCCGAAGGGACACATCGCTGGATCCCGGTGACAAGGTAAGTAACCCTCTACAAGGATCCAGCGATGCTCCCTGGCGGTACCCCGAGTGTGGCTCGGGGTTACCGCTTATGGCAGTGAAATCCCACCCCGAGCCACACTCGGGAATACCACCAGGGAGGTTAAATCTATTCACCTCTTCTGTGAGCATTCATAATGGATTTGATTTTTTATGATATCACCTGTTAAATTATTCTGATATAGGGGTCAATCAACTAAGCTTTATCGCATAGGTAAGGGTATCATGTTACTCATTTGCATAAATGATCGCATGCGGTAAATAAAGTCCAATTGATAAAAATATTAAGAATAAATATTTTGCGGTAAAACGAAAAAAATTAATTCTTGGAAACTATCTAAAAAAAAATAGTGAGGCAATCTGTTAAGTCCGATTCACAAACGAAACAAGAACTAAAAAAAAAGGTGCAATATTTAACACTCCCCTTTTGGTGGCGGTAACCAGCGTGGTAGCAGAAAGGGGGGCCTATTCAAACTCTCAGAAAGGGGTATTCCACCCACCGAGAGCCTAACTCAAACCACAGAAGACCCACAGGAAAGGGTATTATTCCACCCACAGAAAGGTGTGCAATACTACCATCAGAGAGGGGTTTAATTCGACCCACAGAGACCCACAGATAGTTGGCACTATTCCACCAGCAGTGGACACACAAAAATGTGGAATTATACATCATGAGTACACAGGTATTTTTTTTATTAAATCAAAAAGGCAATACCATGCAGTTCAAATGAAATGATAACAATTTACCATTGAGAACTTTAAAAAAAAAAAAAATAGCATTTTTTTTTTTTATAAGTAAAAGTTTACAAAAGTGCAACAATGGAGTATGTCAACCGTGACAAATACTCCAGCTAGAAGTGACCTCTTGAAGTGGCCACTGTAATACTTTTGGTTATATACACCATTAAAACAAGTTAAACTTGAATAAGAACATAAAAAAAAAATAAAAATGTAAAAAAAAAAAAAATATATATATATATATATAGTAAACCCCCCTCCATTGCGGGGGTTACATTCCGGACCCAGCCGCGAAAAGTGAAAATCTGCGAAATAGAAAAACCCTATTAAAATGCACTGTAGGCATGTTTTTTTTTACTGTCACTGTATGTGTAAAAGCATTTTAAGGTCTTTAAACACACTTCTAAAACAATAGAAACTCATTTAAACACATAAAAGATACTGAGAGACATAGCAAGAGCTATGGAAAACGCAAAAATATTTCATTTTTAATGATTTATATAGTAAAATAACATTACAAAAAAAAATGCAATATACCGGGACCGCAAAAACTGAACCGCGATGTAAAATCCACAATATTTTTAATAAAATCCGCAATATTTTTAATAAAAATGTTAACATTTACAATTGATTAATTCGTGTTTATTATACCTAAGGAGGTACACTTAAAGTCAAAAACAGTTTTTGTATTTCTATAACTGCTTTTCAAAGGATGGTACCTCCTTAGGGTAGAAAATGTGTGTTGCCTGCTTGAAGTCTCCACCAAAGGCAAAACAGGAGCCCAGTTGGGAGACAGAAGTCATCCCAAAGTGCCTGAGCTAGGACCTTGTTATGAGTAGGGAATATGCTCCTAAACCTGTCACAGCCTCCCTGGTGGGTACTTGCCACCACAGCACCTTTCCCAGTCTTCATTGTCAGCTGTGGGGTAACATATCTGGACAAACACTCTCCATTACCTTACCAGCTGTGGGCTAAAATGTCTGGCCACAAACACAGAGCTTTAGAATTGACTAGCGGTGCTTTATTTATAGTGGGCTTTGGATGATAGTTCTTCATAAACCAGTACTTAAAGCCTGAAGCCTAGTACACACTATTCGTTTTTTCCATTCAAACCAGGGGGTTGAACGCAAAAAAAAACAAAAAAAACTGAAGAGCTCAGGAGGAGATCCTGTACAATGCAATGTTAATACAGCAATCTCCCCTTCTAAGCTATAGTGTTGGGACAGGGTGACGCCCCCCCCCCCCCCCCCACCAGAACACACCACTCAGTGTCAGGGTGCCAGGAAACCAGACCACACGAAGATAAAGTAAAATAAAGCGATTTATTTATGCAACAATAATAATGGTACAGCAAGAGAGAGGAGCAAAATCAAGAACAGCCGGGGTCAAGTTCGGAAGCGGGTAGTCATCCAAGCCGGGATCGAGTCCAGGAACAAGTAGTCATCCAAGCCGAGATAGAGTCCAGAAACGAGTAGTCTGCCGAAGCCGGCTCGTCGTCTGATGCGGGGTCGTCTGCCGATGCGGAATACAGAGCCAGGAGGGTCGTCAGCCAAGCCAAGTCATGCACAGAGAAACCACAGAGACCAGAGGACTGCTATTAGTGATGCACCTTGGAGCACAAATGCAAGGGCAAGGTCTGAAAGCCCTCAAGTGATACATATATACTCAGGTGTGCAACACCATCACTGAGCGATGCCCAGGCAGCAGACAAGCGATGATGCAAACAGAGTTTATAAGAGACAGCAGTCTGCACATGTCCAAGATGGCTGCCAAAAGGAAGGCTAGGCAAACCCTTGACAGTACCCCCCCCCTCAACGGACCCTCCTCTGCGGAGCAAAAAATGGTTTCTGAGGAAAGTGAGCATGGAAAGTGCGGAGAAGGGCGGGAGCATGAACATCAGCGGAGGGAACCCAGGAGTGCTCCTCAGGCCCATAACCTTTCCAGTGAACGAGGTATTGAACCTGACCTCGGAACACATGAGAATCCAAGATGTTGCTAACCTCATACTCCTCATGATTGCCCACAGGAATGGGATGAGGGCAAGGAAGTGAAGAAGTATAGCGATTGCAAACTAGTGGCTTCAAAAGTGACATGTGCAAGACATTGGAGATTACGTATGCCAGGAGGAAGATCAAGGGCATAGGCCACGGGTTCACCTTACGGAGGATGCGAAAAGGGCCAACAAAACGAGGTGCCAGTTTTGGAGTAGACACCTTGAGGGTGAGATTACGCACCGACAACCACACTCTCTCCCAGACCTTGCACGAAGGAACAGATAAACGTCTCCAGTCTGCCTGGAGCTTCTGATGCTGTGCAGAGACCCGTAGAGACTCTTGAATCTGCACCCAAGAGCTACGGAGGGCGCAAAGGTGATCTTCCAGAGCCAGAATGTCCTGTGGCGAGAACGACTTGGGCAACACAGCTGGTTGGAACCCATAACTGGCCATGAATGGAGACATTCCAGATGAGGAGTTGGTGGCAGAGTTGCTGGCAAACTCTGCCCAGGGTAGCAGATCAACCCAATTGTCCTGATGGTCAGAGATATAGCAGTGGAGAAATTGCTCCAGAGCTTGGTTGGAACGTTCAGCGGCACCATTGGATAGGGATGGTAGGCCGAAGAGAAGGAGACAACTGACAGCAATAGGCACACCAAAGCCTAGAGACAAACTGACTCCCACAGTCCGAGACAATCTCCTTAGGCAACCCATGCAAGCGAAAATCCTCCCTCCTTTGAATGGCTGAGAAGCATTCAGCTCTACTTGATTTTGTTTTGGCAGCAGACAGGAAGTTCCTGCACTGTCCCTAGAACACAGCACTGCATACTGCATGTACCTGGTGCTACATAAGGGGAGGTGGAATAATTTGGTAAAAATGGCCACCGTTAGAAGAATGAGATAGAAAGGGAATACAAAAGCATAGAAAGCATAAAAATCCTGCAAATATCTATAAGTGTCTGTTTGTAGATTGTCATTACTAAAGATTTATAAGGTGACTTTGTTGTAATTTTGATGTATAAGGGTGAAGTTCCCCTTTAAGACATATTTTCTTTTTCACACTTTGCACTTTCATCTTGGCATTCATTGGATTGATCACTAATTAAGTGACAGAAAACATGCTATTCCATATGTGGAAGGGGCTGGATGTTGCCTTCCTGCTTGTCTGCCTGCTTGATGTCCTCGTACTGTGCGAGTTGGCTTTTCGCCATGAGTGAGGCTGTATGTAGTATGTTCTCTGTTTCTAAGCAACGCTTCCTGAGAAGAACTAAGCCATGTATATGTGAACGTAAATATTCACCAAAATTTCTACAAATTATAATATCACCAAATGCTGGAAAAATAATAAGAGGCCAAGGCCAACTTCATAACTTTTTAGTAGATTGCAGCATTTTTGCTCTCCCTTCTTGTAAATGGTCACCATCCTACTTCTTGGTTAAATGACTCTAGAGATGTGTATGATGGAAAAATGTGTTTCATTACATTTCAGTTTAATTAATTAAGTAAATCATTTTGTTTAGCCATAATCGTTATGTTAGAATGGTTAATTTTTGGAACGATTCATTATTTCAGGAGAGTATGCAGCTGTGGCCAAAAGTTTTGAAAATTACACAAATATTAATTTTTACAAAGTCTGCTGCCTCAGTTTTTATGATGGCAATTTGCATATATTGCAAAATGCTATAAAGAGTGATCAGATGAATTGCAATTAACCACTTAAGCCCCGGAAGATTTTACCCCCTTCCTGATCAGGGGGTATTTTGCGATTCGGCACTGCGTGCCTTTAACGGACAATTGCGCGGTCGTGCGACGCTGTATCTAAACGAATTTGGCGTCCTTTTTTTCCCACAAACAGAGCTTTCTTTTGGTGGTACTTGATCACCTGTGCGATTTTTTGATCATGCGCTATAAACAAAAAAGGAGCATAAATTTTGCAAAAATAGCAATATTTTTCACATTTTTTTATATGAAATTCCCCCCCCCCCCAAAAAAAATGTAAAAATCAAAATTTTTAAACATTTTCGGCCAATTTGTTTTATGCTACCTATGTTTGGTAAAAAAAATCGCAAAAAGCGTATTTTGATTGGTTTGCGCAAAAGTTATCGCGTTTACTAACAAAGGGAAAGATTTTTGTCATTTTTGTTGTTTTTTTTTAACGCGTAATGGCGGCGATCTGCAATTTTTTTGCGGTACTGCGACATTGCGGTGGACAGATCGGACCCTTGACTGACATTTTTGACACTTTTGGGGTTACCAGTGACATTTCTACAGTAATCAGTGCTATACATATGCACTGTTACTGTAAAAATACACTGGCAGTGAAGGGGTTAACCTTTTTTGAAAGGGAGGGGCTATGTGTGTCCCTAGGGGCGTGCTTTCTACTGTGATTGGCTGTGGCTTCAGATGTATAAACAGTGATCAACGGTTCTACATAGTAGAACCGTATGATCATCCTTCATACACAGGGGAGAATGACAGGCAGCTTGTTTACACAAGCCGCCTGACTTTCTCCCTCTCCCCCGACAATCGCAGAGTGACCGGCGGACATCGGGTCCGCCGGTCACACGCGCGGGGGGGGGGGGTGCGTGACCGCGCTGGAGCGCGCCTTCTGGCAGCGTGCGCTCGCTCCCTAGACCCTCACAAGCTAGCGACGTAGACCTACATCGCTTTGCCTGTGAGGGGCTGACTGCCGACGTAGATCTGCGTTAGGCAGTCGGCAAGTGGTTAATTGCCAAGTCCCTCTTTGCTATGAAAATGAACTCTATAAAAAACAATTCCACTGCATTTGTGAAGAAGGCTTATGGGTGCCCAAGAAAGTCCACCAAGCACCAGGACTGTCTCCTACAGTTGATTCAGCTGCTGGATTGGGGTACCACCAGTGCAGAGCTTGTTCAGGAAGGGCAGCAGGTAGGTGTGAGTGCATCTGCATGCACAGTAAGATTAATACTTTTGGGGGATGGCCTGGTGTCAAGAAGGGCAGCAAAGAAGCCACTTCTCTCAAGGGAACACATCAGGGACAGACTGATATTCTGAAAATGGTGCAGGGATTGGACTACTGAGGACTGGGGTAAAATCCTTTTCTCTGATGAATCCCCTTTCCAATTGTTTGGGGCATCTGGAAAAAAACCTTGTCCAAAGAAGAAAAGGTGAGCGCTACCATCAGTCCTGTGTCATGTCAACAGTAAAGCCTCCTGAGACCATTCATGTGTGGGGTTGCTTCTCAGCCAAGGGAGTGGTCTCACTCACAATTTTGCCTAAGAACACAGCCATGAATAAAAAATTATATAAAAACATTCCCTGAGAGCAACTTCTCCCAGTCATCCAAGAACAGCTTGGTGACACTGACAAATAATTATTTTTCCAGCATGACCGAGCACCTTGCCATAAGGCAAAAGTGATAATTAGGTGTCTTGGGGAACAAGCCTTTAAAAATTTGGGTCCATGGCAAAGAAACTCCCCAGACCTAATCCCATTTAGAACTTGTGGTCAATCCTCAAGAGTAGGGTGAACAAAAAAAAAAAAAACACAATTTCTTACAAAACCCAAGCATTGATTATGCAAGAATGGGCGGCCATCAGTCAGGATGTGGCCCGGAAGTTGATGTACAGCGTGCCAGGGAGAATTGCAGAGGTCTTGAAAAGGAAGGGTCAACACTGCAAATATTGACTCTTTGCATAAACGTCATGTCATTGTCAATAAAAGCCTTTGACACTTATGAAATGCTCGCAATTATACTTCAGTATATCATAGTAACATCTGACAAAAAGATCTAAAAACACTGAAGCAGCAGACTTTGTGAAAATTATTATTTGTGTCATTTTCAAAAACCTTTGGCCACAGCTGTATATTCTTCTCCTTGAGGAGGTGTATAACAGCCTTTCCATATTGGATGTTTTGTCCTGAGACGTGCCCTATCCTTGTCGGCACCCCTAGCAGTTTATCATGCAAAAGGACCTGGTGGAGCCTTGAGCGGCACCTGTTATTTTTGTTGTGGGTCACAAAGGCCCAAACTATCACATCATGTCATCCGAGGGTTTTGTGATTGATTTTGGGAGGACCCCATGCCATTTTTAATTTGTTGAGGGGTTCTCTTTAAAATCCATACCAGATCCAAAGGGCCTGAGTTGGATTTAGGAGGGGAGGGGGGGGGGGCCCTACACTGTTTTTTGAAAAAAAAAAAAAAAATTGATGCTATTCTAAATAAACAATGCTAAAAACACAAAACAAATCCTGAAAATAAATTGGTTCATTGCCGCAATATTGGACCAATTTGTTTAAGAAATTTCAGAATGTGTTTTGTATCTTCGACATTCCTTTTGTATATTCAAAAATCAGATTAGCTGGTTGTTCAGGAGTGAGCAGTCGCTGGCGATCTTAACAACCATGACTCTGCTGTCAGGAGTATTCCTCACCGACAGCAGAATGTAGGCAAAACAAATGCCGGTTTAAAAAAAAAAAAAAAAACAGTGTGGGGGTTCTCCCAAAAATCCACATCAGACCCTTAGCTCTGTTATGAATTCTAAGTATTAAACGGAGTAGGGAAGTGGTGTAATATAATGCATAATCCCATTGGAGAAAATCATCCCTAATAAAGTGCGAGACCAAAATACTAGGGTAAGACCCCGTTCACACTGGGTCGACCTGTCAGGCGACCTGGTCGCCTGACAGGTCGCCTGCCATAGAGAAGCTGCGGACCCGTTCTAATAGGAGCGACACAAGTTGCTCCGACTTAGAAAAAGGGTCCGGAGCTTCTTTGGGGCGACCTGGAGCGACCTGCATTGACTTCAATGATATGAAGTCCGTGCCGGCCACTCCGAGGTCGCGGTGCGAGCTGCGCACCGCGACCTGTGAGGTCGCCCCGGCAAGTAGCGTCGCCACAGCGTGAACGGGGTCTATTAGAAGAGACTTTAAAGTGATTGTAAAATCTTGTTTTTTTTTCCTATAAAAATAATAAACATGTTATACTTTCACAGAGCAGCCTGGATCCTTCTCTTCTGGGGTCCCTCTTCTGTGATCCTAGCCCCTCTCCCCTGTTCAGTGCCCCCACAGCAAGCAGCTTGCTATGGGGACACCCGAGCTGAGTCACAGCTCCCTGTGTTCATTCAGACACGGAGCCCCAACCCAGTCCCGTCCCCTTTCTCCCCTGATTGGCTAAATTACATGAATTGTCAGAAACTGAGTGTCTCAGCCAATCAGGAAGGAGAATCTCGTTTGGCTGAGACACTCGTGGACATTGCTGGACAGAGAGGAACCTTAGGTAAGTATTATGGGGTCTGCTGCACACAGAAGGCTTTTTATCTTAATGTATAGAATGCATTGAGATGAAAAACCTTCTGCCTTTACAAATCCTTTAAATATATCTCCAGTGGTTTTACAAAGAATAAACATGTTTTTTTTGTTATTTTTTTCCTTTCCCTTCATCGAACAGGGATTAGATTGTTGAATTTTGTTTAATCAGAAATGCAATTATTCTTTGTTTTGTGATAGTATATATGGCATAGGTTGTTTTCACTCAGTCATTCATTCAGCTACATAACCAAAAATGTTTCCCAAAACAAATTGCACATGTCTGCTAAGGCTGCAGTGTCCATACTAAACATCTCACTAATGCTGAGATTTATAAATTCACAGACTCACACAGCATTACCAACCTTCCTCCATGGTCACTGCACCCATCACACAGACAGGCATGATGCCCTGTTATGGGGTGGGTAGAGCCTAATGGGGAACTCTGAGGGACTAGTTCCCCATCAGGTCAGCATCCCTTGCAATTGACAGTGGAAGACAGGGTTCCGTAGTTGTGGTTTGACTGAATATCAGCACTTCAGTCCACTGTCAGTTGAAGTCGGACCTGTTGGGAAAACGAGTCACTTATTAAGAGTGCCCAACTATACATGGCCTTTCCACCAATCTTCTCCAGTCATAGAAGCTGTACTACAGCTTCTATAGATGAAACAAAATGTCAGGAAGCCAATAACCATTGGAACCTGCGCGCAGAAGAGGACTTTTGTCAATAGCCATCGTGCACTTGCATGTTGGATCATCAGTGTGCGTCCGCGTGCACCAGACAGCACATTAGCATGCATTGGGACACACCTGTGCACACCCAAACCTGGGACGGCACCTAATGGCCTATTTAAAGGAAGTGCTGAGGTCTTGTAATTGCTGGATATTCTTCAGATCCCCTGTAATCTATGTTCCTGTGATCCTGCTCTTGCCGACCAATCTCCTGTTGCTGACCCAACTTGGTCCGAACCTTGCTCTGTGAATTCCAGATACCCACCTCAGCTTTCTCTGACCATGCTCTGTCTGCTTCCATGGTACTGTCCTCAGCCTGTTACTTGAATACTCTTCCTCCTGCCCACCAATGTATGACCTTGACTTGCCTTGACTACATCTCTGACCCTGGCAGATATTTGCATTTGCTTCTGAGTCTTCATACCGCATTTCAAGGTTCTTTTCCCAGGATCTGCCAACCACAATCCTGGTGTCCATCTGCTACCCAGCAACTGGCACCTGTGCTACTTTGAGCCTTGGGCCTCTGTCATCTCATTCAGAGCCACAAGGGAGGCCTTCTCATCAGCTCAGCCTCCAACCAAGGTACGTAATATGTAATCTGAAGATGGTGGAGGTGGTCAGAAAGGGTGGGCATAGTTGGATACTCTTGATGCGTGCCTGTCACAGCTTCCTCAGATCTATTAACCCCACAGCACTGGAGGGATTATGGGAGTTAAGGGTGCTAATTTTTGTTTTGTTATTTTCTTTACTTTTACTAAATTTAGGCTTAAAAATAGCATGCATGCGTCTTTCAAACTACGACAAACTGCGGTACAGAAATGACAGAGGAATGATGGCTCTGAAACCAGGAGTGACTAAGTGCTCATTAATTTCAGTTGAATTCATTGCAGGGGCATTTAGCGAACAGATGCTCCCACTGACACTCACCATGGATGATTTGGGTGCCCAAGATACCAATCCTGGGACAAATGCCCAAATATGGCATCACCCATGCATTTTAATCGCTATCTATATTATAATGAAAGTTCACACTGGACATGCTGAAATTATTGTTTACATCTACATGTTCCCTTTTAATAAACTGGGGAAGAGTTAGAACTTTGGTGCCCAACCTTTTGCTCAGGGGCTGCATGCAGCCTTTTGGTTCCCCTTGCATGGAACTTGGGGCCCTTGCACACAGCAGTCTATGTTTTGGAGCTTACCTAAGCTTACTTAAGCTAGAACATGAAGAAAATTTCTTCAGACTGGCCAGTTTGGTTTATTTGTTCCTGCTATATAACTGTTTTGTGCTTTCTATCCGTTTGCTCTTTATCTTTGTTTATTTCTTTTTAATATACATTTTATGAAATTTACTGAGACATAAAATATGGAATCCAATATATATTAAATGATTTGTAAACTGGCTGTAATAGTAGTGTTATGTACTTAAAAAGGAAGGCAGCATTGATATGCTGCACCCTTTTTATGCGCTTGCAGTGGTCTGTTCTTAAATATTGTTGGTGCTTGGTGTTGGTATTGTTAAATATTTTATGTTGTTACATTTTTGTTGGGTTTTGTCACCCATTTATTGAGGGGGGTAATATTTATTGTTGTTTTACTGGTGGTTGGTTGAGTCATATAGCTAAGTAATATAACATTTTGTACATTAACCACTTGCCGTCTGCTCACTCTAGCTCTACTGCGGCAAAGTGGTTCGTTATCGTCTGGCGACGTAGACCTACGTCGCCAGACACTCCCCTTTCTCGGCGGCGCCCGCGTGCAGCCGGAGGCTCGCTCCCGCTGTATTCAGTCACAGCGGGAGTCGAGCCAAGGGAGGAGCAGCAGCGATCGCCGCCGCTCTTCCCCGATCGTCAGGGAATCGAGTGTGGAGATCCGCCCGCTTGTGTAAACACAAGCGGGCGGATCTCCTAAGTGACAGGCAGGGTCAGATTGCAGGGTTCAGAATAGCTGAACATGCGATCTGTCCCTGTGTCACTCAGTCACCTCCCCCCACACACGTTAGTAAGCACCAGGCATACATTAACCCCTCGCTCTCCAATAAAATTAACCCCTTCCCTGCCAGTGTCATTTTTACAGTAACAGTGCATATATATATATATATATATATATATAGCACTGATTACTACAGAAATGTCACTGGTACCCCCAAAAGTGTCAAAAATGTCAGTCAAAGGTCCGATCTGTCCGCCGCAATGTCACAGTCCCGCAAAAAAAATCGCAGATCGCCGCCATTACTCGTTAAATAAAAAACACCAAAAATGACAGAAATCTTTCCCTTAGTTAGTAAACACAATAACTTTTGCGCAAACCAATCAAAATACGCTTATTGCGATTTTTTTTACCAAACATAGGTAGCAGAAAACAAATTGGCCAAAAATTGAAAAAAATTTAGATTTTTACATTTTTTGGGGGGGGGGGGGGGGGAATTTCATATAAAAAAAATGTGAAAAATATTGTTATTTTTTCAAAATGTACGCTCTTTTTTTGTTTATAGCTCAAAAAGTAAAAATCGCACAGGTGATCAAATACCACCAAAAGAAAGCTCTGTTTGTGGAAAAAAAAAGGACCTAAATTTCGTTTGGGTACGGCATCGCACGACCGCGCAATTGTCAGTTAAATTTGCACAGTGCCGAATCGCAAAAAGTGGCCCAGACATAAGACAGCAAAATCCTCCGGTGGTAAAGTGGTTAAATTGGTAATTTATTAAAATATTTATAATATAGTATTTATGTATTGCAAAACTAAGCTGAATAACAATCAGCAATGGACAATGGGCTCTATTAACCCGTATTAATAAAATCAATTGTATAGAAGGTTTCTTCGACTGTCATCCCAAAAGCAATTCCTCCATAAATTTCCAGGCAATGTGTAGGTGTTGCTGCTAGAGTGGACCGGTCCGGTCAGCATTTTCTCCCCTATGCTCCAGCAGTCTAAGGTCCTGATGTCATCAAGACCAATGTCACATCCATAGCCTTGCACTGGATGTAATGACCCCAAGGAACAGTCCACACCTGGGGGTGAGGGAGCACCATCTGCCAGGGAAGCAGATGGTCAGGTAAGTTAAACTGTTTCACCTCTCCCCTAGACAAACCAAGGTGCTAATGTAGTGGTGTGCCCCTTTATCCAGATGCAGGTGCAAGTCCCTTTAACTCGATTCCCCACAATCCTCTGGGCTCCCAGCATCCCCTGAGTTCCAGGACACGCCCAGGGAGTATACATGCCAGCTCCACCCAGCTTCCTGTGCTCAGAGAGATCCTGCCTGATGGGACAGCAGTGACTGGGCAAGTGAGCTGTCCCCAGGTGCTGGGTCCTCATCTGATCAGTCTGGTGTGTGGGCCACCAGCAGCACCTATCCAAGCCCCAGTCACTGGAGAGGACTCTGTTACAGTCCATGTGGAAAAGCTGTCCAAGCAGTGGGTTGTTCCTATCTACGGCCCCCAGAGCTTCCTGACCGAAGTCAGCATCAGCAGTGCCAGTGTGAAGTCTGTGCCAGCAGGAAATCCCTCAGCTCACAGTCTGCTGAATGAACGATTAACATCTTGGGACACGTGAGATTTCTCTAGCTCTCTATCCTATCAGTAAACTGAACTCAGAACACTCTGCTGCCATCTAGTGGCCTTTAGTAGAACTGCAATATAATTGTTTTCACATGTTTTATGCCTGTTTCTCCCTTCCTCATATTGCTGATTTGTACTGCAAACCCCTGTCCACATGATCTCCTGTGTAATCTACTTTCTACATTGTTAAGTAAAGTAGAAATTGCACATCACCACTGGTCTGATCATTTGGCTGATACCGTTACATAACACTAAACCTTGCAGTGCAGTTGCAGCCCCACTGCAAGAGATCATTTTACATTTTCTAGGAGTTTGGCTTTAAAGAAATTAATAGAGTTTTGGATTACCTGTCCAAAAATGTTGCACAAAAAAAATTGTGATTTGTTATACTGTTTCAAGAGCTTTGGCAGTAAAATTGTTATTATCGTCCCTTTGTGGCGTATTGGCTTAGAGTAATACTTATAAGTATGACACAGCGCATCCAAACACAAAGGCAAAACATTTTTATTTTTTTTTTCGTTCTCCTTTGACTCTTGGTCGTAAAAGCTTATCCTGTTCACATTTTCAAATGAAAACAAAATGGAGAGCTAATTGATTCAGCCTGTCAGCACTTTACTATTAATAAGGCTGAGCTTCCCAGGGTGCCTATTTATTGATACTTTAAATTTTGCTTTGATTTGGGGAATAACACAAATACTGCTTCATTATTTCCTGTTCTTTCAGCTCTCCGGTATAGCGAGCTCTCCCTGCCTTAAGTGCCTTTGAAAGCTGGCTTGGCTTCAATAGCTGATAGAAGCTGGGCTTCTGTAGTAAAAGCTTCAGCAAAACAAAGCCAATCCTTTTTCCTTAGACTGTATATATAATCTCTGCTTCTAATATCTATAGTGTGTTTTGAGTGCAAAAAAAAGAAAAAAAAAAAACGTGTACTTGTGTACAATTTTTTAAAAAATATTTTTTGAAAAAAATTAAAAGATTGTAAATGCATAGTAAAATAATCATAATATTAATCATTATGATTATCATTATAATAATCATACTACTACTGCTACTACTAATCAGCTTCATTATAATAATAATTATTTTTATTATTATTATAATCATCATCAAAATTGCAAAGAAAAAGAGCGCTCAACAGATAATATACTCTGAGGTGGGTATTGAGCGCCTAGTACAAAGGCTCGTATCATACAGAGGCCTTTCCAAAGCTTTTATTTGTGAAGAGCATTAAATACATTAAATCCATGTTTCATTGGAAAGCTGTTCAAAAGTTCATATAACTCAGAGGTCTTTTTGAAATATTTATTAAGAGCATCAAATACAGCCAACATGTTTTGGGGTAATTTCCAATTTTCCAACTAATAGACGTGATTGATTTGAACTTTTTTTTTTAACTCTTTCCCACTAAACACGTTGGGTGTATTTAATGCTCTTAAACAATAAATGCTTCAAAAAAACCTCTGAGTAATATGAACTTTTGTACTAAGCACTCTTCAATACCAACCCCAGAGTTTATTAGCTCTAGAGTCATTCTCAGTGTACAGTAAGTAACGTTAGCGAAAGGCACAAATATAAATTTTTCATGAGTAGGCTTGCACAGTTATATAAATAAAAGGCAGGATATTATCAAATGATTACGGACCTGAGCAAAATAATGGGGTGGGCAACTACATGGCAGATGAGGTTCAATGTTGAAAAATGTAAAGTAATGCACTTGGGTGTCAGAAACACGAAAGCAAGCTACTCACTAAGGGGGGGGGGGGGGGGGCTCTGGGTGAATCTAAGATGGAAAAGGACCTGGGGGTACTAGTGGACCTGGGGGTACTAGTGGACAACAGGCTTGGCAGTGGCATGCAATGCCAAGCCGCTGCAAACAAAGCCAACAGAATACTGGGATGTATAAAAAAGGGGATTCACTCCAGAAATAAAGAGATTATTCTTCCACTCTATAAGACTCTGGTCAGGCCACAGCTGGAGTATTCTGTCCAGTTCTGGGCACCGGTCCTCAGGAAGGATGTGCTGGAACTGGAGAGAGTCCAGAGAAGGGCAAAAAAAATAATTAGGGGAATGGAGGGCATCGGCTATGAGGAAAGACTACAAGCACTGATCTTATTCTCTCTGGAGAAGAGACGATTGAGGGGGGATATGATATCAATGTACAAATACTGTACTGGCAACCCTAGCATTAGAAACAAGCTTTTCAGAGAAAGGTAATACAATAAGACACGTGGCCACTCACTAAAACTAGAGGAAAAACGGTTTAACCTTAAAATACGTAAGGGGTTCTTCACTGTCAGAGCAGTAAGGATGTGGAATTCGTTTCCACAAGCAAAAGTATCAGCAGGGAGCATCAATAGTATCAAAAAACTATTAGATGGGCACCTTAAAGACCACAACATACAGGGGTATACAATGTACGGTTAACAGCAAACAGACACACATCATAGGTTGAACTGGATGGACTGATGGCCTTTTTTCAACCTCACAAACTATGTAGCTATGTAACTATGTTTACATAATCTGAATTGTGGATGCTTAGAATGACAGTATTAGCCATAGAAAGGCCTTTCAAAAGTTTCAAGAGTTCATATCACTCAGAGGTCTTTATAAAACATTTATTGGTTAAGAGTAGTGATCGACTGATATCAGTTTTTCGTTGCCGATACCGATATTTTGGCCGATGCATTCGTACAAAAAAAAATATATATTTTTTTTTATTTGACAGGTACTCTTGTGGAGGGATCTGGGGGTCTAAGAGACCCCAAACCCCTCCTCTGGACTTAAAAGCATTCAAAATGCCATGTCATTTTTTTAAATCTGGCGCCAGACAGTACCCGGAAGTGATGTCACTCATGACATCACTTCCAGGTTTTTGCATGTAGACCCGATCAGAGCCGAATGTGGCTTTGATTGGGTCTTTAGCGGCCGTGCAGGCTAGTTGCCAGGGTCTCCGGGTGGGATGGGAGACCCAGGCGGGCCGTGGAAGGCGGCAGGGGGGGGGATGTCCCCTCCTCCCGCACCTTGTAATGACAGTCGAGCTGCTTCTCAGCCGCATTGGTTGTCATTACAAGACAGCCGACCGTTGGCTATGGACGCCTGTACCGGGGTGATGCCTCTAGCTGCAGGCATCACTCTGGTACAATCACTTTCCGAAATATCGGCAATATCGGTCACCTTGGTGGCCAATTCCGATATATTGAGGAAAGTGCAGATCGGTCCTCGATATATCGGCTTTGCCGATAATCGGTCGATCTCCAGTTAAGAGCATCAAATTCAAATTCAGCCAATATATTTCTAGGTAATTTCCAAATTTCCAACCAATAAACTTTTCAAAAGGACCTATGAGCTTTTGAACTTTTCAAAGGCCTTTTCCACTAAATGTGGGGGATGTATTTAATGCTCTTAACCAATAAATGCCCCAAAAAGACCTCTGAGTGATATGAACTTTTGAAATTCCTTTTCCACTAAACGCGGTGGATGTATTTAATGCTCTTGACCAATAAATGCCCCAAAAAGACCTCTATGTGATATGAACTTTTGTACTGGGCGCTCCTCAATACCAACCCCAGGGTTTATCAGCTCTGGAGTCATTCTCAGTGTAAGTAACGCTAGCGAAAGGCACGAGTATAGATCTTCCATGAGTAGGCTTGCATAGTTACTGTATATAAATAAAAGGCAAAGTATTATCAAATGATTACATAATCCCAGTTGTGGATGCTTAGAATGACAGTATTAGCCGTTGAAAGGCCTTTCAAAAGTTCAAGAGTTTATATTGCTCAGAGGTCTTTTTGAAAACATTAATGGGGGATTTCCAATATTCCAATAAATAAACGTTTCAAAAAGACCTCTGAGTGATATAACTTTTGAAATTCCTTTTCCACTAAACGCAGTGGATGTATTTAATGCTCTTAACCAATAGATGCTTAAAAAAAAACTCTCTGTCATATGAACTTTTGTACTGGGCGCTACTCAATACCAACCCCGCAGTTTATCAGCTCTGGAGTCATTCATCCTAAATGTAAGTAAAACTAGCAAAAGGCACAAGTATAATTATTTAATGAGTGGGCTTGCATGGTTATGTAAATAAAAGGCAGGAGGGAGTAGAAGGGAAGAGAAGGGTAGGGTAGAAAAGGGAAGAGAAGGGTAAAGAGGAGAAGGGAAGAGTAGAGTGGAAAAGAGAAAAGGAGGGTGGAGAGGAGTAGAGAAGAGACAGGTGGAGAGGAGAAAAGGATACAGAGGAAAAGAGAAAGGAAGGGTAAAGCGGAGAAGGGAAAAAAAGGTTAAAGAGTAAAAGTGAAAGGTAGAGGGGAGAAGAACAGATAAATGTAAAGTGGAAAAGGGAAGAGAAGAGTGGAGTGGAGGAGAAAAGAATAAACAAAAAGAGGAAGAAGGGAAGAGAAGAGAGAGCTAGTGAGAAGGAGAGAAGAGAAAGATGAGAGAAAGAAGAGAAAAAAATGGTAAAGAGTAGGGTGGAGAGTAGAAGGGAAGAGAAGGATAGAGAGAAGGGAAGAGTAGAGAAGACAAGGGAAAAGGCAGGTGGAGAGGAGAGAGAAGAAAAGCAGAAGGGTAGAGGGGAGAAGAGAAGGGTAGAGAGGGAAAGGGAAGGGTAGAGGGGAGAAGAGAAGGGTAGAGAGCAAACGGGAAGAGCGGAGTGGGAAAGAGAAGAGGAGGGTGAAGAGGAATAGAGAAGAGAAAAAGGGAGAGGAGAAAAGGATACAGAGGAAAAGAGAAGGGAAAGGTAAAGGTAAAGAGAAGGGGAAAAAAAGGTTAGAGAGTATAAGGGAAAGGTAGAGGGGAGAAGAACAGAGAAATGTAAAGTGGAAAAGGGAAGAGAAGAGTGGAGTGGAGGAGAAAAGAGTAAAACAAGAGAAATATGGGAAGAGAAGAGTGAGCTAGTGAGAAGGAGAGAAGAGAAAGATGAGAGAAAGAAGGGAAAAAAGGTAAAGAGTAGGGTGGAGAGTAGAAGATAACAGAAGGATAGAGAAAAGGAATACGTAGAGAGGACAAGGGAAGGTGAGAGGTGGAGAGAAGAGAGAAGAAAAGGAAAGGGTAGAGGGGAGAGGAGAAGGGTAAAGAGGAAAAGGGAAGAGTAGAGGGGAGAAGAGAAGGGTAGAGGGGGAACAGGAAGAGCGGAGTGGAAAAGAGAAGAGGAGGGTGGAGAGGAGTAGAGAAGAGAAAGAGGGAGAGGAGAAAAGGATACAGGAAAAGAGAAGGGAAGGGTAAAGAGAAGGGAAAAAAAGGTTAGAGAGTAAAAGGGAAAGGTAGAGGGGAGAAGAAAGGAGAAATGTAAAGTGGAAAAGGGAAGAGAAGAGAAGAGTGGAGGAGAAAAGAGTAAAAAAAGAGAAAGATGGGAAGAGAAGAGTGAGCTAGTGAGAAGGAGAGAAGAGAAAGATGAGAGAAAGAAGGGAAAAAAGGTAAAGGGTAGGGTGGAGAGTAGAAGGGAAGAGAAGGATAGAGAAAAGGGAAGAGTATAGAGGACAAGGGCTGAGACAAGTGGAGAGGAGAGAGAAGAAAAGGGAAGAGTAGAGGGGGAGAAGAGAAGGGTAGAGAGGAAGCGGGAATAGCAGAGTGGAAAAGAGAAGAGGAGGGTGGAGAAGAGTAGAGAAGAGACAGAGGGAGAGGAGAAAGGGACAGAGGAAAAGAGAAGGGAAGGGTAAAGAGAAGGGGAAAAAAAAATAGAGAGTAAAAGGGAAAGGTAGAGGGGAGAAGAACAGAGAAAAGTAAAGTGGAAAAGGGAAGAGTGGAGTGGAGGAGAAAAGAGTAAAAAAAAAAAAGAGAAAGAAGGGAAGAGAAGAGATAGATAGTGAGAAGGAGAGAAGAGAAAGATGACAGAAAGAAGGGAAAAAAGGTAAAGAGTAGGGTGGAGAGTAGAAGTAAAGAGAAGGATAGAGAAAAGGGAAGGGTAGAGAGGACAAGGGAAGAGACAGGTGGAGAGAAGAAAAGGGAAGTGTAGAGGGGAGAAGAGAAGGGTAGAGAGGAAAAGGGAAGGATAGAGGGGAGAAGAGAAGGGTAGAGAGGAAAAGGGAAGGGTAGAGGGGAGAAGAGAAGGGTAGAGAGGAAATGGGAAGAGCGGAATGGAAAAGAGAAGAGGAGGGTGGAGAAGAGTAGAGAAGAGACAGAAGGAGAGGAGAAAAAGATACAGAGGAAAAGAGAAGGGAAGGGTAAAGAGAAGGGAAGAGTAGAGAGGACAAGGGAAGAGACAGGTGGAGAGGAGAGAGAAGAAAAGGGAAGGGTAGAGGGGAGAAGAGAAGGGTAGAGAGGAAAAGGGAAAGGTGGAGAAGAGAAGAGAAGAGACGGGAAGGGAAGGGAAGAGAAGAGAAGAGAAATGTATCCAAAATGTAACACTAGTGAAAAGAATAAATCTTTCATAAGTAGGCTTGCACAGTTATATGAAAAAAAAGGCAGAATATTCAAATGATTACATAATCCCGGGTTGTGGATGCTTAGAATGACATCATCAGCCATTGAATGGCAGTGATTCACATGAACAAATTTTAATTTACAACCATCCTGTCCATATGCAATACGACCCTTCATTTTACAAAGAGCATGCTTTCATATTGCGAAACATGTATTTGATTAAGAAGCCTCTAAGACCATGTCTGCAGGGCACATTGGCTTTTTCTAAATGTAATATAATGATATCAGCTCGCCTCATGACACTGAGTGAATTCTTAATAACTGTCATTCTTGATCCCTGGGAATGTGGAATCCGGTATAATAAAATCGAAAGCTGCCTAGCAGAGGGAAAAAGGTTAACATTGTGATTATGGCATGTCCCCTGTTTTTTAAATCGCAGCACCTCGCTCTACAATTTTAATCACCAAGCAAGATTTATGCAGCTTTTTGTGCATTAATTTAAGCCGGTTGGTCAGAAAATCTCCTTTGCAGGTGTCTGCATTAGTGGTGACCTGTTCCGGGACACCCTGACACATGTAGGTTAAGTTAGCAAAGCACAGTATGTCAGGGAAGTTTTACTTTGAAGACTTAATTTAGAGAGCATTGATAAATCACTGATGTAATAAGCTTGGCACGGTGTGTGCACACTTCTTTCTGTGTGTTGGGAAGAAAACCGATAGTGGGACAGTGTGTTCTATTTTCAGAAGATGTTTTTAATGGAAAATATTTTTAATACATACATTTAAGTGCCGGTTCACACTAGGGCGACCTGTGAGGCGACCTGGTCGCCTCACAGGTCACCGCAGGTCGCCTCCCATAGGGAAGCTGCGGACCCGTTCTAATAGGAGCGACACAAGTCGCTCCGACCTAGAAAAAGGGTCCGGAGCTTCTTTGGGGCGACCCGGAGGCGACCGCCATAGACTTCAATGTTATGAAGTCCGTGGCGGCCGCTCCGAGGTCGCGGCGCTCTGCTCGCACCGCGACCTCGAAGGTCGCGGTGCGAAGTAGCGTCGCTGCAATGTGAACCGGCGCTAAAAGTTTCTGACAACCAGTGGGTGCAGGTAATTGTCTTAGCCTCACATACTGTATTTTCTGGGAAATCTGGTTGGGAGAGCTCTGGGTAAGGAGTTCTCCTTCCTACCCAGCAGAAGACTTTACAACAAGGCCTTGCAAAGAAATTATAATGCTAATGTACACTATATGGCCAAAAGTATTTGATCTCCCCTCCAAATTATAAAGTTCATTTGTTTCCAGTGAAGAATATTGTTACTGTTACAGCATACAAAGACATTTTAGAAAATTATGTTCTTCCAACCTTGTGAAAGCAAGGTTTGAGGAACATCCTTTTCTGTTCCAACATGATTATGCCCCTAATCACAAACCAGCTCACTAAAGACATGGTTTGACAAGTTTGGTGTGGAGGAACCCAAGTGAGCTACACAAAGCCCTTTCCTTTATTGGCATAAAAAATGATTCTAAATGAATACAATGTGCCCATCCTTTGAATCCATTACAGCCCTACCTACACACATTGACACATGCGTATATTCACAGAATCATATGTCAAAAGAATACAGTACCAGGCAAAGTCTGAGTGCAAATGGTCATACCGTTCCTATTCTGTAGGGCTATTGTAACTACCAGTTGATGGGAGATTCTTTCACCATCTTTATTGCCATGTATGTGTAGCACAGGTCCTTGTTTGGCCCCGCTAATCTGTCACCTTAAAATTTGAGTGTGCAAGCAGCAAAGCATGCAACACCTCGGACAGTCTCACAACTCAATGAACAGGCAAGGGACATGCTTTAATGCTCAATAAACTTGATTAGGGTGCAGGGTGGGCTTTGGGATATTCCAAAAGTACATGAGGAAGGCAGCGCATGAACCACACCGGGATGCAAGGGATAAGGAAGTCAGGTGAACATCCAGTATAGAAAGGGTTAACAGTTTATTGGTATTGATAACCGAAAAACAAAGTACATAAAATGCTTACATTCCCCTGGGCTGGAGCGGGCAAGGGCACCTGGCAGCAAGCAACACGAGTGCGAGGAGGTCAGTCTCCCAGGACCGCTGAGCGGTGTGTGCACAAACCCAGAAACCAGCTGGCGCGAGGATGAAAGGACTCTGCTGTAGTTCCGTAGCGGTGACATCAGCTGGACAGGCGCCACTTGCGGGGAAATACCAGGAACCAGGGTGGAAGACAAGCTATATGGTTCCCATGACTACATGTTTCGCGCTGTGCGCTTTACCAAGTCGAGAGATGACTCGCAAGTGGCGCCTGTCCGGCTGATGCCACCGCTACGGAACTACAGCAGAGTCCTTTCATCCTCGCGCCGGCTGGTTTCCGGCTTTGTGCACACACTGCTCAGCAGTCCTGGGAGACTGACCTCCTTGCACTCGTGTTGCTTGCTGCCAGGTGCCCTTGTCCACTCCAGCCCAGGGGGATGTAAGCATTTTATGTTTACTTTGTTTTTCGGTTATCAATACCAATAAACTGTTAACCCTTTCTATACTGGATGTTCACCTGACTCCTTTATCCATTGCATCCCAGTGTGGTTCATGCTCTGCCTTCCTCATGTACTTTTGTCCATATCAGCACCCTTCCTATGCTTGTTGGCTAGCAGCAGAAAAACCACTGGGGAGCCTCACAGGCTTACTTCTATCCCTCCACCCTAAAGGCACCCCAGGAGAGCCAGATTTGTGATTTTTGGAATATTCCAAGTTTAGTGCACAAAGAAACCAGAGGAAACACTCTTCCTTGTCTACACTCTTCAGGCTAACCCCCTTCCTGGAAAACAATTGGAGAACAATAAACCTAGGACTCCAAGCAAAGTAAAGGTCCCAATCCAACAGTACTGGAACAGAAACCCAAGCAGTGAGCAGTCACCAGGATCCTATATCCAGGCCTCTACTTTCAATTTCCCTGTATACTTGAATGCCTCCATCCAAGATTGGCAAGACACTTCTCCTGTGAGGTTCCAGGCCACGTTATCAGTAAATCCCTTTGATCTGAACCTGCCTGGAGTTTGGAAGTTCTCCCTGTGCCTGTGTGGGTTTACTCTTGGTCTCACACTCCAAAGGCATGCTGGTAGATTAATTGTCTCCTGTCTAAATTGACCCTAGTATGTTTACGTATAAATGTGAGTTAGGGACCACAGATTTTAAGCTCCTTGAGAGCAGGGACTGGCGTGAATGTATAATACATATGTAAAGCGCTGCATAAAATGATGACGCTATATAAGTACCTGTAATAAAAAGTAATAAATAAATTTGGCTCCAACGGCTTCCAGAAAATAGGCTTCCCCCAGCAATTACTCAGCTGGGACCTCGATGAACTCCTGTAGTCTTTAGCTACATTTCCCGGAATGGCAGCAGCTTTTCAGGCTGGGATCTTTTCCTCCTGGACAAGAACCCTACTGCTCCAGGCCTCAAATTATGTATGCACTTCTCAGCCACATACTGGGCATTCTCCCCCAGGGATTGTCTGAGACCACATTAATATTTAGGCCAAGAGTCTACCTCTTCCAACTCACTAGATTCTAGAATCCACTAGAAAAATAATCACACTCTGCTCCAATGTTTACAGCGAAGACAAAGAACTAGATTTACCTGAGCACAGGGCCAGGGCTAGACTACTTTGCGCTGACGCAAGACCAGCTACTTGCAAAAAAAAAGAAAAAAAAAACTGTACACATCCCCCTCTTTCCTGCACATAATGCCCCCCCCCCTTTGAACCCTACACTTCCCTTCCTGTATACACTGCCCCCTTTAATTCTATACCTCTCTTCCTGTACACACTGTCCCCCCTTTCCTGCACACACTGCCCCCTTTTAACGCTACACCCTCTTCCTGCACACACTGCACCCCTTTAATGCTACACCCCCTTTAATCCTACAACCCCTTCCTATACACACTGCCCCCCCCTTCAACCCTACACCCCCTTCCTATACACACTGCCTCCTTTAACCCAACACCCCCTTCCTGTACACACTGCCCCCCTCTCTAGAGGTGACATCAACCTTGGATGAGGAGGTGATAGGAGAAGAATGTGGCACTGGCCATAGCTGCGCCCTAGGTGGCAGTGTGCCCTAGGCGGCTGCCTAGTTTGCCTAGTGGTAGCACCGGGCCTCCCTGAGCATCTCGAGCATTCTATTTAGGAGGATGCTACATATGTGAACTGTCCAATCTGCATGCGATAGTGCTGAACCCATAGAAGTGAAAGTTGGTTCCAATAGATCTACCATGAAGTGATTTTTTCTTCAAAGAAAGAAGCGGGTCGGTGGTTAAATGTTTTGGTCATAGTCTGCTACCTTTCTGCTAGCAACAAAGAAATTGCTCACCATACTAGGATGTGTACTGAGGAGCGATTGGTACAAAACTTCCTGTCATAAGTTTTAACTGGGAATTTTGGCGGGCTTATGACGTTATTATGCTACCAAGGGGCAGGGCTGGACAGAATTGTTTGCACTAATTGGTGGATTGTATATTAAATACATGTTGGTTTTCACTGCACATTGTCACTTGCCTGATGAAGGGGCTCTGCATGGCTCCAAAACGCTGCTGTATGTTTATCATGTGACCACGAAAATAAATCATTTTCCAGGAACCCTTGGTGTGCTGAGAACATTTTCTTCACTTCATCTCACTTGAAGGACTTTTAGTACCAGGCACTCCTCAAAACACATTTAAGAATTTGCATGTGAACCGTCACCCCCTGTACAATCAGACTCCCCCCCCCTTCCCAATCTTATCCCCTTGTCCTTTAGGGTCCATTGCACTGCAGTATTGACTTCTTGAACAGTTTGTCTACTCCTGCTGGAATCTGATTGGTCATTGCTTACAACAAATAACTTTTACTTCTTTTTTCTATTTCGTTTTACTGTAAATAACCCCTTGAGTCATTATGCCTTCTATTAAACTTTGAAATAAAAACTGGCTTTGTTCAGCCAAAACTCGTCCTAAAATACAAAACCAAACACGGCTCTGATGAAGACTTACTAGTTTCTTGTTCATCTTTGAAAGAGAAATGACAGCGAAGAAGGAGGAAAGGGAATGATGAAAAAACAGGATCCTGATGAAGGGGAAAATGACACGGATATGATAGAACATACAAAATGCTAATTAGAGAAGTGCAAGTCATTAACAATGCATTGTTCCATTTTTTTCTAAACGCCAACTGAGAATAGTCATTTCTCAAGGGAAATTGATTCTCTAATTATGGATTTCTTTGTATATGTAAACATTTAATAAATAGCACTGGGGATATTTTTAGCTCTTAATTTTTACTCCGTGGAGATAGTACTGTGGGGGGAAGTTTATACTGAGGCTGGAAATGATGGACTACAGAGAATTAAACTGTACAATGCAGAGTATCAATGCAGCACTTAGTGTAAATGGGGAGTAAAGAGGAACAAGAAAGAGGGAAGGAAAGAGGGAAGGAAAGAGAGGGAGAGGAGAGAAGAGAAGAGAAGAGAAGAGAAGAGAAGAGAAGAGAAGAGAAGAGAAGAGAAGAGAAGAGAAGAGAAGAGAAGAGAAGAGAAGAGAAGAGAAGAGAAGAGAAGAGAAGAGAAGAGAAGAGAAGAGAAATGTAAAGAGGAAAAAGGAAGAGAAGGGTGAAGTGGAGGAGAAAATAGAAAAAAAAAAAGAAAGAAGAGAAGAGAAAAGCTAGTGAGAAGGAGAGAAGAGAAAGATAAGATAAAGAAGGGAAGAAAGATGAAGAGTATGGTGGAGGGGAGAAGGGAAGAGAAGGATAGAGAAAATGGAAGAAGAGAAGAGAGGACAAGGGAAACCACAGGTGGAGAGGAGAGAGAGGGAAAGGGAAGGGGAAGAAAGAGAAGAGAAGAGAAGTGAAGAGAAGAGAAGAAAAGAAAAGGGAAGGGAAGAGAAGTGAAAAGGAGAGGAGAAGAGAAATGTGAAGAGGAAAGGGGAAGAGGAAAAGGGAAGAGAAGAGTGGCGTGGAGGAGAAAAGAGAAAGAAAAAAGAAAGAAGGGAAGAGAAGAGAAGAGAGAGCTAGTGAGAAGGAGAAGAGAAAGATAAGATAAAGAAGGGAAGAAAGATGAAGAGTAGGGTGGAGGGGAGAAGGAAAGAGAAGGATAGAGAGAAGGGAAGAGTAAAGAGGACAAGGGAAGACACAGGTGGAGTGGAGTGGAGTGGAGAGGAGAGAGAGGAAAAGGGAAGAGAAGAGTAGAGAAGAGAAGACCCGTTCGCTATCAGTGTTAACCCTTCCCTGCCAGTGTAATTTATACAGTAACAGTGCATATTATTTAGCACTGATTACTGTAGTAATGTAACTGGTCCCCCAAAAAAGTGTCAAAAATGTCAGTCAGGGGTCCGATCTGTCCACGGCAATGTCGCAGTCCCGCTAAAAATAGCAGATCGCCGCCATTACTAATAAAAAAATAAAATAAAATAAAAATCCCAAAAATCTGTCCCGTAGTTTGTAAATGCTAATTTTGAACATTGAAAATTTATCACACCTAATGTACTGACGGCCTATCTCGTTTCTTGAGACACTAACAAGCCAGGAAAGTACAAATACCCCCCAAATTACTCCTTTTTGGAAACTAGACATTCCAATATTTACTAAGAGGCGTGGTGAGTTTTTTGAAGTCCCACAATTCTTTGCAAAATGAAGATTTTTCTTCCCCACAAAATTGTCATATTACCACTTTATTTCTCACACACTGTATAGGCATACTTGCAACTACATCCCTAAATACATTCTGCTACTCCGCCTGAGTATGGCGATACCACATGTGTGAGACTTTTACACAGCCTGGCCACATACAGAGGCCCAACAACCAAGTAGCACCTCCAGGCGTTCTAGGAGCATAAATTACACTTTTAATTTCTTGACTACCTCTTTTGAAAGCCCTGGAGCGCCAGGACAATGAAAACACTCACAAAATGACCCCATTTTGGAACTCAAACACCCCAACACATAACCTAGAAGGCATTGTGAGTCTTTTGAACATGTCATTTTTTTCCACAAGTTTTTGGAAAATGTGGCAAGAAAATGAAAACACATTTTTTTTCTTTACACAAAGTTGTCCATTTATAAGATATTTCTAACACATAACATGTACATAGCAAAAATGACACCCCAAAATACATTCTGCTATTCCTCATGAGTATGGAGATACCACATGTGTGACGCTTTTACACAGCCCCGCCACATACAGAGGCCCAATCTAGAGACATAAAATTACAAATCTAATTTCCTAACTACCCATTACACTTTTGTAAGGCACTGTAGGGCACTGATAAGCACTGTAGTGGCACTGATGTGGCACGGATGAGCACTGATGGGGCACGTATGTGGCACTGATATGCACTGATGTGGCATGGATGTGACACTGATAAGCACTGATGTGGCATGGATGTGGCATGGGTGAGCACTGACGTGGCATGGATGTGGCACGGATGAGCACTGATGTGGAACGGATGAGCACTGATGTACCATGGATGTGGAATGGATGAGCACAGATGTGGCACGGATGAGTACTGATGTGGCATGGGTGGGCAAAGATGAGGCATATGTGGGCACAGATGAGGCATGGATGTGGCATGGATGGGCATTAAAGAGGCATGATTGAGGCACAGATGGGCATGATTAAGGGAAGGATTAGCATGATTGAGGCACAGATGAGGCACAGATTGGCATTATTGAAGCATGATTAAGGTACAGATGGGCATGATTGAGGCATGGATGGGCATGATTGAGGCATGCATTGGCAAAATTGAGGCACATATTGGCATGATTGAGGCATAGATGGGCAGGGTTGAGGCACACATTGGCATGATTAAGGCACAGATGGGCATGATTGAGGCACAGCTGAGGTATGTTTGAGGAATGATTGAGGCACAACTGAGGCACGGTTGAGACAGGAATGAGGCATGGATGAGGCAGGGGTGAGCAGTGCTGCAGTCTCCCTCCTTTCCTCGCATGCTGTACCGATCACTGTATACAGAGTGCAAGGAGAGGAGAGAACTGAATCGGACCTGTGCCGGTTTGTTGATCAGTGATCGCTCCGTGATTGGCCCTTTACCACGATCCATGATGGACCCGGTAAACAGGGACACTTCCGTGTGCGCGATTCTGGAATGACCTCATTGTACGCCCTCCCAGAATAAGCCTACCGCGCTGTGGCCGTCGTTCGGCTATGGCCCAGTCGGCAGGTGGCTAACGATGAAGATTGCAGTGTCGGCATTCCTGTAGAAGTGATTAACCTTTGGGAGTATTCCACCAAAAATAAATTTTTTGTTGCAGAGGATGCCTAAAATTGGACTTGTATCTTAGTGCAGACTTTTGAGAATAGCAGTGAGCCAATCACACAAGCAGGAAATGACATATCAGGGGAAGGTCTGTACACTAGCTGTGTACAGAAATCCTCCAGGTAGCCATATTGCATTGGACTTTACAGAAAGTTACAGCGGCTGCAGATTGAAAAGTAAAGGCAATTTGTTATAACATTCATTATGCCTTGTGTAGCAATTGTATACACTATATATTTTTTTGTTCCCTATTTATTTTGCACAAAAGTGAAATTATCCTTTAAATTTGAATGTGCTAGAGCTCTGTTCTGTGAATTTATGGTTTAGAATTCCACAGAGATATGAGAGCATGGTGTTCGTCATTCCAGTTTTCAGCTTCTTTATCATAGCAACACTTAGTGCAGGAATTCCTATTGTATTTGGACATTTCAGTAAGGGATATTTATCGAAGGAAGATGACCTTGCTAACGGAGAATCGCTTCTAGTACATTATAGTCACAGATACCAACCTTTCCAATTACATTAAAATATATACATATAATACGATAAAAGGAAACAGTATTATCTGTGTAACTTTAGGTTATTACTTTATATATTTACAGTGCCTTGAAAAAGTATTCATACCTCTTGAAGCGTTCCACATTTTGTCATGTTGCAACCAAAAACGAAAATGTATTTTGGTGGAATTTTATGTGATAAACCAACACGAAAGTGACACATAATTATGAAGTGGAGGGAAAATAATAAATATCTGAAAAGTGTGGCATGCGTTTGTATTCAGCCCCCTTTACTTACCCACTTCTGGACCGGAAGTATTTATCCCCTTAACTGGTTCCCGACTGGCCGCCACCTTTTTACTGCGGCAATGTGGCTCTGCTGCGCGAATTGATGTAGGTCTACGTCAGTCGCGAGAAGGCAGCTAGGGGGCGAGCGCACCGCCGCCGTCGTGTTCCCGCCCCCACTCAGCAGCGGGGAAGCCGAGGCATGGGTCAGGCGGCTCCGATTACCGTCTGACACCCGCGATCGTTCCCCGCTAAGAGAGAAGAACGGTCGGCTGTTGTAAACACAGCTGACCGTCCTCTCTGAAATGATCACAGAGCTCCTGTGACCCTTCTATATAGGAACACAGGTCTCTATGGTCATCTCAGAAGCCACGCCCCCCCAACAGTTAGAATCACTCCCCACATTTAACCCCTTGATCACCTATACTGTTAACCCCTTCCCTGCCAGTGTCATTATTACAGTAACAGTGCATATTTTTAGCACTGTTTACTGTAGTAATGTCACAGGTTCCCCAAAAGTGTCAAAAATATCAGTTAGGGGTCCGATCTGTCCGCCGCAAAATTGTCCATTAAAGTAACACAGTGGCAAATCGCAAAATAGGGCCTGGTCATTAAGGGGGAAAATCTTCCGGTCCAGAAGTGGTTAATGACCAGGCCATTTTTTGCGATTTGGCACTGCATTACTTTAACGGACAATTGCGCAGTCGTGCGATGCTGTACCTAATTTAAATTCATGTTCTTTTTTGTGCGATTTTTATTTTTTGCGCTATAAAAAAAAAAAGAGCGACAATTCTGGAAAAAAAAAAATAACATTCTGCTATATAATATTCCCCAAAACATTTTTAAAAATCTAATTTTTTTAACATTTTAGGCCAATTTGTTTTCTGTTACATATTTTTAGTAAAAAAAAAATTGCAATAAGCGTATTTTGATTGGTTTGCGCAAAAGTTATCGCATCTACTAACTACAGAAAAGATTTATGTCATTTTTATTGTTTTTATTTTTTTTTTACTAGTAATGGCGGTGTCTGCGATTTTTAACAGGACTGCGACAATGCGGTGGACAGATCGGAACCCTAACTGACATTTTTGACACTTTTGGGGGGACCAGTGACATTACTACAGTAATCAGTGCTAAAAATATGCGCTGTTACTGTAATAATGACACTGGCAGGGGAGGGGTTAACATAGTGGGTGATCAAGGGGTTAAACGTAAGCCTAGGGGAGTGTCTCTAAATGTATGGGGGTTGGGATTTTGAAATGACCATAGAGACCTGTGATCCTATATAGAAGGATCACAGGCGCTCTGTGATCATTCCAGAGAGAAGAACGGTCAGCTGTGTTTACAACAGTCCCGTGCATCAGAGCTGCTGAGTGGGGGCGGGAGCGCGCCTTCGGTGGCGCACGCTTGCCCCCTAGCTGCAGGCACGCGACCGACATAGAGCTACGTCGGTTCGCGCAGGAGGGGCTGCCTGTCGTAGTAAATCTGCGGCGTGCGGTTGTTAAGAAGTTAAGAGGCCCATGGTAACTCTGGAGGAGCTGCAGAGATCCACAGCTCAGGTGCGAGAATCTGTCCACAGGACAACTATTAGTCGGCACTCCACAAATCTGGCAAAAATTGGCAAGAAGAAAGCCATTGTTGAAAAAAAGCCATAAGAAGTCCCATTTGCAGTTTGAAAGAAGTCATGTGGGGGACACAGCAAACCTGTGGAAGAAGGTGCTCTGATCAGATGAAACCAAAATTTAACTTTTTAGTCTAAAAGCAAAACACTATGTGTGGTGGAAAACTAACACTGCACATCACCCTGAACACACCACCCCCACCGTGAAACATGGTGGTGGCAGCATCATGTTGTGGGGATGCTTTTCTTCATCAGGGACAGGGAAGCTGGTCAGAGTTGATGGGAAGATGGATGGAACCAAATACAGGGCAATCTTAGAAGAAAACCTGTTAGAAACTGCAAAAGACTTGAAACTGGGGCAGGGGTTCACCTTTCAGCAGGACAACGACCCTAAACATACAGCCAGAGCTACAACTGAATGCTTTATATCAAGGCATATTCATGTGTTAGAATGGCCCAGTCAAAGTCCAGACCTAAATCCAATTGAGAATCTGTGTCAAGACTTGAAAATTGCTGTTCACAGACGCTCTCCATCCAATCTGACAGCTTGAGCTATTTTACAAAGAAGAATGGGCAAAAATCTCACTCTCTAGATATGCAAAGCTGGTAGAGACCTCCCCAAAAAGACTTGCAGCTGTAATTGCAGAAAAAGGTGCTTCTACAAAGGATTGACTCAGGGGGGGGGGGGGGGCTGAATACAAATGCACACCGCACTTTTCATATATTTATTGTAACAAATTGTGAAAACCATTTATTATCTTTCTTCTGCTTCACATATATGTGCCACTTTGTGTTGGTCTATCCCATAAAATCCCAATAAAATACGTTTACGTTTTTGGTTGTAACATGACAAAATGTGGAAATTTTCAGTGGGTATAGATACTTTTTCAAGGGACTGTATATATATAAAAAAAAAAATATATATATAAAATATATATATATATAATATATATATATATATATATATATATATATATATATATATATATATATATATGTATATATATATATATATATATTTTTTTTTTTTTTTTTAATTCCTTACACTCAAATTTACTTTATGTAAGTCTGTTTTAATTTTACCTTGAACTCTGTGGAACCCCGGACATCATACTCTAGAGCCAGACCTGCATTGAGTGGGCTAACCTCCTTCTACAGTTATCATTAGGCCATTCATTTCCGCTTCCATTAAAAAAAAAAAAAAAATAAGAAAAAAAAAAACTCATTAGCGTTTTTCGAAAATGCAACACTATAAGTCAGCACGCGAGCTTCATCAGGTCAAAAGCAATTATGAACTATTTACTCTGAGCTATGTTCCCAAGCTATTTTAATTTAATATGCAAACGAAAATGATGTACTCATAAATTCAGGTAGTTTTTAATAAGCTCTAATTCACTTTGATAAGCTACTGTAGACTAAATTCTTGTTGTTATGGCTTATTGGCTGACAGTTGAGGTTTAACTTGAAATGGATGTCATTGGATGATGGGTAGACTCAAATTTCTTACTTTAAATGGGGTGCAACTCAGAGAGATGACATTTATTTACATAAAGCTCAGAAATAGATAACTGTAAGGATTATGCTATATTATATTATACGCTGCTCAAAAAAAAAAAATATCATGCTGGATATCTATACTGGTATGGACTGGGTAATGTGTTAGGAAGGAAAGGATGCCACATCGTTTGATGGAAAAGAAAGTTACCAACCTACAGAGGGCTGAATTCAAAGACACCCCAAAAATCAAAGTGAAAATATGATGCAGTAGGCTAGTCCATTTTGCTGAAATTTCATTGCAGCAACTCAAATGGTACTCAGTAGTTTGTATGGCCCCCACGTGCTTGTATGCATGCCTGACAACATTGGGGCATGCTCCTAATGAGATGACAGAGGGTGTCCTGGGGTATTTCCTCCCAGATCTGAACCAGGGAATCACTGAGCTCCTGAACAGACAGAGGTGCAACCTGGCAGTGTTGGAAGGACCGAAACATAATGTCCCAGAGGTATTCTATTGAATTTAGGTCAGGCGATCGTGGGGGCCATTCAATGGTATCAATTCCTTCATCCTCCAGGAACTGGCTGCATACTCTTGCGTCAAGAGGCAGGGCATTGTCTTGTACCAGGAGGAACCCAGGACCCACTGCACCAGCGTAGAGTCTGACAATGCGTCCAAGGATTTCATCCTGATACCTAATGGCACTCATGGTGCCATTGACTAGCCTGTAGTGGTCTGTGCGTCCCTCCATGGATACGCCTCCCCAGACCATCACTGACCCACCACCAAACTGGTCATGCTAAACCATGTTACAGGCAGCATAATGTTCTCCATAGCTTCTTCAGACCCTTTCATACCTGTCACATGTGCTCAGGGTGAACCTGCTCTCATATGTCAAAAGCACAGGGCATCAGTGGTGGACCTGCCAATTCTGATGTTCAATGGCAAATGCCAATCGAGCATCACAGTACCGGGAAGTGAGCACAGGGCCCACTAGAGGATGTCAAGCCACTCTCATGAAGTATGTTTCTGATTGTTTGGTCAGAGACATTCACACCAGTGGCCTGCTGGAGGTCATTTTGTAGGACTCTGGCAGAGCTCACCCTGTTCCTCTTTGCACAAAGGAGCATATACTGGTCCTGCTGATTGGTTAAGGACGTTCTACGACCCTGTCCAGCTTTCCTAGAGTCCAGCTCTCCTAGAGAACATGGAATCTCCTCCATGCTCTTGAGACTGTGCTGGGAGACACAGCAAACCTTATGGCAATGGCACGTATTGATGTTCCATCCTGGAGGATTTGGACTGCCTGTGCAACCTGTCAGTGGCCTCTACCTGTAAAACCATTCCTGTTGTGGAGGTCATCTCATTGTTGTCCATCTAGTGCACCTGTTGTTAATTTCAGCAGCTGAAACTGATTAACAACCCCCTCTGCTACTTAACTGACAAGATCAATATCCCAGGAGTTTAACTGACTTGATGCTATACTTTGATTAAAAAGTGCTCCTTTAGTTTTTTGAGCAGTGTATATTGTTTGTTAAAGTGGACATTGTTGTTGTTCAGTGGTTTAGTCGTGTCCGACTCTTCATGACCTCATGTACCATAGCACGCCAGGCTTTTCTGTCCTCCACTGCCTCCCGGAGCTTACTCAACTTCATGTTCATTGTTTTGATTATGCTATCTATCAGTCTTGTTTTCTGTCTATCTCTTCTCCTTTCTACTTCCATATTTTCCAGCATCAGGGTCTTTTCCCAATGAGTTCTCACTTCGCATTAGGTGGCCAAAGTGTTTGAGTTTCAGCTTCAGGATTTGTTCTTCCAGTGAATATTCAGGGTTGATTTCCTTCAAGATTAACAGATTTGACCTTCTTGCCATCCAAGGGACTTTCAAGAGTGGACAGTAGAAAAAAAAAAAAAGTAAAAAAAAGTAAAAGTAGACATAGCATTAGATACATTGTTGCATCTTAAAGCTCATCTCTGGGAAACTTGAAATTGTTCCTTTGTAGTGGTGCATAGAAAATAAGATCTATTTATCCAACCTCCTGCTTCTCTGCACTTTTAGACCGATCCCTGTAGCATCTTCTCTCCCATGAAACAGGATTGGATGTGATGGTGCCATAGGAAAGTCCATTGCCCTAGCATGGGGGTTGCCTTCTGCCAGGGAAGCAAAATATTGGGTAAGCAAAGTACTTTAACAATCCCCTAGACCAAAACAAGCAGGTAACCATTGCAAAGGCATTTTTGGGCTTTAAAGTGTCACTAAACCCACATCATAAAAAACTTTTAATAAATGGTGTATTACATGCTGTTCAAAACCTGGTTGATCCTGCTGCTCTCTATCTCTCCCTTCTGTCCACATTCCCAATTCGGCTAGGGATTTTGCAGCTGTGGTGGCAACTCTGCACATGCTCGGTTTCTATGCTGAGCATCTCCGCGCTATCGCATCTGAGTAACCCATATGACTATAGAGTCACACATGTGGGCGTTGTATTTATTGTATTTATTGGTACCAAAAATATACCACACTTGCCTTCAAGTAGCTCTAAATCAACATAGATGGAAGGGACCAAGATGTGCACACAGCCGCCGGGGTTGTATAAAGCAGAAGTAGCTGGTGATCCCGGTGTCGGCGTAGGCGGACCCGATCAGTGTAGAAAACAGTGTGTGCCTCAAGCAGCATTATCTGCCCCCATCCTACCTCATGACCGCATTCTATGTCTATCCAGGGGATGTAAGGCATTTCAAGGTGTTCCTTATTTCTCAAAGCCCTTTATTACAGTGTGGCAGTGGGACCCTTTCACATGTTCTGCAGCGGGCCCCATTCCTGCTGTCTTGGAGTCTCCGTACAGTGGCGGAATACCAAGGCCCATTTACACGTGTGACCTTTGTGACCCAGGTAGTTTCACCACTGGCTTTGAGCCTAGTACAACTTGGCAGAACCCCACAACCACCAATGTAGTGTTCCCAAGCACAAGGGGGAGCAGGCCTAACATCCATCCACAGCGGTCCGTCTGCAACAGATCATTGCTCGATTACTGACTTACCAAGTTTTGGTCTCCCCTGTGTCTTTGGGTGGAGGTGACCAAATCTTGGTAGAAGGAGGGTTTTACTTCTTTATGTTAACCACTTGCCGACAGCCGCACGACTATTTACGTCGGCGGTCAGCCCCTCACAGGCAAAGCGACGTAGTACTACATCGCTAGCCTGTAAGGGTCTAGGGAGTGAGCGCGCGCCGCCAAGGACCCCCCCGCGCATGTGACCAGCGGACCCGATGTCCGCCGGTCACTCGCGATCGTCGGGTGGAGAGGGAGAAAGTCAGGCGGCTAATGTAAACAAGCCGCCTGTCATTCTCCCCTGTGTAGGAATAGTGATCATACGGTTCTACTATGTAGGACCTTTGATCACTGTTCCTACACCTCAAGCCACAGCCAATCACAGTTAGAATCATGCCCCTAGGGACACACATAACCCCTCCCTCTCAAAAAAAGTTAACCCCTTCACTGCCTGTGTAATTTTACAGTAACAGTGCATATTTATAGCACTGATTACTGTAGTAATGTCACTGGTATCCCCAAAAAAGTGTCAAAAATGTCAGTCAAGGGTCCGATCTGTCCGCCGCAATGTCGCAGTACTGCAAAAAAATCGCAGATCGCCGCCATTACGCGTTAAAAAAAAAAACAACAAAAATGACAAAAATCTTTCCCTTTGTTAGTAAACGCAATAACTTTTGCGCAAACCAATCAAAATACGCTTTTTGCGATTTTTTTTTACCAAACATATGTAGCATAAAACAAATTGGCCGAAAATGTTAAAAAATTTTGATTTTTACATTTTTTTTGGGGGGGGGAATTTCATATAAAAAAATGTGAAAAATATTGTTATTTTTGCAAAATTGACGCTCTTTTTTTGTTTATAGCGCATGATCAAAAAAATTGCACAGGTGATCAAATACCACCAAAAGAAAGCTCTGTTTGTGGGAAAAAAAAGGACGTCAAATTCGTTTAGGTACAGCATCGCACGACCGCGCAATTGTCCGTTAAAATCACGCAGTGCCGAATCCCAAAATAGGCCCTGGTCAGGAAGGTGGTAAAATCTTCTGGGGCTTAAGTGGTTAAAGACTCCAGCCATGAGAATAGTGAACAGCAAAGTAGTGACATCACCAAATCTCATCCCAGATGAGTCTAGTAGTATAGCAGTCAAATATCTCACACTGCAGATAAACAGCTAAGAAGCTGTAGGCACAGAAGAGCCTAAAACCTTCACATTGTAAGAGTACGGCTATTTTTCAAGAGGAATTCCAGATGAAAGTTAATATTTTCAGAGTACTGCACTTCAAACACCTAGATGTTCGTTATAGTATAGCAAATCACCTTTTGGGTTCAGTTGCACTTTAATAGGTTTTATTTATGGATCTAAATAGCTCAGCCTTAGGAACAATGGAAAAGCTTCCTTGTTCAGGCCAGAGTTCTCCTTTAATCCTATTTTCAAATTACAACCAACTAAATTGATTCCATGGAAGCCTTCCAGCGCCTGATTAATTTTCATTGTGCTTAGTCAAAGAACAGATAACAATAATCCAATCAGCAACTCAGGGAAATTTGGAAGTCTTTCAGTTGTTGAAGCCATTGAGAACTAAGCAGGCCTGTCACAATGAATTCACGTTTCCAATTTAATAGCAGATTAAAAAATACCTATGCTCTGACTCAGGAAAAAAAAAAAAACATGTTGAAACTGCTTACGGTGCTTATTTTGCTATCAAGACAAAGGGGTCGATTTACAAAAGACAAATAAGCTGTTCAATTTGCAAGAGAAGTTGCACTTTGAAAGGGAATTTCTGCCCCCCAGAGCTTAGATAATAAGGCAAAGTTCTGCTGACTTCCATCATCCAATTATTTGCAAGCACTTTTTTTTAGTATTCCTTCCATTGGATTGGGAAGTCTTTCAAATATCACCTTATTTACTAAGCTCTGGGGAAAGTTCTCTTGCAAAGTACAACTTCCCTTGAGAAGCAAACAGCCACTTTCCGTTTAACAAATCAACCCCAAATATTGTAAATATTGTAACAAGGCATATAGCAATATTTGAAAGAAAGCTTTTTGCTACTCAACTAAATCCACAGCTTGTATCCTGTGCCGATGCTGCTTCCAAAAACTTACAGCAGGTAAATCCAGAGCTGTAGCTAACCATTCTTCTCTTCCTGATGTCATCTCTCTGCCACTAGACAGCCAATAAGAAGTGTCTATGTAACCCCAAACGTGATGTGAAAACCCAGAGAGATCTTTACTTGTCATTAAAGGGATCACCAGTGGGAGGAAGGAGGTCCTGATTCCTCTATATAGATCTTTAGTTATCAATAGAGGGGTCACAAGCAGGAGGAAGGAAGTCCTGATCCCTCTGTCTAGATCTTTAGTTATCACTAGAGTGGCTACCAGCAGAAGAAAGGAGTTCCTCAATTCCCTATACAGACCTTTAGTTATCATTGGAGGGGTCATCAGCAGGAGGAAGGAGGTCCTGATTCCTCTATTTAGATCTTTAGTTATTACTCGAGGGATCACCAGCAGGAGGAAGAAGTCCCTGATTTCTCCATAAAGATCTTTAGTTATCAATAGAGGGGTCATCAGCAGGAGGAAGGACGTCCTGATCCCTCTATCTAGATATTTAGTAATCACTAGAGGGATCACCAGCAGGAGGAAGGAGGTTCAAATTCCTCTTTATAGAAATGTAGTTATCACTAGAGGGATCACCAGCAGGAGGAAGGAGGTCCTGCTTCTTCTATATAGTACTTTATGTTATCACTAGATGGATCACCAGCAGGAGGAAGGAAATCCCTATGTTTCTATATACCAGTAGATGTTTAGTTATTAATAGAGGGGTCACCAGCAGGAGGACGGAGGCTCTGATTCCTCTATAAAGATCTTTAGGTATCAATAAAGTGGTCACCAGCAGAAGGAAGGAGGTGCTGATTCCCCTATCTAGATTTTTAGTTATCACTAGGGGGATCACCCGCAGGAGGAAGGAGGTCCTGATTTCTCTATATAGAGATAGCAGAGGCCGCCATCTCTCATAGGAAGACACAGACTTCTACTTTTTGGAATATTCCACATTATGGATTGATACTCCCGTTCTACTCTGTTGACCTCTAGCCATGAGAAATACTTATTCATAGCAGGTATCTTATACCGGGCCATATAATCATTAGGGATTTTCCGGACCAACTGTGGATCACTGTGGCACCCACGGTCTTGCCGTCTGTCAGCCACTATCTACTTTCTTTTTTTTCCCAGTGAACTATGTACTGTATATGGGAGATTTGGCACTCCTCTCTCGTTTTAATACCGTTTTAATTGACAGCCCAGTTTTCTCTATATGAGGACTCCCTCTGGCACAATTAGTGTATTGAACTTTGGTTGACCCCTGAAGAAGGGTATTACACCCGAAACGCGTAGGGTCCTGTCCGGTTCTCTCCACCAGTAGTACCTAGGAGTCTTCCGTACTGAAATTGGTCTGTTTTTGCATGCAATTTTAATTCTGTGTATACCCAGCTGGATTTGTTGGGTATATATATTTATGTACAATCAGTAATTGTTTTTTTCTGTGTATAATAAAAATTTAATTTTAAATACTTCAGTGTATACTCTTTTCAGTGTTTCAGTGGCATTGACAGTCCCAAACCATTGGGGGTATCCTCTTTGTATCTATATAGATCTTTAGTTATCGATAGAGAGGTCACTAGCAGAAGAAGGAGGTCCTGATCCCTTTATCTAGATCTTTAGTTATCACTAAAAGGATCACCAGCGGGATAAAGGAGGTCCTGATTCATATATATAGATCTTTAGTTATCACTGGAGGGATCACCAGCAGGGGGAAGGAGATCCTGATTCCTCTTTTTAGATCTTTAGTTATCACTAGAGGGATCACCACAAGGAGGAAAGAAATCCTGATTTATCTATATATCTGTAGATCTTTAGTTATCAATACTTCAAAGGGTCACCAGCAGGAGGACGGAGGCCCTGATTCCTCTATATAGATCTTTAATATCAATTGAGAGGTCACGAGCAGAAGGAAGGAGGTCCTGATTCCTCTATCAAGATTTTTAGTTATCACCATAGGGATCACCAGCAGGAGGAAGAAGGTCGTAATTCCTCTTTTTAGATCTTTAGTTATTACTAGAGGGATTACCAGCAGGAGGAAGGAGGTCCTGCTTCTTCTATATAGATCTTTAGTTATCACTAGAGGGATCACCAGCAGAAGGAAAAGGGTTCTGATTCCTCTATGTAGCTCTTTATATTACTGGAGGTGTCACCAGCAGAGAGAGTGTAGGACCGGATTCATCTCAATAGATCTTTAGACCAACAGGAGGAAGGAGGTCCTGATTCCTCTTTCTAGATCGTTATTTATCACTAGAGGGTTCGCCAGCAGCAGGAAGGAGGCCCCGATTCCTCTATATACTGAAGATCTTTAGAATACTGTGTACAGTTCTGGAGGCCTCACTTATAAGATATATTGATGAGACAGAATAAGCCCAGAGAAGGGCAACAAAAATGGTGAAATCAACTTATCATGTACAGTCTGGAGAAAAGGGGAAATTAAGGGTGTGAACAAGGTTCAAGAGGTCAGTATTTTCAATATGAAGCTAAGATCAAGAACATGGGGACATGACCACAAATTAGCAGAAGAAAAGTTCAAAACTATTTTTAGAAAGTATTATTTGATGTAGGTGATATTTGGAATAAACTTTCAGTAGATTTAGTAAGTCAGTCAACAGTAGGTGGATTCAAATATGCTTGGTTCAAACAAACATCTATATTGGGACAGACTTGATGGACCACTTGATCTTTTTTCTATGTTTCTATCAGCCACTCTGTCAACGTGCACTCTCTCCAGTGTAGGGTGTACATCATTGCACTGGTCCAGTTTGCTGGTGCTGACAATGGTGGACCATGCCTGTGTTGGCATGGCCAGCCACTTGTAGTCTCCACCAGGGGTACACATGGCAGGATGACATTACAGGTACAAGGTTGTGACCCCACAATAAAAGGTGCCTGAATAAGGACCTAATGGCAGGATCACCAGGGATTCTTTAAATGAAAGCTGCATTTTAATAAGATTAAAAATACCCTTTGAATTACATTAGCATGTTAAAGCTTATATGACATTTTAGTGATTGAATTTAGATCTTCCTTGGAGTTCCCAGAAATAAATGAAATATAGATAAACTAGAGATTTCACCACTATGTGTGCATGCTGTTTGCCTCTTTTTAATTCCCTTTCATTCATAGGTTCAGTCAGAGGTCTGTCCTTGGTTTTTGATTAAACTCCAGACAGGGTTTTCCACTAATGATATTTCGCCATGGCCAGTAAACAATTTTCTCATGTTTCCTGACCCCTCATTCCTCACTCTATTATGGCAAGGTTCTTTTCCTAACAGCCCACAAGTTATCAACATTCTGGAAGAGACACTGGTTTGTTAGTTCTGCATTAGTTAAGATCCTGTGCCAGACCACCGAGGGAGCACCTTTTTTTGCAAGATGGATATTTTAGGACTTATTTTGAAGATCTAATATAGGCAAAATATTCAAACAATCAATTCAGCCAAGCGCTCACTCTGAAGGGGGAGACCAGCTTGCTGCTCTCCTCAGGCGGGGAACTCAAACTAGGATGCATAAAGGAAAGAGAAAGAGGCGCAACACCTAGTGCATTACCCGTGGTCACCGTAAAAAATGTTTTATTGAAATGCCAAATGCATACTCACAGACGAGAAGAATGTAAAATCGCATTAAAGGGCGGAGGTGACATAGGGCGTAGCACGGGATCGACGCGTTTCGTCATCAAACGTATGACGTCATCAGGGATGAAAGAGGATATCCATACAGCCCCTTCCAAAATAGCGGGTCGGATCCCTGGATATACACTCCTAAGAAACGAGCCTACAGAGGATCATTGGCCAATACAAAGGGACCATTTACCTACGCTAGACCCCAAGGGGTCGTCTGGTAAGTGGGCTGAAAACCCGGTGATGGATTTCTTCCCCTTTTGTCTGCATGTGGATTTTTGATCTCACTGAGCCTCAAGCACTTTGAAATATTCCATCACTAAGGACTGTGTTATTATTATTATTTATTTGTTGCCCTTGGCACTTATTTAAAGGGATAACGACCATTAATGTATCCCATCCGTTATTGAAGGCACAGTCACTTTATAGTTTAAGCACCTTTAGATTTATGTTTGCTAAATTTAAAATAAGAGGGAATAATGTTTATAATTAATTAATATTTATCACTTAGTATTTATTTTAGCGCTTTCTTCTGTTACTACATTTATCCCAACCCACTGTTGTTTTTTGACTAGCAGCTCAAAACTTTTGTTTAATATTTGCTTCACCTTTAAAATTTTGCTTTACCTTTCAAATTATCACGATTCAATATACAATATTTATTATTTAATTATTTAATAATATCTTTGCGCGATCACGTGAATATTCATACTCATATCGTTTCCATCAGAAGATGTGTTCCAAAACCACTAACAGGTGTTTTACATTATCCATCATTAGCAGATGTGTTCCAAGATCACCAGCAGATGTGTTCCATCATCACTAGCAAGTGTGTTCCATTATCCATCATCAGAAGATGTGAACCAGGATCATTAATAGGCATATTCCACCTTCACCAGTAGATGTGTTCCATTATCCATCATCAGAAGGTGTGTTCCAAAGTCACTAGCAACTGTGTACTATTATCCATCATCAGCAGATGTGTTCCAAGATCACCAGCAGATGTTTTCCATTATCCATCATTAGAAGATGTGTTTCAAAATCACTAGCAAGCACTAGCACTAGCAAGTGTGTTCCATTATTATTTAGCAGATGTGTTCCAAAATTACTAACAGGTGTTTTACATTATCTATCATCATCAGATGTCTTCCAATAGCACACGCAGGTGTGTCCTATCATCAATAGCAAGTGTATTCCATTATCCATCATCAGAAGATGTGTTCCAGAATCACCAGAACATGTGTTCCATCATCACCAGCAGGTGTATTACATTATCCATGATCAGAGGATGCACTCCATCATCACCAGCAAGTGTGTTCCAATATCCATTATTAGCAGATGTGTTTCAAGATCACCAGCAGGTGTGTTCCATCATCACTAACAGGGGTGTTACATTATCCATCAAAAGTCGTGCTCCAGCATCACCAACATATGTGTTCCATTATCCATCATTAGCAGATGTGTTCCAAAATCACTAGCAAGTGTTTTACATTATCCACCATGAACGGATGTGTTCCAATATCACAAGCAGGTGTGTTCCATCATCACTAGCAAGTGTGTTCCCTTATTCGACATCAGCATATGAGTTCCAAGATCAAAAGCAGGTGCATCCCATCATCAACCACAAGTGTGTTCCAATATCCATCATCAGAAGATGTATTCCATAATCACTAGCAAGTGTGTTCCATAATCACCAGCAAGTGTGTTCCATTATCCATCACCAGCACATGTGCTTCGAATTACCAGCAGGTGTATTCCATCATAATCAGCAGATGGGCTTCAAGAACACCAGCAGATGTGAGCAGATCACGAGCAGGTGTGCTCCATCATCATCAGCAGATGTGCTCCAAGTTCACCAGCAGGTGTGTTTAATCATCACCAATATATATGTTCCATCATCAGCAGATGTGTTCTTTGATTACCAACATGTGTATTCCATCATCACCAACAGATGTGTTCCAGGATCACGAGACTACAGACAAAAGGCAGTACAGTAAAATCAAACTCTACTGCAATTTCTTGATGAAAACCAATCACTTAGCAGATTAGCTATGCTCCCTAAGTGCATATCAAGGTTTACTTTTAAATTTTGTCTTTAGTTTACCTATTACATCCTTTGATTTGAGGGAGAGATCTGTGCAATAGGGTACAGTAACAGGGAGCTGCTTTTTTTATATTCACTTTAATTTGACTTCAATTCAAATATATGTTTATTAGTCTTATATTTTGGCCATTTTCAGGATTTTTTTGGGCTCTTAGCCCAAGAATCCTCCAAATGGATCCATTTCTAGCCAGGCAACAGATGCAGGTGTGTACACACTACAAAGCATCTTCCCTTAATAATAGAAGCTCTGTATTAAACATTCAAACTGACGACGGATGCAGAATTAATTTTTAACACAGCTTGGTTAATCACCGCTGTCTTGCTACAATTCACAATTATCCGGGTCCATTTATAGCTGGAAATAATAGGCATATTTTATCTCCAATTAGGGTTAGTCATCTTTTTTACACCCACCTATACTTCAACTGTGGTTGTAATTTAACTGTGCTTTAATGCACCCAATTTAATCACAAGAATGCCAGGAATCAAATCATAAGCAGGATGAACAGCAATTAACCATGTCAATCTCTACATCATAAAAAAAAATGAATTGCAGGGATTTCAAGGTTTCGCTCTCAACATGGTGCCAGAATTGACTCTGAGGAAACAGTAGGAAGAATTGCAATCAGGGATATTTGACACATTTCCAAAATATCTGGGAGAATAGAGGAAAGTTTTCAAAGTTTTTTTTTTTTCTCTTAAAATCACATTTATTTGTTTTTTTTCCTTAGACTTTTCCAGAAGTACTCCTAGCTCATGAGTTAATATGTTGGTGAGAGTTGTTTGCGTCCATTTGGTATGTATTCTTGTTCGTTTTAAACACTGTTGAAGTGGAACAATGGGCAAAAATTTGAAACTTACATACATAATGCAGTCTGTTGGTAGCATTTAACGTGTGGTTAGAGGGCAGTAAAACACAGTGGTTAAGCCACATTTTTACTGCTGCCCCCCAACCACTACCATCTTTAGCTAGAGGGGCATGGTCAGGAGTGTACATATGTCAAGAATGCAAGAATTCTCCCTTGTCCCTTTCAAGTGAATGGGGCCACTTTGCAAATATGCAGTTATCAAGGGGTCAAAAGATGGTGGCGAGGAGGCAAATATAATAGAGTGGGGCACATTTTATTATACCTGACCGGAGTTCAGTTTTAAATGTCAGGTCAAGGTTATGGCCTATATATGCAAGTAAAAAACACCAGACGTAGAACTTAGGGCATAGGGCTCATGAACATGTGAGATTGGCATGCAGAACCTGGTTTAACTGCACTTGTGAGGCAATGAAGGGATTTAAACACCTCACCATCTGTCAAATGCTCTTTGAAGAGTAAACCAAATGCAGATTGTTCTTTAGAGAGCATCACTAGTGTGAATGAGCCCTAAATGTCCATGTATAACTGTAAGAGAAGCTCAGTAGGTATTGGAACCAGGAGGCTATTACATGCTCCTGCTCATAGTCATAAGCAAAGACTCACTGCAAGACGGGCATTAGCACGCATGTGCAAACGCACAAGCACACGCATGCCCGGTATTGGCACTGGTGCCAATCAGCTTATTTAAACTGGACTATGATATTAACAGATTTCTGAGCGGTCTTCAGCTAGTCCCTGCTTAGCTGCACCTTGACCTGTTATACCTGCCTACCTGTGTATGACCCAGCCTGCCCCTGACCTGTTTCTGGATTTCTGCCTGCCTGTCATGACCTTTACTTTTTACTCTGACCCTGCCTAATGTTCCTGTACCTCGCTGCCTGGCTGTGTACAGATCCTGGCTTGTATCCTGACTCTGCCTGATGTTCCTGTACCTCGCTGCCCAACTGTGTATCGATCCCGGCTTGTATCCTGACTCTGCCTCTGCCTGATGTTCCTGTACCTCGCTGCCCAGCTGTGTACCGATTCCGGCTTGTATCCTGACTCTGCCTCTGCCTGATCTTCCTGTACCTCGCTGCCCAGCTGTGTACTGATCCCGGCTTGTATCCTGACTCTGCCTCTGCCTGATGTTCCTGTACCTCGCTGCCTGGCTGTGTACAGACCCCGGCTTGTATCCTGACTCTGCCTCTGCCTGATGTTCCTGTACCTCGCTGTCTGGCTGTGTACAGCCCCCGGCTTGTATCCTGACTCTGCCTGATGTTCCTGTACCTCGCTGCCCAGCTGTGTACCGATCCCGGCTTGTATCCTGACTCGATCGAGTGTCACCATGTTCCAGTTTCTGGCCCCTGCCAGGGGATCTACCCTCATCTGCTTCCTGCAAACACCAGTTGGCGCTGTCCGTTACACCGGTCCTCATGCCAGTCTGCATCCTCACACCTCCTAGCATCACTACAAGGGATTATGCATTAAGATAAAAAGTCTTCTGTGTGTAGCAGTGGCGGGACAAGGTCATCCAGCACCCAGGGAAAGAATGCCAAACTGCACCCCCCTTCCCTTAGGGTTAGGGTCAAGGTGAATCTCCATTGCGCCCAGGGCAACCTCCCCTCCTGACGCCCCTTGTCCTGGCCCTGGTGTGTAGCACCCCCTAATACTTACCTGTGCCTAATACTTACCTGCACCTCCTCTCTGTCCAGCCATGTCCACGAGTCAATCGGCCATCCTAGGACTCTCCCTCCTGATTGGCGCCTGCAGATGTCGATCAAAGTCAGTGAGCCAATCAGGAGAAAGAGGGGGCAGAGCCGAATGACAGCTCTGTGTCTGAATGGACACACGGAGCTGCAGCTTGGCTGGGGTGCCCCCATAGCAAGCTGCTTGCTGTGAGAGCACTTGATAGGAGGGAGGGGTTAGGAGCAGGAACGTGGGACCCGAGAAGAGGAGGATCAGGGCTACTCTGTGCAAAACCAACTGCACAGAGGTAAGTATAACATGTTTGCTATTTAAAAAAAAAAATAAAAATAGGCTTTACAATCACTTTACCACTTGCCAACCAGCAGCTGGCTGTACAGCGGTTTCTCGTAAGCGATCCTGTGGGTGCGTGCCAACGCCCACTCACCAGCGGGGAAGACGATCCATGGGCCGGTGGCCTGCCAGGCACCAGCGATCGCTCCCTGTGATGAGAGAACGCTGATCCTGCAGACCGTTGTTCTCTCTGCTATCTACACAGAGCCCCTGTGTTCCTGCAATTTAGGAACACAGGTCTCTGTGTTCATATTACAATCCCCCCCCCCACAGTTAGAAAACACCCCCTGGGTTCACACTTACCCTTTGATCGCCCTGGTTTAACCCCTTCCCTTACAGTGTCATTATTACAGTAACAGTGCATATTTTTAGCACTGATTACTGTAGTAATGTCACTGGTACCCCTAAAAGTGTCAAAAATGTCAGTTAGGGGTCCCATCTGCCTGCCGCAATGTCGCAGTCCCGCAAAAAATTGCAGATCGCCACCATTACTGGTAAAAAAATAAAAATTATATATATATATATATATATATATATATATATATATATATATATAAATGACATAAGTCTTTTCCCTAGTTTGTAGACGTAATAACTTTTTCGCAAACCAATCAAAATACGCTTATAGGGATTTTTTTTTACCAAAAATTTTTTTTGGGGAATGTTATATAGCAGAAAGTGAAGAATATTGTTTTTTTTTTTTATGTTTATAGCGCAAAAAAAATAATTAAAATATGCTTATTGCGATTTTGTTTTACCAAAAATATGTAGCAGAAAACAAATTTGCCTAAAATGTTAAAAAATTTTGATTTTTACATTTTTTTTTATTGGAAATGTTATATAGCAGAAAGCTAAAATTATTGTTTTTTTTTTTTTTTTTTCTGAATTGTCGCTCTTTTTTTGTTTATAGCGCAAAAAATAAATATCGCACAGGTGATCAAATACCGCCAAAAGAAAGCTCTATTTGTGGGAACAAAATGACATACATTTTATATGGGTACAGCGTCGTACGACCGCGCAATTGTCCATTAAAATATTGCAGTGCCGAATCGCAAAAAATGGCCTTTTCATTAAGGGGGGAAAATCCTTCCGGTCCAGAAGTGGTTAATGCATTTAGAGGAACAACCGGTCAACAGATTGCAAGTATTTTTTTTATGATTTTTCTCTCTAATTATTTATTAGTAAGCATAGTCTATTTGGTTACTATAAGCCCAGGGTCTATTTCCAGGTACTGTATGTTAAAAGACTGCCTTAGGATTGGGTGAATTAAGATTTAAAGCCTATATTAGCTAGTATCTTCTTGTTTATAAAAGAACAATTGGATAGCTTCAGCGATTTTACTGCTGTAAGAGCAAAGCAGTCCCTCAGGAAAAAAAAGAGTCAGTCATTTGTAAATGTTCCTAATACAGCAGTGCGGTGAAATATTAATACGTATAAAAGCTTTCCCTTCCTCTGTTACCTGGCTGCTTGTTCGGCAAAGGAAGGAATACTTGTCTCTCTTTAATATCTATTGCAACACTGAACAGACAATGCCACAGAAAACATTCATAATAAGTGACTGTTACCAAGTGCCAGAAAGAATAAAGTCACAGAAAGGTACAACAAGAAGACAGCAGAGAGATTCATAAAAAGAGCAGTAGAATATATATTTATTACAAGTATTTATATGGCATTAACATTTTACATACTGTATATTCACTTCAATCTCTGCCCCCCCCCCCCAAGGAGCCGGAAAAAAATGGGAAAAACACATAAAGAAAGGAGGGGACTGCACACCCCAAATCTGTATCAAAGAGGTTGTAAACCACAGAAAAAAAATGCCCAAATGGGCATTTTTTGGGGGGTTTTTGGAGGCAGGCAAAACATCTGAACTTCTGTATAGGGGTATATATACACACACACTTATATGTATTTATACACATACACATATATAGGTGTGATAGCAGAGAAGCCATATGGGTGTTAATTATTTCATTAGCGCAAGTATAGTGTTCTGCTACTTTCACACCTATATATGTGTATGTTCATAAATACATATAAGTGTGTGTGTATATATACCCCTATACAGAAGTTCAGATGTTTTGCCTGCCTCCAAAGACCCCAAAAAAATGCCCAAAAAAACGCATGTGCCAAAAAAACGCCCAGGTGTGTTATTGCAGGCGTTTTTTTGGGGCATTTTTTCGGGGGCCTTTGGAGGCAGGCAAAACATCTGAACTTCTGTATAGGGGTATATATACACACACACTTATATGTATTTATACACATACACACATATAGGTGTGATAGCAGAGAAGCCATATGGGTGTTAATTATTTCATTAGCGCAAGTATAGTGTTCTGCTACTTTCACACCTATATATGTGTATGTGTATATATACATATAAGTGTGTGTGTATATATACCCCTACACAGAAGTTCTAATGCTAGGCCTGCCTCCAATAACCCCCAAAAAAATGCCCAAAAAAACGCTTGCTACAAAACCGGCAAGGTGTGAAAATAACGGAGCCATATGCCTGTTCTATAAGTGTTCTAATACAAACAAACTTTTTTTTTCTGGTTCTGGACATGCTACAGAGCTGAAACTTCACAGGTACACTTTTTAGACCCCCCTGACACTAAAACCAAAGAAATCTAATTTTTTTTTTCAATAATTTTTTCAATAATTGGCTCTCTATCAAAAATTACAATTTTTAAGAACTTTTTTTGTGTGATTTATAGTCCCTGGGGCATGACCCAGAACCCTAGGCACTTTTTAGGGGCATGACCCAGAACCCTAGGCACTTTTTAGGGGCATTTATTGGGTTTTAGGGCTTCAAAATGGTGTTTTTTGTTTAACAAAATTCGGGTCCCATTGATTTCAATGGGGTTCTGAAATCCAGGCCAAACTTTTGGGAAGTTCGGGTGTTCTGGTCGAACCAAACTTTTGAAAAGTTCGATCATCCCTAATCACAAACCCCTGAAGAAGACCATAACCACAATAGGTCGAAACTTGTAAAGGTACCATGTCTTTGGTAGTGATTATGTAACCACTTATGTAATTGTTTAATTCTCTTCTTGTTGCCATGTTGGATGGTTTAAAAAAACTGTAACCAGAGCTCATATATAAATCCTATGTGGAACCAATTGTTTAACAACATGTTCAATAAAATTAAATATTTTTACAAAAATTTGCCTTCAATATTAATTTACTGCCAAAAAAAAAACCATGGGGGAATCCTTCTCCTTTCTCTAAATACAATCTAAGGACCCTATCTCATATACATACATACACTAAATTGTCAAAAGTATTGGAACGTCTGCCTTTACTCGTACCTGAACATAACAGCTTCAACTCCTCTGGGAAGGCTGTCCACAAGGTTTAGGAGTGTGTCTATGGGAATGCTTGATCATTCTTCCAGAAGGGCATTTGTGAGGTCAGGCACTGATGTTGAAGAGAAGGCCTGGCTCTAATTCATCCCAAAGGTCTTCTATTAGGTTGAGGTCAGGATTCTGCGCAGGCCAATCAAGTTCCTCCACCCCAAACTGGCTCATCCATGTCTTTATGGACCTTGCTTTGTGTACTGGTGCCCCATCATGTTGGAGCAGGAAGGGGCCATCCCCAAACTGTTCCCACAAAGTTGGGAGCGTAAAATGGTTCAAAATGTCTTGGTATGCTGGCACTTTAAGAGTTCCCTTCATTGGAAATAAGGCGTCAAGTCCAACCCCTGAATAACAACCCCACTTCATAATCTCCCCTCCACTAAATGATTTGGACCAGTGTACAAAGCAAGGTCCATAAAGAGTCCTGACCTCAACCCGACAAAACACCTTAGGGATGAATTAGAATGAAGACTGTGAGCCAACCCCACCCCACCCCATAATCCCCCCTCCACCAAATTTTTTGGACCAGTGCAAAAAGCAAGGCCCATAAAGACATGGATGAGCGAGTTTGGGGTGGAGGAACATGACTGGCCTGTGCAGAGTCCTAACCTCTATCCGACAGAACACTTTTGGGATGAATTAGAGCGGAGACTGCAAGCCAGGCCATCCAACATCAGTGCCACAAATGCACTTCTGGAAAATTGGTTAAACATTCACATAGACACACTCCTAAACCTTGTAAACAGCCTTCCCAGAAGAGTTGAAGCTGTTATAGCTGCAAGGGTGGGCCAAATCAATATTGAACCCTACGGACTGACAGGAATGCCATTAAAGTTCATGTGCGTGTAAAAGCAGGCATCCCAATACATTTAGTAATATAGTGTAGATGGATAAGCAAATTTGCTTTGAATATTATAAATTAGTTAAATAACATTTTTGGTTTGTGGTGCTCAGACACAGTTTAGTTCCAATCTAAGTACTAATGATGGAAAGTACGCAGAGCTAGAAGAGGGGTTCAAGGATGGTGCGTTTGTGTGTCTTTAAGGTGTCCCACAACAACATACTCAAAAAGGTACTGGGAACTTCTAGATTTCAAGGAAAGGAAAACTTCAAACAAGCTCAGTAGCTCTAAGCTGGTGGCTCCAACACAGCAATGTGTCTGTCAATGGGCATCCAACAGTAGCTCAAACCGCAGAACTACAGAGGTGCTGCTGCAACACATCTGTCAGTCTGATACTGACTTTGCCTCTACATTTGAATCTTCTATCAAAATACTGCTGTAATGGTCCATTGAGTTATTTTTTTTACATGATTGAGGGGTGGTGGAGTTGCCATTTTGGTGTACTCCTCAGCAGGGCTTTTTTTCTCAGAGAATAGGTGCAGGAAGTCCACCTTTTAAGTTACTTTGTATCTCCGCCCCCTACCAACCTCCGAGCACTGACCCTTGGTTCCACTCCCTACCCAGCTTCCAGTACAGCCACTTTTAGAGAATATAGAGCCAAATTTAATTTTGTATTGGAATGTATAGAATTAGGTTATGATAACAAGAAAAGCAATAAAATAGATCCAGCAGCAATAGACGCCCCCCCCCCCCCCAGCAGCAATAGACCCCTCAGAAGCAGCAAAAGATCTCCCAGCAGCCAGCATCAATAGACTCTCTAGCAGCCAGCAACAGTAGACCCCTCCCTAAACAGTAGATTCCTTCTAGCAATAATTAACCCTCAGTATCAAAAGATCCTCCACCAGCAACAATAAATTGCCATGCAAAAATTGATCCCCTCCAGCAACAATAGATCTCCCAGCAGCCAGTATCAGTAGATCCTCCAGCACCCATCGGAGGTGCTGGAACTGCGTTCCCCCGCGTTCCCACTGAAAAAAAGCCCTGCTCCTCAGTCAGTAGAAGAGCTAGATTTACCCTACCCTATCCAATTTAGTGACTTCCATTTATTCTTGGGTTCACATGTACCTAATCTCTCCCAAAAGATTTGAACTCTTCCTCTTCTACAAATTCCATACCAACAAACCAGCTTCTGGTGGCGTACTGGGAGTCTACAGTCCATGCTATCTATGAAAAAAAGTATTCTAAATGGTTGCTATGGGTACACTTTTCATAAGACCCTAAGTGTCTTTTTCTTATTTATGGCTGTGTTAGAATAAACATTTCTTATTTAAAGCCAAACTCTGGGCTGGTTTAAAATACACAAATTAATGCAGCTCTAAATCTTAAATACATCATTAAATTTATATTTTTAATGCAAGTGAGATCCCGAGAAGAGCAATGGATAGAGGGGCTGCACGACCCAGGGGAAGAAAAGGTCATAAAAGGGGTTATATTGTGAGCTCAAGGTGTATGGGGGTATAGGTCTTACCTGATTGGTGGCAAAAGGTGGAGCCGCAAGGGTTGTTCAAGTGAAGGATAAACAAAACATTAAATCAGTGGTATCCCTGAATGCCCCTCTATGGCTTAATCCTACTCTTCTTCATTTTTATACGATCCCAGAACCTTATGCATTGACTAAATACGATCTAAAAACAGTCTCTCAAATAGTGTCACAACAATCATTAGTCCCTTTTTCCTATCTTAATTCCACTTATAACATTCCAACATATTATTTATTTTGATATTTACAAGTCTCCCATGCCTTCAAAGCTCAGTTTTCACACTCTCCAGGTCACATTGTGCAATCTACCCTGGAGGGGATGCTCTGCTTGGAGTGCGGGGCTAAGCCCACCTCCCGTCTCTATTGCCATCTGATCTCCGTGTCTCTGCCCCTCTAGCAGGACTTCGATCTCGCTGGCAACAGGACATTCCTGAACTTGATGACGAGGAATGAGATGATATCTGGGATTTCCCCTTTAAGATCTTGGTCTCCTTTTGAGACTGCCTCGTTCAATTTAAAATAGTTCATAGGGCTTATTTTACCCCTTATAGACTACGTAAAATAAATCCTTCCCATTCTTCTGACTGTTGAAGATGTGGGGCCACCCCAGGAGATTTCTCCCATGTTTTTTGGTCTTGTCCGAAAATAGTCTGTTTCTGGAGTGAGGTTTTAGATTTAATTAATTTAGTCACGTCTCTTTCCATTAGACCTACAATGGAGGCCTGTATATTGGGCATGGTTGAACCCTTGTCACCGACTGGAATGGAGAGCACTTTGATTGGCCTTCTTCTTTTCTATGCCAGAAAATCTATTACGATGCAATGGAAACGACCTTTTTCGCCCTCCCTTTCTTTCTGGAAACAGCTTGTAAATAAAAATCTGCCACTATATAAAGACACATACACTCACAGGGGATGTCCAAAGAACTATGATAAAGTATGGTATAAGTGGCTAGCGGAACATTTGACAGCTTCCGATATGTCCTCGGATGCTTAAGCTCATGGATGTTGTTTTTTTTTTTTCATGTCATTCCTCAGCTCTTTTATATATATATTTTTTTTTTTCGCTCGTCTGTACTTGACCGAGTAATGTACAGTATGTATCATATCATTGTAGGTCCTTTTTTGGCTTTGCTGCACTGTGACGAGTTGCCCATGTGTTTTTGTTTGTTTGTTGAAGTTTTTTTTGTATTGTAGTTTGTTATGTTTTCTATTAACCTCCTAGGCGGTATTCCCAAGTGTGGCTCGGGGTGGAATTTCAGTGCCATTAGCGGTAACCCCGAGCCACACTCGGGGTACTGCCAGGGAGAAATCGCTGGATCCTGGAAGAGGTTACTTACTTTGTTCCCGGAATCCCGCAATGTATTCCGGCAGTGTACGGCAGCCGGGAGCTTCCGTTCCCTGCGAGCGTCGCGTCGCAGGGGGGTGGAACCGGCGGCATATTAAAAAAGTAAAACACACATACACACTGATATATTGTAATCCTATTGGATTACATTACTAAATAAAATAAAATGACCTTGGTTTGCCCCCTAGTGCCCTTGCCTGCAGGTTTACTGTACTTTATATATATATATATATATATATATATATATATATATATATATATATATATATATATATACTGTATATATATATATATATATATATATATATATATATATATATATATATGTATATATACTGTATATATATATATATAAACACACATATATATATATAAACACACATATATATATATATATATATATATAAACATATAATAATTAAGTTATTTATATATATATATATATATATACACTTTAACTTATTTATAGTTATTTATCATATTATAATTTAGAAGAGCGCACAGTAAAAATAAATCATATGTAAATAATTGGTTTGGGCTGTTCGTCCTAGAATTACATGTAAAATAATGGTACCGCTTTCAGCACCTAAAATCTGAAATAATCATACCGCCAGGGAGGTTAATAAAAGAAGAAAAAAGATTTTTCAAAAAAAAAAAAATGCCGCGCTGTGTATACCAATCCTTGTGTGTGTAAATACACTTAATGTGTGCTCATCAATCAATGATAACCACTTAAAAAACTGTAAACACAATTATATGCAAATAATCAAATATAATAACACGCAGTGAATGGTGATATATAAAGTCCTTCAAAGTGTAGTACAAGTGTTCCACATGTGACTTGACTGTAATAGTAAATCAAATTTGATGGTGAACTTCGTGATCCAACATGAAGTACTTCAACAACTGCTGTGACACTCCCCCCCCCCCCCCTCAATAGGTGTTGCATCACCTGAAGGCGTATGACCCCTCACTTAAATTGGGTCAAAAAGCGCTTGTGAGCCTCTCCTGGGCTCATTATGGTGGATTTAGATCCGCTGGTTCTTGCGGTGTTCCATGGGACACTCTTGCCATCAATGGACAGCATATAAGTGCATGTGGGTGTAAGGAAACTCCAATAGTGCTTTATACTTTAGCACTGCAAGGCAAGCGTGCCTAATACTTTGCCAATTCCACCGTGCTATTATAACGAGTCATCTCTCCCCCAAGCGAAGATGTGATTCCAACACATTCTGGTTAATATAACTCATTAAAATAATTACAAAGCTGAAATTTGATAGATTGTAGTAATGAAGAGTCGGCCACTTACATTTTTGTATAAATAAATAATCCCCTCGTTACTTTAGCTGGAGTCTTATCATCAGTTTGCCAGTCTCAGTAACTGTAACAGCAGGTGGCCGCGATCTCTTCTGTCTTGCTATGGGCCTTCTACTTCCCAATTGATCTTGACTCTGAAGAGTGGCTATAATGAATATGCCACATGTATTGTCACTGCTGTACGCTGCCTGATAAGCATTAAGAATGTCTCTGCAGATGCATCTTCTCTCTAGGACGGAGCAAGGAAAGGACAGGTGTGACAACAGCCAACAATGAATCTCGCACAAGGAAAGTCTGAAAGACTTTTGAAGACTTGTTAGGAAATGTCTTGATATCAGTGGGCTTCCAGAGTTATTCTTAGATAATATTATAGTAGGAGAATGTTACAGTTTGTTCAAAATTGTTGTCCTTAACCACTTCAGCCCCGGAAGGTTTTACCCCCCTTAATGACCAGGCCATTGTTAGCGATTGGGCACTGCGTTGCTTTAACTGACAATTGCGCAGTTGTGCGACGCCATACCCAAATAAAATTGATGTCCTTTCTTTCCCACCAATAGAGCTTTCTTTTTGTTGTATTTGATCACCTGTGCAATTTTTAGTTTTTGTGCTATAAACAAAAAAAGAGCGACAATTAAAAAAAAAAAACATACCAATATTTTCTACTTTCTGCTATACAACATTCCCAATAAAAAGATTATAAAAAAATATAATTTTTTTATCAGTTAAGGCCAATTTGAATTCTGCTACATATTTTTGGTAAAAAAAAATCCTAAAAAGCGTATAATAATTGGTTTGCGCAAAAGTTATAGCGTTTACAAACTACAGGATAGATTTATGGACTTTTTATTTTTTTTATTAGTAATGGCGGTGATCAGTGATTTTTATCGGGACTGCGACATTGCGGCAGACAAACCTAACACTAAGTGACACTTTTAGTGACATTAATACAGTGATCAGTGCTAAATAATTTGCAGTATTACTGTAATAATGACACTGGCAGGGAAGGGGTTAACACTGGGGGTGATCAAGGGGTTAAATGTAAGCCTAGCGGAGTGTTTCTAACTGTATGGGGGTTGGGCTTTTGAAATGATCACAGAGACCTGTGATCCTATATAGAAGATAGCTTAGTGGGGGGCTGGCGGCGATTGAGCCCGCTCCTCCCGCGGTCTGCCTTCCGCTGTGTCTAATCACAGCAGCTTAGCTGGATCACATGATCTTTCCCTGCCTCTCTGGCAGGAGAGCCGTCTTACATTGTTTACATACCAGAAGGCTCTCTTGTCAGTTTTGCCAAAGATCGTGGGAGGCCGTGGCGATCCTCCCTCGGTCTGCCTTCCGCTGTGTCCAATCACAGCAGGAGTGCAGCGCGTCGCCAAAACCACGTGCACATAATCATGTAGATCTACGTGATTATGCGCAGCCGAGCTGCCCTGCCGTAGTAAATCTGCGTGGGGTGGTCGGCAAGTGGTTAAAGGAAAACTCACCTTTTCATAAAATATTATAATATACAAAACAAGAGAAAGTAGGGACTTTGGCAGTGCTAATTATCACACAATTGTTAAAAATGTAACAAATTATTTTATTATTTCAATTAGAGCGTTTTTTTTTTCTTGCTTAAAAAAACAGTCATTAATGAGTTCATTTTGTAATAACAGATTTGCGTTACATATTGTATGCTACAGCAGATGCAACAATCTCGACATGTTTCGCCAAATTTACAGCTTTTTCAGGAGTTTATGTAGCAATCTGGACTGTATAGTAAACTATCTGTGAGATTAAAGTTAAAGGGTAACTCCACTTTCATTAGGAAAAAAAATAGCAAATAAAGAAAAAACAATATAACGTATACAATTGCGACACAAATCATATTGTAATTGAATGTTATTAAAATGTACCTTTCCTTTTCAATCTGCAGCTGTTGTAATTTTCTGCAAAATGCAATACAATATGGCCACCTGGAGCTGTTCTGTACACAGAATGTATACTGACCACACCCCCAGAAACATCATTTCCTGCTTGTGTGATTGGCTCACCAATTTTCCCAGAAGTCTGCACTAAGATACAAGTCAGATTTCTGGCATCCTCTGGAACAAAAATTTCATTTTTGGTGAGATACTCCCAATAGGAACATGTCTAAAGGGATGCAGGCCCCGCAGCTTTCCTCATTAGAGCCCTGCAGCTGCCACACCTGATAGATAATTATGAAACCACTCCCATTAGAGCCACTCAGCACAGAGGAACAAACAATGATTTCTTCAGAATAACAAAAGGTAGGAATCTGCAACAAAGTTTGTTATAATCCTTGAAATGTACAGAGATCACCGAGAGGGGAATGTTTTTTTCTCAACAAAAGTGGAGTTACACTTTAATAAAGAGTATCGTTTGTGTTTATGTCAAAATCTGAAACCAACGTACTGATGACTAAAGCAGCTGGGTAGATGGCCACAGGAGGGACAAAAAGTCCAGGAAAAGGACCATTAATGTATTGCATCACCTAGGAGCATCCTTAGACCCTGCTTTAAGTTGATGAAAACCGATAGAATTTGTATATTTACATTCTGTGCAGTATGTCTGGGAGACTATTGCTGCCTCGTTCCTTTTGATAAAATATGCAGTATATAGTATATAATAAAAATATTGAACTGTTACAGGAGGCATTTTGTTAGTTTTTCATTTTCATGCATGGTCTGCTTACTTTACAGCCCCCAGTGCCTAAAATAAAAAACACTAGTTAGGGAAAGTGAGGAAAAAAAGCCTCTGGACTCGTAAGGTTATTTTATTGGTATTGTTATCGTAAAGTATTGATTTAAAAAACCTGGTTTCCAGGCAGCCGGCTTCTGCACTGAAGTGCTAAGAGGCTTAGATAGAATTTTATTGCAATGAAAGTCAGGGGACAATGCAAAAGGTTTACAATGCGTTTCAGGGGTCCAAAAACACCCCCTACATCAGGGGACGTCAAACTAGCTGCTGACAAGGCCTCTGCTTGTAATCACACTGAAATAACTAACATTAAAGGATCAGCTCATTTCTAGTAAATACACATTGTTTTCAATGAAACCCTGATGAAGAGGGCATTTTTGGACCCCCGAAATGCATTGGATACTCTTTGAAGTTTCCTCCTGATTATTATTATAAAGTTGTACCTCGACCTCATAGCAATGGTGAAGTGCTTAAATTTCCATTTTTTTCTCAATTAAAAATACTTGTTGGCTCACTTAAAGAGCCCATTTTATGTGAGGTCTTTTTGACCCCCAGATCTCACATTAAAGAGGTCCTGTCGTGCTTATTTCTATTACAAGGGATGTTTACATGTTTGATAAAAAATCTTGCAACAATCTCCATTTTATTCTCTAGGGCACATGTGTCAAACACAAGGCCCGGGGCCCAAATCCTGCCCTCCAGGAAATTTTATGTGGCCCTTTCAGCCAAGGCTTTTTTTTTTTGCCAGAACATGGTGGGCCATTCTGCCACCTCTGGCTCTCGCCCTTTTCTCCCCACTCACCACTATCACTATACAAGGACAGATTTACTCTTGGTAGCTCACAGCTCTCACATATACCTGCCTGCCCTGCATGCACTCATGGGGTGGACAGATGACGACTAGTGATGAGCCGAACACCCCCCTGTTCAGTTCGCACCAGAACATCGCAAACAGGGGAAATGTTCTAGCGAACATACGAACAATCACAAGTCCTCATTTTAAAGGATTAAATGTAAGTGACTATTAATCACCCGCTGGCAAGGGGAGGATCAAACTCATAGCCTCTAACTTGCAATCCCATTATTCTACCAGCTACGGCACCGAGCCAGCTGAGTAACCTAAGACTCTCTCTGCCTATCTAACTTCCATCTGAGTTTGACAGCTTAAAGGGCTCTGATGTCACCAGCACCCCATAATTCACTGCTCAGGTGCAGTGAATAAATTACTGATCTCACGTCAGCAGGGGCGGAGACAATTATTAGGTTTTAATTAAAATCCATAATTAATATTAATCACCCGCTGGCCTGACATCAGTAATTTATTCACTGCACCTGAGCAATGGATTATGGGGCGCTAGTGATGTCAGAGTCCTATAAAAGAGCTGTCAAACTCAGATAGAAGTTAGTTAAGCAGAGAGAGTTGTAGGTTAATCAGCTGGCTCAGTGGCATTGCTGGTAGAATAATGGGCTAGCAAATGAGAGAGGCTGGAGTTTCGAATACCCTGGCCAGCGGGTGATCAATATTAACTATGGATTTGAATTCAAATCTAATAATTGTCCCCGCCCCTTCTGACGTAACATCAGTAATTTATTCACTGCTCCTGAGCAGTGGATTATGGGGCACTGGTGACCTTAGAGCCCTATAAAAGAGCTGTCAAACTTAGATAGAAGTTAGTTAGGCAGAGAGAGTCTTAGGTTAAACAGCTGGCTTGGTGGCATAGCTGCTAGAATAATGGATTTGCAAATGAGAGGCTGTGGGTTTGAATCCCTGGCCAGCGGATGATTAATAATTATGGATATTAAATAAAACCTATTAAATTAATTATGGATGTGGGGACTCGAAGTTCTCGCGAAGAAGACCATTTGTTCGCCATTCGGCGAACCGACAAACAGGCAGTGTTCGAGTCGAACTTGAAGCTCATCACTAATGACGACCAATGATCTCCATGTAAGTACACCATTACACATCTTAACTCTGTACATAGCGCACTCCCTAACTCTGCACTCTGTACGTAGTGCACTCCCTAACTGTGCACTCTCTACGTAGTACACTCCTTAACTCTGCACTCTGTACACATTACACTCCTTAACTCTGCACTCTGTACACAGTACACTTCTTAACTCTGCACTCTGTACACAGTACACTCCTTAACTCTGCACTCTGTACATAGTACACTTCTTAACTCTGCACTCTGTACACAGTGCACTCCTTAACTCTGCACTCTGTACATAGTACACTTCTTAACTCTGCACTCTGTACGCAGTGCACTCCTTAACTCTGCGCTCTGTTCACAGTACACTTCTTAACTTTGCATTCTGCACATAGCGCACTCCTGAACTCTGAACTCTGCACTCTGCACTCCTGACCTCTGCATACAGAGTTTTAAAGATACAACTGGCACTTTGAGGTCAACTATAATGCTGATGCGGCCCTTGATTAAATTGAGTTTGACACCCCTGCTCTAGGGTCTCTGCTAAAAAAAAAAAAAAAAAAATATATATATATATATATATATATATATATATATATATATCTAATGTTTGGGGGTTCTAAGTAATTTTCTAGCAAAAAAAAAAAAAATTATTTTAACTTGTAAACAACAAATGTCAGAAATAGGCTTAGTCTGGTTAAGGACTCCCGTACAGTAACTTCAATAGATGGGGATCAACCCTTATCCTGGGCCACTGTGCCCTTATAGGTCAATGCTATCCAATTAAGTTCCCCCACACAGTCAGACTATAAGCGCTGGTTCACACATATGAGATGTCAGACATCGCATGTGATTCGGAGAGCACTGCTTTGCAAATCACATGCAATGTCTGTGCATTGCAAATTCAGCCATACAGATTGTATGGCTGATTTTGCATCGCATTCGGACTAAAGTCGTGCAGGACCCTTTTTTTGGCCCACACCAGAATGGGACAGCATGGGTGTTCACACCTATGCGATCCGATTCATGTCTGAATTGACAGTTCGCACTGCGATATGCAAACTGATCTGGGGGTATCGTTACCTTTGTATTGACACCCCCAGCGATTCGCATATGGCAGTGTGAACTGCCAGCGAGTTGAATGCGATGCGGGAACCTGCAGAAGATTTGCAGGGTTCCGAAATCGCATATGTGTCAACCGGGACTTAAGGGCTGCTAGGAACTGTTCCTTTTTCTATAAGGCTTCTTACATGGGCGGTGCACCCGACGGAGTGCGTTTTGCTCAGCGGGGATTGATCCGCCAATCCCCGATGAGCAGGCGGATGACAGCTCTGTCTCTGCTCTGTGTGCAGAGATGGAGCTGTCAGATCCCCGCTGTCCTCTATGGGAGATCAGATGAGAACAGACCGCCTGTCCGTTCTCATCCGATCCTATCCGCTCCTCCAGACGGATGGAAAATAGGGTTTCCATCCGTCTGGATTTCACGGACAGGATCGGATCGGAGAGCAGCGGGTGTCGGAAATGACTCCGCTGACATCCGCTGCTCCATAGGGGTACATGGAGCATCCGATCAGGTCCGCCTCAAAAACTGACAGGCAGACCATAACGGAAGACTCGTTTGAAAGGGACCTAACATGGACACTGCTCAGGTGTTGACAATGAAGGCGGATCCACCAACCTTGGAGTCAATTTGAGAAAGTACATGCAGCCTACAAAATGTTGGCATTCAAATTTTCAGAATGGACAAATGTATGGAACTGCGATAACGTTTCAAAAATCCTTGCAATGTCTTTTTACCTGGAGGGATTGTTGTTTCTCATGGGAATTTGAACTCTGAGAAGTTGTTACCTAACTGTAGTGTTACCATGGTTGTAAGGGGGTAAAATGTTAATGTTTGTCAGTTCTGGAAAAAAAAATAAAAAGCTTGTGCAGTAATTATATATGATATGATGTTTTCTTTTAAAATGTTACCATATATAATATATACCCACGCATGCAACCTATGTTGTATCTTGTCAAATGGATTTATGTCTGAAAATAAAATAATAAATAAAAAGGACAGCTTGTAAGATTTTTTTTTTTTCTCTAATAAAAAAGAAACAAAGAAAACAAAAGGAAATGGTCCATGTGAGCTTTCGAATTAGAAAGTACAATACTGGCTGTTCAGTTTTTTTGATGCCCTGGGTTTGGTTCAAGCAGGGTTCAATGAACTTCAAAGACTTTCAGGAGTCAAACCCAAATCCTACTAAAACTAATAGGAGATGAATCTGTCAAATTAACCACTTGCCGTCTTCCCACCGCATATTTACTGCGGCAGGTCGGCTCTATTGCACAAAATCACATACCTGTACGTCATTTCATGAAATGGCCACTGGGTGGCATACGCCTGCCGCCAGAGGCACGAACGCACGCTGATTGGACACAAGGGATGCCAATTAGCGGGTCTGGCAGACCCGATGTCTGCCGGCCACCTGCAATCGTTCCCCAGAGACGCAGAATGTCGTTCTGCCTACGTACTATATACCCCTTACTCATTTATATAGGTAAGGGGGATGGTATCTAGAGTCTCTTTAATATTGAAGGTGGATTCCAGGTTCTGATGAGCCCCCCCCCCCCCCCCCCACAGATCCCCGAACCAAGGGGAAGCAAGGAGAAGATGCCCTTCTCCCCATCAACATGGAAACAAAGTGCTTTGCCAGGTCCCCCATGTTGAGGGCATGTGGCCTGGCATGGTTCAAGGGGGAAGGGGAGAATACTCATCTTTTCTCTTTTCTGATTACCGAAAAAAGTGTCTGGTATGGGCACCAGCTAGGAGCACACTTAACCCTTTGATTGCCCCTGATGTTAATCCGTTCCCTGTCAGTGTCATTAGTACAGTAACAGTGCATATTTTTAGTACTGATTACTATAGTAATGTCACTGGTTCCCAAAAAAGTGTCAATTAGGTGTCCAATTTGTCCCCCGTAATGTTGCAGTCCTGCTAAAAATCGCTGATCACCACCATTACCAGTAAAATAAATAAATAAATAAATAAAAATGGCAAACAAATATCCCATAGTTTGATCTATAATTTTACAAATCAATATATGCTTATTGTGATTTTTTTTTTTCCACAAATATGTAGCAAAATACATACTGGCCTAAATTGATGAAGAAATTCGATTTTTTTACATTTTTTTTTATATGTTTTATAGCTGAAAGTAAAAAAGCGCTCTGTCCTTGTCTTCATCCTGCACTCAGTAGGTCAGTGGTGGAGACTTTTTACTTCTCTTCTCCAGGAATCCTTTCGGCATGTCTGTGGCAGAAGTGGTGCATGCTTTTATAGGACATCAGAGAAACTCACTGTGCTGTAACCCCTTTCTATTGTATATATACCATAGTTAGTAGGTGGTATACCTTTCCTGCAAATCAATCAATATATGTTATGTTAAAAAAAAAACATGTAGCAGAATACATTTTTGCCAAAATTTAGGAAGGAAATTACATTGTTTTTATTTTTTTTATTTGATATGATTTATAGCAGAAAGTAAAAAAAAAAAAATATATATATATATATATATATATATATATATATATATATATAAATACATCTTTTAAACTTTGTCTATTTTTTTGTTTATATTGCAAAAAGTAAAAAACCCAGTGGTGATCAAATACCACCAAAAGAAAGCTCTGATTGTGTGAAAAAAAAATTATATAAATTTTGTTTGGCTACAGCCTGGTATGACTCAATTACCAGTTAAACAGCGCAGTGCTGAATAGCAAAAAAAGGCCTGGTCATGAAGGGGTAAAATCTTCCAGAGCTCAAGTGGTTAAATGAAACAAAAAATGCCCAAAAATTGTCCCTCGATGCAAAGTATTACAGGAGCATCATGTGAACAGCCCCCTCATTCTCGATTGGGGATGTTAGGTTGATGGTTTAGATATATCCGCAATTGACCTGCCTGTAAAAAAGGCCTAAGGCTTGACAGATTCTTCCATCCACGCAAATGAGGTGAATGGAGGAATACCTCAAGACACTGTATTCTGACAGCAGCACCTGCCACTGTCAGAATACACTGATCTGAGGCTGCAGCCAATTGTCTGTAGTCGATGACCAACAAAAGTTTTCTAGCTTGTCCCTTCTACAGAAGCCAATTGTCTTTTGTTGAGCACAAACTAACTGAAATTCGAATGGTTCAGCATTTTGATCAGTCTAGTCTAGTCTTTCTCAACCTTTTTTCCCCTGGATTGGGGGTCAGCAACCTGTAGATGGCGATTTACCAGTAGATTGTGGCCAGATGACTGGTAGATCGAGGTCTGGGCTTGCTGACCCACCATCCCAGAGCATCAAACAGAGTGTGATCCAGAGGGACTAATTGTAAAGTTGGAGATGTAGTAGGGAGCAAGAGCCACATAAGCCGATGCCTCCTCTGTAGTGCTGGCTCCTGTCCCGTACCAACTGCACTCCACCTCTTATCCCTCTTTTCAATAGTTTTTATTAAATCTTTTTCAAAAGGAACAAATAACAATTACAGCATACAGGTACACTGGTTGAAGACAGCAACAATCATAGTAAACATTGCGTACTTGGCACCACCACTGGCCAACGCCATCTCAACCTCCGGAACGGGATGCCCCCCAGACCAGCCCCCAGCCGAAAAATCCCGCAAGTTCCGACAGGAAGGCCGCGCCAGACCACCCCTATCGGGACCAACACTGTGGCCCAGCACAACCCCCCGCCGTCCCCCGCCGGGGCCGGGCACCGGTCCCCAGGGCACCCCCCCCCCACGCCCAATGGGCGCCAGATAGGGTGGGCACCTATACCACTAATAACTCTTCAACCCTTGTATAACTGGGTAGTTTAAATATTAGTACACAAGACTATCAACAGGACAGTCAATAACCTTAGCCTCTAAAGCATTTACTCGTCAACATTCACAATTTACTTAGAGATAAATACATCGAAATGCCCCAGCGCAGGACTGTTCCTACCCTGGGAATTTCAGTGACCAACTATTCCAGGTTTGTTCGAACTGCAGACTGCGGCTGTTCATATTAGCAAAAAATTTCTCATAGGAGCATTGAGCTCGGACCCTAGCAACCACTTCCATTGTTGAGAGGGCAGTATCAGACCTCCAGGCTGCCGTGATTGTCATTCTGGCCGCTGTTAGAACATGGGTCACTATGATACGATGGAGAGGAGGGATCTGTTGGATTCCTAGGCTCAGGAGAGCCAAAGCTGGGGACATCGGGATCGACTCCCCAGTCAGTGACCGAAGCAGGGCGAACACAGCCGCCCAATAACCCTTCAATTTCTTACACTGCCACAGAAGGTGATACAGTGTCCCCAACTCCCCACAACCTCTCCAACAGGAAGGGGCAACCTCTTTAAACATTTTCTTCAGTCTAACTGGGGTCAGGTAGCTGCGGTGGAGGATCTTTAGGGACACCTCCCAGTGATTGGTGCAATGAGAGTAGGAATAACCGGAGCGGATGGCAATCTTCCAGTCCCGCTCCGAAAACTCCTCCCCCATGTCGGCCTCCCATGCTGCCATGGAGGCCGTTTTATTACATCTAGATTGGTGTTGCAAGGTGTGATAAAACCACGAGAGGCCTTTCGGCTTATGATAGCTGGTGAGCATATAGTCCCACACCTCCGATGGCACCTCAATTGTCGGGTCTGGGTGTTTAATATGATAGTGGTGCAATTGGGCCCAAAAAAAAGAAGGCCTATCAGTACAGGTAGAGCGCAGCTCCCCATATGTGGCGGATCTAGATATCGCCTCAGGCGGAATTCTCAAAGATGGGATAAGGAATTCATAAGCTGCTAACTTCAGTGTCACCTTATTCCTAGGGATCCCTTTCAATGTTTGCACCTCCCCCCACGCTCCCAACGTAGCCCTGAGAGAGGCCAATTCCGGGGTATACACCTCACGTTTTGTCAAGGAAGCCAGTAGCAGGGCTGGGAGTTCCTTATCCGCTACTACTGCCTTTTCCAGGTGGACCCATAGTTTGTCTGGCTCGGGGTCAAACCAAGCTTTTGCCTGATCCAACAGAGCCGCTGAGTAGTACTTCCTAAGGCATGGGAATCCTGTTCCCCTTTGGCCCTAGACCTTATCAACACAGAGTATGGGACTTTTGGTACTTTGCCCCCCCACAGGAACCTCCTAAACATCTTGTCCATATTGTGAAAAAAGGATGCTGGTATTGCCACCGGTAGTGTCCGAAAGTAATATAATATCTTCGGTAGCACCAACATCTTGAGCGCAGCAATGCGCCCTAACCACGACAGTTCATAAGATGCCATATGCGTTAGGTCCTCCGTGACGGTGGATAGTAATTTAGAGAAATTAACATGGTATGTTAGGGATGTCGGAGCCACCAAAGATATACCCAAGTACGGGACTGATCTAGAAGACCACTGAAAGGGATACTGAGTTTTAAGCCCCTTCAGCTCCCTGGCGGATAGAAAGGTCGGCAGGCACATGGATTTAGTCACATTTAGTTTATAATAAGATATAGCTCCGAAAGCGTCTAGGTGACGCTGCAGGTTTCGAAGGGACCCCTCCGGGGAAGTCAAGGTGAGGATCACATCGTCCGCGAAGAGCCCAATTTTGTGGTCCCTGCCCCCCACTTTGATTCCAGAAATTCCCGGGTCGCTTCTAATGGCCTCTGCCAGAGGTTCCATTACTAGGGAAAAGATAAGCGGGGACAACGGGCACCCTTGGCGCGTACCATTAGTGATTGCAAATTTGTCTGACAGCGCACTCGACGTAAACACCCTGGCCGAGGGCTTCGTGTAGAGTGCCGAAATCGCAGAGAACATGGGTCCCTGAATTCCAAATTTAGACAGCGTCGCCCTAAGGTACCCCCAGTGCACCCTGTCAAACGCTTTCTCAGCGTCCAACGTCAGGAACACCGAGGGCACCTTCCTATTCTCCGCAATCTGCAACAGGTCCAGCATTCTTCTAGTGCCGTCCGGTGCCTGCCGACCTTTCACAAATCCCACCTGATCCGCTTTAATTAAGCTGGGGGTTACCTCTGCTAGTCTTACTGCCAATATTTTCGCATAAAGCTTGAGATCGGAATTTAAGAGGGATATGGGACGAAAGTTTTGGGGCGCGTCGGGTGGCTTACCAGGTTTGGGAAGTGCCACAATGACTGCTTGCAGCATTTCCTCTGGAAATGAGGAGCGCTGCCCAGCCTCGTTAAACAATTTACATAGAAACGGGGTTAGGGTGTGCGTGAACGCTTTGTAGTACTCGGCGGAAAAGCCGTCCACTCCAGGGGATTTATTCGGGGGCAGTGACAATATAGCCGTCCGCACTTCTTCCTCTGTTATTGGGGAGTTTAAGGTTTGCAACATCTGTGCTGACACAGTAGGGAGTTGCAGCGAGTCTAGGAATGAAGCTATAAGGGAGTCCGAGGGCTGTGGAGTATTCCCGTCATCTTTAAGATTGTATAATGAATTATAATAACTGGAGAAGGCATTGGCGATTGCATTGGGATGGTGCACTAAATTGTTCGTTTTGGGATCCTTGATAGAGGACAATTTTGCTTTTTGTTGCCTCTTCCTCAAGTAATTGGCCAGCATCTTACCTGATCTATTGCCCTGTGTATAGAAGCGCGCTTTGGTTAGAAATAAAAGACGCTGATGGTCCTCTAAAAGCCTGCGGCGGACAAGTAGTCTGCAGGCGGTTAGCTCTTCTAACCTAGTAGGGGTGGGGTCCGCTTTATGAGCGGCCTCCAGAGAGCGGAGCCTCTCCAAAAGCAACTTCATGGCCTGGGCCTTCTCCCTCTTAATCCTAGATGCCTGCTGAATTAATAGCCCCCTAGCAAATGCCTTGTGGGCACACCAAAGAGTAAAGATATCCATCCCAGGGGTATCATTATGCTCAAAATACTCCCGGATCCGACCATCCAGCCGCTCCCGGTGGCCCGCGTCCCGGAGCACAGAAGCGTTGTTCCGCCACAGATGAACTGGGGTACTCATATGGGGCTCCGAAACCACCACCGAGACCGGAGCATGGTCAGACCAGGACATTGTGTGAATCGTGGATTTTTCAACCACTCTTAGAAATTGCAAGTCAGCCACAAATAGATCCAACCTGGAATAGGAACCATGTGGGGCTGAGTAGTAAGTGAAATCTTTATCTGTAGGGTTGAGACAGCGCCATACATCATACAAATCAGCTGAATGTAAAAATTTTTGAAGAGTAGCCCTTGCCTTACCCTGGGCGGGAGAGCAGTCAATCTGCGCATCCCCTATGGAATTAAAATCCCCGCAGTACACTGTGAGACCCCTCTTCACACGGTCCACCTTTTTCACAAGTGCCCTCAAAAATCTAAGTTGTCCCTGGTTAGGGGCATAAAGATTAACGATTGTGTAAGTAATGTTATTAATATCACATATCAATATTAGGAAACGGCCTGCTTCATCAGCAACCATATCGTGCAATTGAAAAGCCACAGAGCTTTTAATCGCGGTGAGCACTCCCTTCTTCTTAGTAGCACCAGAAGAAGTAAAAATATGAGGGTATAATTTATCAGAACACTTAGGTGGTTTGGACCGTGCAAAGTGGGTCTCCTGCACACATACAACATCTCCCCTAAGCGCTCGAGCCTCCCGCCAGAGAGATCTGCGCTTGAAGGGGCTGTTAAGACCATGGGCATTAATGGTGACTATATTAATAACCATCTATGGGTAGTAAAACAAGAGATGGGCTAACATGGCAGTCCATAAATCCAAAAATATTAAAATAAAAGTATGCAGCATTGGCAAGAGAACAAAAATGCCCCCCAGCAGGGAACGGAGGGAACAAGTAGAACTGGAGAAGACAGTACCTGCAGTTCTCATACATTGGCACAGTCACAAACCCCTGTTGGCGACTTGAATACGGTCCGGAGCCACTGTCCTTGGTCACTCGAGTTGTAGTATCCAGTTCATCGTAGAATTCAGTGAGGCTAAAAAATTGTAAAACACAACAAAAGAGAACAAAAAAGGAGTACAGAACATTTAAGGAAAGGCACGGGGTAGACCCCGTCATGCGAAAATATCGCAGGCTCAGGTGATGGGGGTTCAGCTCCTATCACCCGGTCACTCCTGGACTCCGACTCATCCAGGTAGTAAATCCACAAAGGGAAAAGAGTATAAAAAGAGAAACAAAAAAAAAACAATAGGCAGCATCAAAAAAGAGATCCATTCTGAGTAGAGGAACCACAGCGGGTTCCCAAGACGGTAAGCCCTGAGGCCCAGGGGGATGCCAGTAACTCACTTGTTGACCCAACGCCATTCCGGTTCCAGCCTGGAGGGTTCCGCCCTGGGAGAAGATTCTTGCGGGTCTGGTAGGAGTCCCCATTTCTTGGTCAGCTCAAAGCCGTCCTCCACCGATCTGATGACATACGTACGACCATCTTTAACGATGAGGAGTTTAGTAGGGAAGCCCCAGGAATACTTCACTTGGTTGTTTCGAAGTAGTTTGGTCAGAGGTACCAGCTTTTTCCTCGCCGCCATGGTGAATTGTGATAGGTCAGCATACACTGAAAGTCCATGATATGGTTCCGGCAGTGGAGAGGTGTTCCGCGCAAATCGCATGAGGTCGTCCTTAATGTGGTAAAAATGGATGCGTGCGATAACATCCCTAGGGATTTTATCAGGTAGATGTTGCGGCTTTGGCAGGCGATGCGCACGATCCACCACTGCCTCCACAACTGGTATGTCTGGCATGAGTGCCAGCAGCATAGCCTGTACATATGCTCTCAGCTCCGATGGGGAGACTGACTCTGGGACCCCCCGTAGTTTCACATTGTTACGGCGGGCCCTGTCCTCCAGATCCGCCATTTTGCTCTTCAGGGTCTCCATGTCGTCCCCCCTCGCATTGTGGTCATCCACCAACTCGTTGTGGGCGATAGAGAACTCCGCCATCTTATTTTCCATATGATCTACTCTGCCCCCCAAGTCCACCACCTCCGTTTTAATACCATTCACACAGGCCACTATCTCCCTGTGAAAGGCGCCGTTAATGGACATCAGCATTTCTTTCATGGTGACATCCGTTAGAGGTTGCCCCGTTGTGGGAAAGTCCTTAATGTTGGCATAGAATTCCAAAGTGCTATCTAGAGAGCCAGGGCCGGCGCTGTTGTCCCCAGCGCAGCGGTGCGTCTCGGACCGTTTGGGTGCCGTTTTTTGTGGGCTGCTGGACGGGGAGCCTCCCTGGGATGATCTGCTGCTGGCAGAGGGTGACAACAGGCTCGGAACGCCCCCGATCCCGGGAGGCGATCCGCCCGAGGCTCCGGCGCTTCCAGCCCTTGTATAGGCCTCGGCGCCATTTTGGGGCCTCGGAGTGCTCGTGGAGGAGAAAAAGTCCGTCACCTTACGTGGTCCCCCGCGGTCCTTTCGTTTCCGCATCGTCGCCAGTGGTGTCCCTAAGGGTTGTGAGGGTCACTGGAGTCGGAGTCGCTCACCCACGTCGCAGGAATCGTTGCGGAGAGACCGGAAGCTTCGGAGCTCTACACTCACGCGGCCATCTCCGTCGGCTGCCGGCCACGCCCCCCCACCTCTTATCCCAAGTAGCGGTCTCCAGAGTGGTGCCAGTAGCAGGAAAGAAGAGATCTTTAGGTCAATTAGAGGTTTAAATCAGGTGTGAGGGGGCGACACTGTGCCCAGGGACCTTTGACTTCTTCCATGTTGTTCAGGTAGATCTCCACCTCTTTAAAGTTGCTTACTCCTGCTGGAGGAACCCTTTAAATAATTATCAGGTCTCAGGGAATCCCTGCCAAAATCAATTCATAAGGGGTCAGTGGGAAAAAATGTCCCCTACATTTTTGACCAGTGGTAAGAATGCCACCCTCACAGTTATTGTCAGAATGTCACCCTTACAGACAGCTTAACCACTTGCCGACCAGTCACGTTGACTGTACTGCGGCAAAGTGGCTTGTTCCCATCCAGCGACGTAGACCTACGTAGCTGGACTCCTCCCCTTGTGGTCAGTGCGCGTGCGACGCCGGAGGCTCGCTCCCGCTGTATTCGGTCACAGCAGGAGTCGGGCCAGGGGAGGAGCAGCGGTGATCACCACCGCTCTTCCCCGATCGTCGGGGAATCGATTCTGGAGATCCGCCCGCTTGTGTAAACAAAGCGGGCGGATCTCCTAAGTGACAGACAGGGTCAGATTGCAGGGTGCAGCATAGCTGAACCTGCAATCTGTCCCTGTGTCACTCAGTCACCTCCCCCCACACACGTCAGTAAGCACCAGGCATACATTAACCCCTCCCTCTCCAATAAAATTAACCCCTTCCCTGCCAGTGTCATTTTTACAGTAACAGTGCATATGTATAGCACTGATTGCTGTAGTAATGTCACTGGTACCCCCAAAAGTGTCAAAAATGTTAGTCAAGGGTCCGATCAGTCCGCCACAATGTCGCACAAAAAATCGCAGATCGCTGCCATTACTCGTTAAAAAAAAAAAAAACACCAAAAATGACAGAAATCTTTCCCTTAGTTAGTAAACGCAATAACTTTTGCACAAACCAATCAAAATACGCTTATTGTGATTTTTTTACCAAACATAGGTAGCAGAAAACAAATTGGCCAAAAATTTCAAAAAAATTTTGATTTTCACATTTTTTGGGGGGGAATTTCATATAAAAAAATGTGAAAAATATTGTTATTTTTTCAAAATTTACGCTCTATTTTTGTTTATAGCGCAAAAAGTAAAAATTGCACAGGTGATCAAATACCACCAAAAGAAAGCTCTGTTTGTGGGAAAAAAAGGACGTAAATTTCGTTTGGGTATGGAGTCGCACGACCACGCAATTGTCAGTTAAATTTGCACAGTGCCAAATCGCAAAAAGTGGCCTGGACGTAAAACAGCAAAATCCTCCGGTGGTAAAGTGGTTAAAAGGTCACTGGTGTCATCTCATTGGCTTTGCCAAGTGGCAATAATCCCTAGAACTATGCAGGTACCATCAAATGGGAGGTAGGCCAACCACAGCTTAAGTAATCTCTGGAGGACCCCTGGTTGAGAATGGATGGTCTAGACAGCTTAAAGCAAATAGCCACAGCTATGCTTTGGGACTGCATTGGGGAAGTTTCCCAACCCATATGGTGTGTCTGAGTCCCAAGTTTATGTCTACTCTAGGACTGGTACACATTATTAACATCAACAAATCTAATTTATACAGTAGTGAACACTGTTTGTACCACTTCCATTTATCTCAGATTTCTTTCCCATCCATAAAACCTCTGCAAACTGGTAAAGGTAACTGATTAGTACTTGTTGTCAAGCGACGGCGATCCCCAGCTGACATTTGTCCGCAATATTAATAATAACTATAACAAGTGTTTTGATACAAATGGCGGCATGGAGCATTACACATTAATTAAGACGCATTCATTGACCTGAAAGCTGTTTAAATTCATAATTACATTTTGCTTATCATGGAAACAAACAGGCTAAACATATGTTTAGGTGCTCACACAGAATATGTTATGAGAAAACCTGAGACGCTTTGTCGTTTTCATTTCCTTTCTCTTTGGGCTTCATTACTCAAAGCATCTGTAATAGGGACTGTCTGTGCTCCCCAGAGTGGCTAAATTTCAACTGACACACTGAAGAGGAGAAGCAGATTAGTGACTACCAGGAATACAGAGCTCACCTTTCAGACAACTGGGAAATTTTCTTCTCTGTCTCCCTTGCCCCATCTTAGAGTTTTTCAGAGACATGTAATAATGTGATCAGCTTTAGGGATAACTAAACCCAAGAACAAAAATGTAATATATTGAAGCTTACAGTCCTAAGATGCAGTGGCTGCATTAGTTTTCTTTTTTTTTTTTTTACGCTAAGAACATTTAAAGGAAAACCAGAAAATACCTGATGCCAGCTTGCCAGCCCTGAGGCAAGGCAAGTATTGGAACCCCCTAACCCACGGACCATTAACACTCCCCGAGCCCCTTCCACCAGAATATACCAGTGGCGGCTGGTGCTCAATTTTTTTGGGGGGGGGCGCAAAAAGAACAATGTAATAGGTATTGCTTCGCGGCAAAAAACACGGTAAAAAATTGCGTGACTTTGAGGTCATGGTACAGTCATGGCACAGGTGATGGTATAGGCATGGCACAGGTGATTGTATAGGCATGGCACAGGTGAAGCTATAGGCATGGTACAGGTGATGGTACAGGCATGGCACAGGTCATGGTACAGGAGATGGTATAGGCATGGCACAGGTCATGGTAGGGGCATGGCACAGGTCATGGCACAGGTGATGGTATAGGCATGGCACAGATGATGGTACAGGCATGGCACAGGTCATGGTACAGGCATGTCACAGGTCATGGTACAGGCATGTCACAGGTCATGGTACAGGAGATGGTATATGCCCCCTTTCAATGCAGAGTTAAGCGTGCGTGCCCCCTTCAATGCAATGAACACTGTGCTGTGCCCCCTTCAATGCAGAGTTCAGCGTGCGTAGAGGGGTGAATCCCCCCAATGGAAACCTAGGCACCAATAAAACGGTACAAATAGAGGGGTGAACCCCCCCCAATGGAAACCTAGGCACCAATAAAACGGTACAAATAAAGGGGTGGATCCCCCCAATGGAAACATAGGCACCAATAAAACAATACAATTGAGGGGTGAATCTCCCCAATGTAAACATGGGCACCAGTAAAACAGTACAAATAGAGGGATGAATCTCCCCAATGGGAACATAGGCACCAATTAAAAAGGGTCTAATCTTTCTAGTCTCCATAAAAAACGGGAAAAATAGTTTTGCCAAGGGATAGAGTGAGCATCCCAAAAAGGGCCACAGGCAGGACTAAAGATGTGACAGAGGGTGTAGAGTTAGACTTTATCTTATAGATATGAGTGGTTAGAGGGACATATAGAAGAGAAGTAGTAATGAGGAGTAATCCCCATTACAGCATGTCATGCCCCGCTCCGGCTCCTCCACGTCTCCTCTTGGCTCGGTTGGCTCTGGCTTCCTACACCGTGTCCGCTGCGGTGGCATCTTTGTCGGCACCTTGACTGGCACCTAAGGACAGGAACGTTGTAAATCCCACTGCCAACCCCAACACACTGGCCAGCCGCATTCTGCCTGCTCACAGGAGTTTCTTCTCCCCTCTTCTCCTCTGGATCCCCCTTCTTCTCCTCCACTGGATCCCCCCTTCTTCTCCTCCTCTGGATCCCCCCTTCTCCTGGCTCTGCGGGCTCCCAATGGTCCTGCACAGATCTTGTCAGCCTAGCCCCGGGCACTCAGGAGAAGTTCGGGCACACTATCTTCCAGCGTCTATGTAGGGGAAAATGGCATTACGCAGGCAGAAGGTTGCTGTGCCCTATCCCCAGATCGCACTCTATTCCAAGGAGACGGACAGCAGCGCTACTCAGGGTTACCCAACTCAGCGGTGACGGTGAGTGACTAACGCACGCACCGGCACTGCCCCCATTGCCACGTCAGCGATCGGATGTCCTGGATGATGATTGGTCCAGGCTGGAGACTGGACCAATCACAGCCAGGATATCACGAAGGTGGGGGTGGCCCAGCGCTATTTCCAGCCAATCGGCGCCTCTTCTGGGTCGTAAACCCCACCCCCCCATAGCCACCACATAGGCCGACGAACGCAATTTTTTTTTTCAAAACTTTATTGTTCTTTTTGTAATTTTTTTTTCCTTTCTTTAGGGGGGGGGGGGCGGCGCCCTGGCGCCCCCTATGCACAGGCCGCCACTGGAATATACAATGATTAACCATAACCTAATATGACCACACACCTAATATTGAGCAGATCCTCCTTTAGCCATCATAACAGCCCTGACCCGTCGAGGCATGGTTCCCACTAGACCTCTGAAGGTATGCTGTGATATCTGACACCAAGCCGTCAGTAGAAGATCCTTTAATTCCTGTAAATTGCAAGGTGGGGTCTCCATTGATCAAGCTTGTTTTTCCACCACATCCCACAGATGTTCAATAGGATTGAGATCCGGAGAATTTGGAGGCCAAATAACACCACAAAATTGTTATGTTCCTCAAACATCAATTTTGAGCCTTTTGCAGTGTGGCAGGGCACATTATCATGCTGAAAGGGCCACTGCTATCAGGAAATACCATTTCCATGAAGAATTGTACTGGGTCACCAACAATGTTTGTTGAAAGCAAGGTTTCCAATGAATGGTAGAACCCAAGGTTTCACAGCTGAACATTGTCGAAAGCATCACACTGCCTGTGCAGGCTTGCCTTGTTCCCATACTTTATCTCTTCCCCAGGTAGGCAATGCACATGCACCCAGCCATCCACATGATGCAAATGGAAATGTGTTTTATCACACCAGGCCACCTTCTTCCATTGCTCTTTGGTCCAGTTGTGATGCTCACATGCCCATTGTAGGTGCTTTTGGCTGTGGACAAGGGTCAGCATGGGTACCCTAAAGAGTCTGCAGCTACTCACCCCCATACACAACAAACTGTGATGCCCATTTTTTCAGCTTTCAACTTCAGGAACAACATGTTTACTTGCTGCCTAATATATCCCTCTGACTGATCAGCGTGTGTGTGCATATTTATACATACATTATATACATAGTATATAACACATAGTAGGAAATAATGTGCCTTACCTGAGTTCCCCTCTGTGCCTGGATTTATCATCCATTCCATGCACTCCTAAATGAGCTCCACCCACTCTATATCCCCTCACACCTACTCCCTTCATCCCCTCATTGTGTCCTCCAACTCCATACACCCTCCCATTTTTCACTCCTAGTCCTTCCACCCCCTTTTGTGCACCACAACTCCATATAACCCCCCTTCCCTCTATGCTCACTAGTTGTTGGATGAGCTCCAGTGCACCATATACCAGTTAGTGGTGGTCCCAGAGAGAAGGGAGGAGACGAGAGATAATTCTCAACTGCACTGCCACAGACTCATTGGGAGTGCGCCGCTCACTCTCAACTTTGCCCACTCCAACCTAGAACCACCCAGCTGGACCCACCCACACAGCCTAAGAGGAAGAGAGGAAGGCGCATGCAGAGAGTGATCTTGCTTCTCTTTTTACCCCAAATCTTTACAAATGTTGCACCTCTAAAAATTTTACGCCCAGGGTAATCATTCCTGTAGCCCCGACCCCCCCACCCCACCCCACACACACACACTACACCCCACTGCTTTTTGCTCCTACTAGAAATGCTGTGTCCTTGTCACTTCCTGTGAGCTTTACCAAAGAATATCTTCCTTCTTAGCTATAAACTTAGCTTGTAAACTATCAATTTCCCTGACCCCAGTGTAATAGAGATGAATAGATACAGACAAGTTTGGAGGACAGTCTATGATGACAATGTTGTGGAATTTTTCCTCAGGTACAAAATACCTGTTACCTGTTAGTCAGTGATACCAAATCAGACAACATATATAGCTATATATATAATGAGATCAGACAAGACTCAAGATGGCTGAATCATAGTGACCAGATTTATTACAGCGTGCTGGAGTTTAAATATACTCCAAAATGGGTTTGTCATTACAATCTGACGTACAAGAAATGGGTTGTTATTAACATCTTTTGTCCAATCAAAGTTAACAATTAATTATAGTAAGCATTATGTCAATCTAGATTGTGATTATTTGTCATAAGGGAAATTTCCTTCGGTGACGCTGATCAGAAGGTCCCAACGGGGCTTTTTGAAGATATTGTTGGCTTTGCAGTCCAGACTAAGTTCCCGTTATGACAGATCAGCCCGGATAGCTCAGCTGATGTATATTTTTAGCTTTTGCCAGCTCAATGACACATGTAAAGAAATCAAAGAGAAATTAGATTAATCAACTCAAAAACACATGTTGCTTAAGTCAACCATTTTGAATGCCAATCAAGGCATCCTGAGAAGTGAAGAAAAAGGTATCCTGTAAAGGCCAATAAGGTCAAGGTATGCCACGTCATCTACCATGGCTCCCTGCATTGATACAGTAGGGGGGGGGTGAAGTTCCATGTTCCACCAAGTGGGGAGTGGTCATATTATTTAATTAGGTATGCCAGGTTAACGGGAATTTTTTTTTCATTGAACACATAATTTAGAACCTCAATTGATTCAACACAAATTAGTTCAGTTGTATAGATCAACACCTCATGCCAAAGAAAGAGAATGGTATTTTTAAGGGTGTTTTTACCTTCTATCAGAATCTTCTACCAGTACATTTGCATTCTTAAAAAAAATGCATCTTTATTACAAATTCATTGAAAAAATGTATTGTGTATTGATCCCCCTAAATACATATAAAAAGGTTCCACAAACCATATTCAGTCATGCCACCCTAAATAAGAGGGTCTCCCTCATATGAACTCATACACCATATCGGTAATGAGTATAGTATTACGTATAGCAGGTAAAAGAGGAGAAGGGTGCCTGCTGACACGTTTCACTCTGTAGGCCTCCTCAGGGGTTCAAGGGGTGCAGTTGAGTATGGTTTCGGGAAAAAGGAAAATACACATGAAAGTACTGTACATGATCAAATATATAGGATACAATAAATAATCTTTCAATTAAGCTTATAGAATATACAATGGACACTAAAAGCAATATTCATCACTGAAGGTTCAGACCAAAAAGCATTCCTAATCTCTCCTAACATAGTTAAAATCGTAAATGGTGCAACTGCACCCCTTGAGCCCCTGAGGAAGCCTACATAGTGAAATACATCCGAACGAGGCACCCTTCCCCTCTTTTTGCTGCTATACGTGATTGAACATTTTCATGTTTTTAGGGGATCAATGCTCCATAAATTTCTATTAATTAATTTGTAATAAAATGTATTTTTTATGAATGCAAGTGTACTGGTAAATTATTCATTATTCTAATGGTAGGTTTCAACACTCCTAAAAATCCTGTTTTTTTTTTCCTTCAAATAATTTAGAACCTCACAAACTGGTTCTCAATCCTCAGTTGAAACCAACAGCTGTCAGTGACCATGCCATCTCAGAACCAGGAGCACACACAGGTGCACACTTAAAGTTCTACAATGGAATGAGCATGTTCTCTGTAGGCACATTAGCTGAGAAAGTAGTTTTACAGAGTGCGGTCTGGAACAGGTTTTAGGTGAAACTCCAACCCATTTTTTGGAGGATACATTGGAAATAGTTAAAACCTTTGCCAGGCTTTCATTTTGGTCATAGTTGGGAAAATTTGTTGACTAGAATTCTGAAAATGTAAACCCATGCAGCTTTCTCTCTATTTCCAATAGACAGGTTCACTTTAAGCAGCGTGCTGTGTTGTTCCATTAAACTTCAATCGGAAGAAATATATTCAAGCTCAAGACTCTTTGTAATGCAATCTTGGGAATAATTTTCTTAGATTATACCGATAAAGCCATTATTGAAGTCTACAAATGCAAATTAATGTGTTTTAGGAAGTTAAACATGATAACTTTGGATTATAGATATAATTTTCCCAAATTTAATGAAGAAGTCTTTTACACTAAATATGCCAGGGTGGTTTTCTTTGGATTTTTATTTTTTTAAATATTTATTTTATTATTGATCTATCTAGTCATTCTTAAAGGAAACCTGTACAAGATAAACAAGAAGCATCCATTACTAGTCTCTGGTATCAGTCAGTGCTGTCCTATCCAGTCAGACGACCTGATCTGCATATTTTTTCTGGGTCGTGCATTGGATTGGTACAGGAAACCAGCGTTTTCAGAAAAAAGTAATCGGAGGAATTTGAATTACTTAAACTTTATCTCCAGTTTACCGCCCTCGGTAGAAGTCGTGATGACGAAACGCGTCAGACTGAGCACGTGGTCTCAAAGGTAACAGTGACGCTTCAGCACAAACTTCCGGAACTCCATGCAGACCTCAGCTGGAGCCAGCGTGGACGTGGTGAGGAGGGCTCTGGTGTTTCTGTCCTTATACTTATGACGATGTTCTTTATTTGAAAACATGAGCAGGACCATTGAAGGGGAGAGGGTGTGCAGTGTATATCATATGTTTTAACAAACTTGTGGAAACAATATCACACTATTAGTCCCCCTTCCTTCTTTGTTTCCTATACTGATGTTTGCTTATCCATGATGTCCATCCGAGCTATGATCAAGGCATACCACTGAGTATATATGAGAGATACCCTGTCTGTGGGGGGGCCATATATGGAATGATCTGGCGGAGAGGAATCGGAGTGGAGATAAAAACATAAGGCATCTATTTTCATTAGGATCTGGTGAGTGCCCATTGTCTAGAAGGGAGCACACGTGGTGTGGTGGAGGAGATCAGCATTCACCTGTTTGGTCTTTTACGCACTGGGACTAACACCATTCTGATGACTTAAGAGACAGTTTATGTATTAGTGTGATGAATTCATGAACATTATTTATTGTGATTTATTCATATGCATAATGCACTTTTGTATCATCGGTCCCCACCTGGGGAGTAGGTCTATTGTGTCTAGGGACACATCAGCACTGCTGAGTGTGATTGGACAAATGTGTGTGGGATTGCCTTTTTGTCAATGACACTTTCTTTGCAAATTGAGACAACACCTACTTTATGTATTTTACATGCATCCATTCACTTACTTTAACCTCCCTGGCGGTATGATTCTTTTGGATTTTAGGTGCTGAAAGCGGTACCATTATTTTATTATTTATATATTATAAATGTATACCAACTGTATACATTTATTATATATATATATATATATATATATATATATATATAATAAATGTATACAGTTGGTATACATTTATAATATATAAATAATAAAATAATGGTACCGCTTTCAGCACCTAAAATCCAAAAGAATCATACCGCCAGGGAGGTTAAAGTAAGTGAATGGATGCATGTAAAATACATAAAGTAGGTGTTGTCTCAATTTGCAAAGAAAGTGTCATTGACAAAAAGGCAATCCCACACACATTTGTCCAATCACACTCAGCAGTGCTGATGTGTCCCTAGACCCAATAGACCTACTCCCCAGGTGGGGACCGATGATATATATATATATATATATATATATATATATATATATATATATATATATATATATATATATACATACATTATGTATACATATAATATATATATATATATATATATATATATATATATATATATATATATATATATATATATAATGTATACAGTTGGTTTGGGCTGCTCATTCACAAGAATTACGTGTATATATATATATATATATATATATATATATACATATACATAAAAAGTACAGTAAAACTGCAGGAAAGGGCACTGGGGGGCAATGTAATGTGATTTTATTTTATTTTGAATGGTATCAGTGTGTTTGGTGTGTTTTTACATTTGAATTTGCCGCCGGTTCCACCCCCCTGCGAACGTCACGTCGCAGGAGATGGAAGCCGGGGCACGGAGAGGATCGGGAGGAAGAACCGCCGCTACACACCGCCGGACACATCGCTGGATCCCGGTGACAAGGTAAGTAACCTCTTTTACAGGATCCAGCGATGCTTCTGGTGGTACCCCGAGTGTGGCTCGGGGTTACTGCTTTCGGCTCTGAAATTTAACCCCGAGCCACGCTCGGGAATACAGCTAGGAAGGTTAATGGCAGTGGAGAGAAGAATTGGCTGCAGGAAGACAGCACTGGAATCCATGGACTGGTAAGTATCTGATTTTTACAGTATTTGCAGCTGCTGGCTTTTAATTTAAAATGCATGATGTACTTTCTTTTTCCGGTAATCTTGGTGTCTGTGAACTGCTGCTTTTGATGAAGGAGAGGAATTCCCAAACTTGTTGTCCTTGCTGTCATTCATATACAGAAAACCTAATTTAACTACTTTTACTGTGGAAGGTTGACTCTGTCCCGCGAAACAATGTAACTGTACGTCGCTTCGCGGGAGCGCTCGTGAACACCCATTTGTCACAGGGGAAGCCGATCAGCAGGTCCGGTGCCCATGATTTCCACTGGGCACCAGCTATCACTCCTCGTGGAGACAGAATGGCACAATGGCGGCTGGGGCTCAACATTTTTGGGGGGGCGCAAAAAAGAAAAATGTAATAGGCATTGCTTTGCGGCAAAAAACGCTGTAAAAAAATTGCGTGACTTTGAGGTCACAAAAGTGTGAAAGGGGCCATCAGTAATCAAGGTATAGTGTGCCCCCTTCAATGCAGAGTGACTATCGTGCCCCCTTCAATGCAGAGTGACCATCGTGCCCCCTTCAATGCAGAGTGGCCATCATGCTCCCTTCAATGCAGAGTGACCAGCATGCCCCCTTTCAATGCAGAGTGACCAGCGTGCCCCTTTCAATGCAGAGTGACCAGCGTGCCCCTTTCAATGCAGAATGACCAGCGTCGCCCCTTACAATACAGAATGACCAGCATGCCCCCTTTCAATGCAGAGTGACCAGCGTGCCCCCTTTCAATGCAGAGTGACCAGCGTGCCCCCTTCAATGCAGAGTGACCAGCGTGCCCCCTTTCAATGCAGAGTGACCAGCGTGCCCCCTTTCAATGCAGAGTGACCAGCCCCCTTCAATGCAGAGAGACCAGTGCACTTACCTGCAGCGGCAGCTTCTCCTCAGTCCCCCGCATCTCCTTGAGTCCTCCCGCCTCCTCCTCCTCGGCCAATGGCATGGGTTCTCCTTTTGGCCAATCAGGAAGTGGGTCTCGGGTGCTTCAGAAAAAAAAAACATTTAACTCCATAAGTCCGGCGCCCCGCATGTAGATTAGTGGGCCGGATGCATGGATAGGGGGGGCGGCACCCCTGCACCCCCAACGCACCAGCCACCACTGGAATGGCGGTCTGCCATTGTAAACACGGCAGACCACTGTTCTATCAGTTAAGAACACAGGGATCCTATGTTCCTCTTATTTAGGAACACAGGTCGCTGTGTTCATGCAGAAAGCCCACCCCCCCACAATTAGAAAGCACCCCCTAGGGACACATTTAATTTGATTGCCCCTGGTGTTAACCCCTTCCCTGCCAGTGTTATTAGTACAGAAACAGTGCATATTTTTAGCACTGATTACTGTAGTAATGTCACTGGTCCCCCCAAAAGTGTCAACAATGTCAATTAGGGGTCCGATCTGTCCACCGCAATGCCACTAAGATTTACTGATCGCCGCCATTACTAGTAAAAAAAAATATGTGGCAGAATGCCAATATTTTTTTTTCAGAATTGTCGCTCTTTTTTTGTTTATAGCGCAAAAAATAAAAATCACACAGGTGCTAAAACACCACCAAAAGAAAGCTCTATTTGTGGGAAAAAAGGATATCAATTTTATTTGGGTACAGTGCAGCACGACAATTTCAGTTAACCTCCCTGGCGGTATGATTCTGTCAGGAATTACATACCAAAAGCGGTACAATTCTTTTCATGGAAATTTGGCGTTATGTATTATAGGCCTACAATTCTTAGTAATTACTGACTTAAACCTGACCAAAACAAGAGTCTAGTAGACATCCCAGATGTGATAAATTTGAAACACAAACGCATGAATTATAATCAAATCAATAATATAATTTTATTTATTTATTTATTTATTTATTTTATGCATATATATATATATATATATATATATATATATATATATATATATAAAATGTGTTATGTGTTTGTGTTTTGTGCAACGTTTTTTTTTTTTTTTTTTTGAATTTCCCTCCCTAGTTCCGCTCCCATGCAGCATTGCTGCTGCAGGGAATGGAACTAGGAAGTGATCACACCGACGGAGGACGGAGGAGCGGCGGGACTCTCGGCTGGAGGTCACAGCAATGAGAGATCATCGCTGGATCGCCAGGAGAAGGTAAGAGATCACCGCTGCGCTCTCTGCACATCCACCCCGAGCGTGACTCGGGGTTACCGCTCCTGATAGAAAAAATCAACCCCGAGTCACGCTCGGGATCACCGCCAGGGAGGTTAAAGTAAGGCAGTGGCGTATCACAAAAAATGGCCTGGTCATTTAGGGGGTAAAACCTTCCGGTTCAAAAGTGGTTAAGAAAAAAAAAATGGCAGTACTGATATATTTCCCACAACCATCAGTTAGATTGAAACCTGCATTGGAAGTAGAAATACAGTATGAATGGTGAAGACAGAAAACCAAGAGAGATAAAAATACAGAGCACAGGAAGTACACTCCCAGTGACCTTGTGAGGTGCTCCCTGAAAATCCACCTGAGGTGGATCTCAAATAACTAGATTGAAGAACACTGATTACACCTCCTGATTGTAGCACAATTACAATGTTTGCTGCATAGCACTGATTAACTTCACCTGTTGACTGGAATCAAGGAAGGATGATATGAGATCCATGCTTCCAAGATATATAAATGGCAACAATATTCTCTCCAAGAGACACCACACAATCCTTATGTTAATTGTCTCATTATAAAGGTCATATGCTCATTATATCATTCTTCTGTGGCGAGCGGTTTCTCATTGCTCGCCTCCCGCGGAGTAATCCTATATCAGTCGCTTTTAAAAGAAGCTCTCCAAATGGAGATGAGTTTGTAAAAATTGAAGGGGCAAAAGTGTTCCCAACGGTCTAATAAAGTTTAACAAAACTTAATAAAAACAAATTAAAAGCACTCACAAAAGTAATAACTGCTAGTAAAATATTTGCAGCACAAGATTACACATTCAGCTATAGAATGCTAGAATTCTACAGATAGAGACACTCATAACAATCCAATCATGTCCAATGAGGGTTTGAGGATGTCTTAAATGTTAGTTTGTTTCCACCAAAAAGATTAAGGATTTGTAAAGTTATAAAGAAATTTAAATATTTCTCCAAGCAAATACAAAACTGACTCTGTTAATTGTTTAAAAGGTGTAACAAACACTCATACAATAGTCATTGGGGTTGGTTTACCAAAAGTAAAGAGTGCAAAATGGTGCAACTTTGCATGCTAGCCAATCAGCTTCTAACTTCAGTTTGTTCAGTTAAACTTTGACAAAAAAAATGGAAATTGATAGGTTTCTATGCACAGCTGCAGAATATTTTGCACTCTAGTTATAGTACAACATACAAGGCCATCCACAACATCGCCCCCAGCTACATCACCAATCTCATCTGCAGATATCGCCCAGCTAGTCCTCTCCGCTCCTCCCAAGACCTCCTGCTCTCTGGCTCCCTTGTTACCTACTCCTATGCTTGCCTCCAGGACTTCTTCAGAGCCTCTCCCAACCTCTGGAACTCCCTGCCCCAATATGTCCAGTCAGCCCCTACCCTGTCCGCCTTTAGGCGATCCCTGAAAAATCACTATTCAGGGAAACTTACCCCATCTCAACCTAAGAACTGTACCCAAGCCACCTCCATCAGATCATTCCCCACAGCTATTACCTTCTGTACCCCCCCCCCCCCTTTAGATGGTAAGCTTAACACGCAGGGCCCTTCTGCCACTTCTGTATTGAACTGTATTGTAATTTTACTGCCTCCCCCTCTACATTATAAAGTACTGTGCAAACTGTTGGCGCCTAAAAATCCTAATATTAATAATAATAATAGTAAAGCAACCCCATTGTCTTCCTCTTATTATTCTACATCAGTGGTTCTTAACCTGGGTTCAATCGAACCCCAGGGGTTCGGTGAGTCAGTCTCGCGGGTTCGGCGGAGGTCAAGACACACACCCGACTCATATGATTCGTGATGACACGCCCCGCTCATTGGCTGCAGGTGATCACGCAACATCGCTTGGCCTATCTGTGCTGCAGGGAATTTGGCGCGCCAGTAGTCGAATTGTACAATATGGATTCACATGTATAACCACTGTGTGGTTTTGTTCTTTAATGGTTTTGTTCATTTTGTGCACCTATGTATAAATATATACCTAAATATATATCTATGTTTTGAATTTGAAAAAAATCATATTTTATTTTTCCAATTAAGAAGGGTTCGGTGAATGCGCATTTGAAACTGGTGGGGTTCAGTACCTCCAACAAGGTTAAGAACCACTGTTCTACATTCATGGTGTCAACATCACTTCATGAAAGAAAATGAAATTGTTCAGACGACGTCTCTCTAAGGGAGGTTCCAAAAACGATTGGGCACTTCCATTACTTCTACACCTGTATTCCTCACAGCTATGATGTAAGTGCAATGATAGTCAGTTAGAGACTCTGTGGTCATGTGACCATATATTAGATAATGAAAATTATTTTCTTTCAAATACCAAAAGAACCTGGCCGAGCACATTAGAAGGTGACAGTTGTCCTTTTAGGATATGCAGCCTTGCCTGCCACTTTACCCTTTCACGGCTAGGCCCTGTGCTCCACTTTTAAACTTAGCTGGCCAGGCCATTTTCGCAATTTTTCCATTGCTTTTTTTATTTTTCGCTTACAGCTTCAGAGTTTGTTAAAGACCCCCCAAACCATATATTTTCTGAAAGTACATGACTAGTATAATACAAATAGGGTTCTACTGATTTTTAGGGAACAATGATATTTGTGCAAATGTTTATCAAACAATATTTTTACTAAAAATGCACTACAATCATTATTATCAGATAAAAACACAGCACATTTTACAAAATTCCTACTAAATATTAAAGCTAACCTGTATTGAGTTCATAAAAAAACACTATTTGTAAATTTTAGATTGCGCCTTTTTGCTAAATGGTGAAAATCAAACATATGCAAAAATGGAGATATCCAAATTTCTCCAAAAAAATCTAGAGGTTTTCATTGTTCCCTTACAGCTTTCAGAGTTTGTTAAAGACCCCCTAAACCCTATATTTTCTGAAAGCCCATCACCTGAAGAATAAAAAGAAGGAGCTACTGATTTTAACGCCCAGCGATATTTGTGCAAATTTTTATCAAATCTATATATTCGCTTAAAATTCTCTAAATTCATTTTTAGTAGATATAAACCCAACAAATTTAGCAAAATTCCTGCTAAATTCCTACTAAATAGAAAAACTTAACCTGTATTGAGTTAATAAATAACAAATATTTGTAATTTTTAAACTACTCCTTTTGCAAAATGGTGAAAACTGAACGTACGCAAAAATTTAAATACCCACAATTCTCTAAAAATCTGAAGGTTTTCATTGTTTCCTTACAGCTTTCAGAGTTTTTTAAAAAGCCCCCCAAACCATATCTTTTCTGAAAGCATAGGACCAGTAGAATAAAAGGAAGGTGCTACTGATTTTTAAGGCCCCATGATATTTGCGCAAATTTTTACCAAATCAATATTTTTGCTAAAAATACACTAAAATCATTTAGAGCAGATATATTTATAGCAGATACAAACACAGCAAACTTTTCAAAATTACTGCTAAATTCCTACTAAATATAAAAGCGTAACCTGTATGGAGTTAATAAATAAATATTTGCCAACTTTTAATTGCACCTTTTTGCAAAACTATAAATAACCAAATTTCACAAAAAATCTGGAGGTTTTTTATTTTTCACTTTCAGCTTTCAGAGTTTTTAAAAGACCCCCCAAACTATACATTTTCTGAAAACAAAGGATCAGTAGAATAAAATTAAGGTGCTACTGATTTTTAAGGCCCCACAATATTTGCGCAAATGTTTGCCAAAACAATATATTCGCTAAAAATGCACTAAAATCATTATTAGCAGATACAAACACAGCAAATGTTACAAAACCCCTGCTAAGTTCCTTCTAAATATAAAAGCTAAACCTTTCATCATAGTCCCAGGTATGTTCTGGCTAACACATTTTAATGGGAATCCCCTCTTCATCAGAGCCCAGGTAGGCTCTGGTTGACGCATTTCAAGGAGAATCCACTTTTCATCAGAGCCCAGGTATGTTCTGGTTGATGTGTTTCAAAGAGAATCCCCACTTTATCAGAACCTTTGCTTCTTCATGTCAGAGCTTCCAGCAAGGAGAACAATAAGAAGCATAGTGGTCACATCACCAAATATCACCCCAAATCTCCTGAGACTAGCAGTCAGCGGCAGCAGTACCTTAGATCTCACACTGCAGATATACAATAAGGCTGTACATACAGTCATGCCTACATATTAGGAAATGTGCTGCTATATTTCAAGCACTTCTAGATATTCTCAATAACTTTGCAAATCTTCACTTTTGAGTTCAGGTTCATTGTAAGCTGTAGAAATGTTATATTACAAAAGTTTTATAAGAAGGCTTTTTTTTACATTTTATGACATAATGCTCATCAAATATTCACACTGCTCTTTGCACAAACAATTATTCTTTCCATACACAGCCTAGCAGCGCAATTGCCTTCCATGCTGCATAATCTTTTAATGGTATTAGGGAATTGTGGAAGGGGCTCGGCCCACAGACTGCTATCCTCAAGGCCACTTAACGCACAAAGTCATGATGCTATTTTAATAATATCGTGGGGAATAGAGAGCCAGTGATGCAAAACCACCATCCCTGTAGAGATTACAATCTCCGATTTTTATTAAAGCTTTCAAAGTATAACCTTCTTTAATGCCCTCTCCATGTGATTGTTCTTGGATATGCCGCCTTCATTGTGAGGCCCCCATAATCTTTATCATTTCCCTATTAATTTTCCGAACTTAGCGAGGAGTGCCTTGAAGTGAGCAAGGTGTAAATGTAAACTGCTAAATTATAACCCTTAAAATTACTTTTTTTTCTTCTCGATTTGGGATTCGTACCCTACAACTAAAAGGTCTGTAATTTGAATTCCATTCAGAGCAGGCCAATGTTTTTCTGGCGCCCCCCTAGGCTGTGAAGTGGAAAGAAAGTCAGCTCCAAACTCGCAATTAACTCATTTTTCTTCCCTTAATAAAATGTTGACCAATCCCTGGGTTGCAACAGGAGGAGGATTTTAACTTGGCAAACATAAGTAAGAGTAGATGTGTGATTGGAGAATTGAGACTGCCAGACATTCTGCATTACAAGAAAAACTAAAGTTAATCGATAGGCACAAATTAGGCTTTAACCACTTCTGGATTTGCCCCCTTAATGACCAGGCCATTTTTTGCGATTCGGTACTGCGTTAATTTAACGGACAATTGCGCAGTCGTGCAATGCCATACCTAAATAAAATTGATGTCCTTTTTTTTTTTCACACAAATAGAGATTTCTTTTGGTGGTATTTGATCACCTGTGCGATTTTTATTTTCTGCGCTATAAACAAAAAAAGTGCGACAATTCTGATAAAAAAAAAACAGATCGGACCCCTAACTGACATTTTTGACACTTTTGGGGGGACCAGTGACATTACTACAGTAATCAGTGCTACAAATATGCTCTGTTACTGTAATAATGGCACTGGCAGGGAAGGGGTTGACCTAGGGGTGATCAAGAGAATAAATCTGAGCCTAGGGGAGTGTAACTGCGGCAGGTGGTCCTTAACCGGTTAAAGAGGGATTCCAAGGAAACAAGCTGTGCCGAAATCACAAGGTTTACTAATAGGGGTTGATTTACCAAAGCTAGAGAGTGCAAAATCTTGAGCAGCTCTGTTCAGAAACAAATCAGCGTTCAGACTTTTTTGTCAAAGCTTAATTGAACAAGCTGAAATTAGAATCTGATTGGCTTTGGACAGGTGCACCAGATTTTGCACTCTCCAGTTTTAGTAAAATAACACTGCTGCACTTTAACCACTTGCCGCCGCCCGCCACAGTTTTACTGCGGCAGGATGGCTTGGCGGCACACAACGACGTACGGGTACAGGAGTGGTGGTGGCAGGCGAGCGCGTGCTGCCAGTGGCTCACTACAGCCCCCACTAGGCAGCGGGGATGCGGATCCATGGGATCGACAGCCGCGATTGCCGCCGGGCACCCGTGATCGCGCCCTGCTGAGAGAGAAGTACGATCAGCTGTTGTAAACACAGCTGACCGTTCTTCTCTCTAAAATGATCACAGAATGCCTGTTATCCTTCTATATAGAATCACAGGTCTCTGTGGTCATTTCACAAGCCACGCCCCCCATACAGTTAGTAAACACTCCCCTAGGCTCACACTTAACCCTTTGATCACCACTGTGTTAACCCCTTCCCTGCCAGTGTCATTATTACAGTGACAGTGCATATTTTTAGCACTGATTAGTGTAGTAATGTCACTGGTCCCCCCTAAAGTGTCAAAAATGTCAGTTAGGGGTCGGATCTGTCCTTCGCAATGTCGCAGTCCCGCTAAAAATCACAGATCGCCGCCATTACTAGTAATAATAAATAAACTAATTAAAATGACATAAATCTTTTCCCTAGTTTGTAGACGCGATAATTTGTGCACAAATCAATCAAAATTTGCTTATTGTGATTTTTAAAAAAAAAAATATGTAGCAGAATAAAAAATTGGCCTAAAAGGATAAAAAATTTAGATTTTTAGGTTTATATTATTTTTTTTTTTTTGGGGGGGGGGGGGGTTTATATAGCAAAATGTGAAAAAATATTTTTTTTTTCCAGAATTGTCGCTTTTTTTGTTTTTAGCGCCAAAAAAGGTGATCAAATACCATCAAAAGAAAGCTCTATTTGTGGGAAAAAAGGACATCAATTTTATTTCGGTACAGTGTCGCACGACCGAGCAATCTTCCGTTAAAATAACACAGTGACGAATCGCAAAAAATGGCCTGATCATTGGGGGGCAAATACTTCCGGTCCAGAACTGGTTAATCTGAGTTTTTTGTACATTTTATTATAAAATGTTTTATTTATTTTCAGAAGAAATAGGTACAAGACATTATGTGAAGACTGCAGAATAGAGGAATAATTGCCTTCACAGTACAAGAAAAGGGATTAGACATACCTTAAGGAGAATAAAGGCCCGTACACACGCACCGATTGTCGGTCGAACGATCGGCCGTCTTTTGTCCAGTGTTGTTGTGTTGGTTGAAAAGTGCTCAAGACTGCACTCGAATTTTGTCGGCCAACAACAACCAACTTCAGAAGTGATGTCATGTGATGGTTAATTTTCCGTGTGTTTTTTCTTCTCTGAGCATGCCCAGTCTTGCTCATCTGGCTTTTGTCGGCCGAAATCTGTACTGACTGACGAACAATCGGCTGTTCTGGTGACGGCCAACAAAAATTTTATAGCATGCAGACCAGATTTTCGATCGGACGTTGGCCGAACATTTACAGCTGATAATCGGTACGTGTGTACGGGGCTTAAGGCAATGAAACAATCCAAGACCAAGATACACCGTACATTGAGTTCAACTAGGATAATACTGGTAAACCCTTAGGATTGGAAGCACGTACCAATTAAAGGAGATGATTGGAGTAGAACAAAGGTACCTCTAAATGTCTAAATAACATTTCCCCACAATAGGCTACTGTAGGAGTTCTTAGTTGGAGGAGTCTGGAAATGACAGAGAGGATAGTGGAAGAAGCATAGGAATGAGTTACCTCATTTACTTTAAACTTCCCCAGGGAATTAGTGGGGTCAGCTTTTAAGTACCAATCCATGTAGTGGAAAGTTTGCATGTGGGAGGAAAGTTCCACCGGAGAAAATTCCACCGAAGAAATGTCTCCATCTGGCGATAAAACGAGTTGATTTGAAATTTTCGATGATGGTATTGCATTTTTCTAGGGCAAAGTCTAGAGTGGTCGCCAAGGCTTGTTTTACTGTGGATGCACAAGGCGGTGAGGGATAAATTTAGTCTTGCAGGATTGTTATGTGGGCAACCAGGAGACAAATGTGAGCCCATTGAGGAAAATGATGAGCTGGAGAATGGAGATGAATGTGTCAGATCCTTCGGGTCTTCGTGATTGAAGAGACAGATCAGAGGAACCTTGGGTCTCTCGCCTTGCAAATTTGGTCAATATGTGCCAAGATCTTATTCCAGAATTTAGGCTACGTTCACATCTTGGCGTTGCTATTACAGGCGTTTTTATGGGCGTTTTTTCAGGCGTTTTTATGGGCGTTTTTGCACGCGTTTTACAGGCGTTTTTATAGGCGTTTTTTGTGCAGGCGTTTTTAGATTGAATAGAGACCAATGGAAAACGCCTGTAATCTGCCCAAAAAGGAGCTCATGTACTTTTTTGAGCGTTGGGCATTTTGCTCACAGCGTCAAAACGCTCAGATGTGAACAGAGGCCATTGAAATGAATAGGATTTGTCTTGTTGGGCATTTTGAGAGCTGATCCTAGAGCAGAAAAACGCCCCCAAAACGCCTACATGTGAACAGAGCCTGAGAGATCATTGGGCAATCCGATAAATGATGACGTGTGTGGAAGGGCTGTAATGTAGTGCACCATATGCAGGTCGATTGAGAAGTTTCTGTTTTACTAACACGAGAAGGGTAGTAGACTCAATGAATGATTTTAAATTGGGTTTCTCGTCAGGTTTCACATATTACAAGTAGAGATGTATAGAACTGTTCGCCGGCGAACAGTTCCCGGCGAACTTCTCATGTTCGCATTCGCCGCTGCGGGCGAACATATGCGATGTTCGGTCCGCCCCCCATAATACATCATTGAGGCAAACTTTGACCCTGAACCTCACAGTCAGCAGACACATTTCCAGCCAATCAGCATACCTCCCTCCCACACCCTCCCACCTTCTATAAATAAGCAAGGGCAGCATCCATCTTAGATCATTCTGAAGCAGTGTGTTAGTGAGAGTAGGGAGAGAGCTGCTGCTGCTGCTGCTGCTGTTAAGCTAGGGACAGTTAGTCAGTGTTCCTGGTCTTGCAGTGTTCTTGGTCCACTACTGCTGTAAGGACAGCACCCCAAAAAGCCCTTCTAAGGGCTGGTATTTGTGTAATTTTTATATATATATATATATATATATATATATCTAGCGTCCCCAAAAGCCCTTTTAAGGGCTGGTAATTGAGGTTTTTTTTTTTTTATTTATATATATACATATATATATATTTAGCGTCCCCAAAAGCCCTTTTAAGGGCTGGTAAGGTAATAGAGTTTTTTCTATATATATATATATATATATATATATATAATATTGTACACTGTGACTGCAGTTGCCTGCCCGCTGTGTGTGAGAGGCCACAGACCTACCACAGACTGTACTGTGTGCACACCACACTCATTTCGGGTGGCACAGGCACAGTACCTGGCATTTTAAAAAATATTTTTTTTTTCCTCTGTCATAATTGCAGTGAGTGCTGTGTCAGGTCCACAGAGTGCACTGTACCCACTGCAGTGCACTGCCCACCACTGATATATATACGGTGGCACAGCATCTTGTTGCAATAAATTGAAAAAAAAAAATTATTTTTTATTATTGCAGTTGCCTGGGCTGCCAGTGACTGTCAGGTCCACAGAGTGTACTGTGCCCACTGCAGTGCCACTGTGTGCCCACCCACCACTGATATATAAGGTGGCACAGCAGCTTGCAAAGTAAAAATATATATATATATATATTTTTAAATTGCAGTTGCCTGGGTGCCAGTGACTGCTGTCAGGTCCACAGAGAGTGTACTGTGCCACTGCCCACCCACCACTGATATATAAGGTGGCACAGCAGCTTGCAAAGTAAAAAAAATATATATATTTTTTTAAATTGCAGTTGCCTGGGTGCCAGTGACTGCTGTCAGGTCCACAGAGAGTGTACTGTGCCACTGCCCACCCACCACTGATATATAAGGTGGCACAGCAGCTTGCAAAGTAAAAAAAAATATATATATTTTTTAAATTGCAGTTGCCTGGGTGCCAGTGACTGCTGTCAGGTCCACAGAGAGTGTACTGTGCCACTGCCCACCCACCACTGATATATAAGGTGGCACAGCAGCTTGCACTCATAGTACAACAGTAACAACACATTAAAAAAAATGACAGGCAGAGGCAGGCCACCCCGCAAGGGCCGTCGTGGTCGTGGTGCTGTGATTTCCTTAGGCCCTAGAATAATGCCCAGTGTTCAGAGGCCACCACAGACCCTGAACTCAAAAAATTCTGAGGCCATAGTTGACTGGCTTACACAAGACACCCAATCGTCTACAGCTTCCGCTCGGAACCTTAATGCACCATCCTCCTCCAGCTCAGCTTCGGGCACCTCTCAATTTACCACTCGCCAGCCCGCCGGCACCAGCACCAACACTAGCACCACAGCCGCTTCACTTGATCCATCAGAGGAGTTATTTTCACATCAGTTGGAAGAAATAAGTGATGCGCAACTATTAGTGCCAGAGGATGTAGATAACGGGGATATGTCTCAGTCAGGCAGCATTATACACATGGACGTACATTGTGATGATTTCCTGTTTTTTGTTTTACATATTTCCCCATGTGTGCAGTGTTGTCTGTGTCATAGCTCAACTGATAGGCATGTTTGCCTTGGCATATCATATTTCAGCTTGCCAGAAAGAAAAAAAGACAGCTGGAAAGACACTGCATTAGTTTTCTACTAAAATTATAAGAAAAATGCTGTTTTTTTGGGGTTCTGGACATACTACAGAGCTGAAACTTGACAGGTACACTTTTTAGACCCCCCAGACACTAAATACAAAAAATGACATGCCTGCTTAAAAAAATGCCCGATAAATGCCTGCAAGAAATAAAGCCAGCCGCAGAGAAGCCATATTCCTGAAAATATAAGAAAAATGCTGTTTTTTAGGGGTTCTGGACATGCTACAGAGCTGAAACTTGACAGGTACACTTTTTAGACCCCCCAGACACTAAATACAAAAAATGACATGCCTGCCTAAAAAAATGCCCGCTAAATGCCTGCAAGAGAAAAAGCCAGCCGCAGAGAAGCCGTATTCCTGAAAATATAAGAAAAATGCTGTTTTTTAGGGGTTCTGGACATGCTACAGAGCTGAAACTTGACAGGTACACTTTTTAGACCCCCCAGACACTAAATACAAAAAATAACATGCCTGTCTAAAAAAATGCCCGATGAATGCCTGCAAGAGAAAAAGCCAGCCGCAGAGAAGCCATATTACTGAAAATATAATAAAAATGCTGTTTTTTAGGGGTTCTGGACATGCTACAAAGCTGAAACGTGACAGGTACACTTTTTAGACCCCCCAAACACTAAATACAAAAAATGACATGCCTGCCTAAAAAAATGCCCGCTAAATGCCTGCAAGAGAAAAAGCCAGCCGCAGAGAAGCCATATTCCTGAAAATATAAGAAAAATGCTGTTTTTTAGGGGTTCTGGACATGCTACAGAGCTGAAACTTGACAGGTACACTTTTTAGACCCCCCAGACACTAAATACAAAAAATGACATGCCTGCCTAAAAAAATGCCTGATAAATGCCTGCAAGAGAAAAAGCCAGCCGCAGAGAAGCCATATTACTGAAAATATAATAAAAAATGCTGTTTTTTTAGGGGTTCTGGACATGCTACAGAGCTGAAACTTGACAGGTACACTTTTTAGACCCCCCAGACACTGAATACAAAAAATGACATGCCTGCCTAAAAAAATGCCCGCTAAATGCCTGCAAGAAAAAAATCCAGCCGCAGAGAAGCCGTATTCCTGAAAATATAAGAAAAATGCTGTTTTTTAGGGGTTCTGGACATGCTACAGAGCTGAAACTTCACAGGTACACTTTTTAGACCCCCCAGATGCTAAATCCAAAGAAATTTTTTATTTTTATTTTTTTTTAATTTTTCCAATAATTGGCTCTCTATCAAAAAATTATAATTTTTAAGAACTTTTTTTTGCGTGATCCCTCTCCGGCATGCCACAGTCCAGGTGTTAGTCCCCTTGAAACAACTTTTCCATCACTATTGTGGCCAGAAAGAGTCCCTGTGTGTTTTAAAATTTGCCTGCCTATTGAAGTCTATGGCGGTTCGCCCGGTTCGCCGGTTCGCGAACATTTGCCGATGTTCGCGTTCGCCGTTCGCGAACGGCGAATTTTAGGTTCGCGACATCACTAATTACAAGTTGCAAACCTTTTTATAACCATCTAGCTGCAGTTTGGGAACATTGTCACAGCCAAGATCTATATTCCAAGGTTTGAAAGGAACAGGGTGGTATTTTGCAGTTTAATAGGTGATGAGATCAGAATACAGTTCGGAAATGGAGTAACTAGCATGATGGTGCACGACCTCAAGGAACGAGTGTTGTAGAGGATCTTGACGAGGGCTGTAGCATGTCCTAAGGTAACTAAGTAGTTGATGATAATGGAAAACCTAACATCCAGGAAGAGGAAATGCAGCAGATAAGTCTATGAAAGATGTGAAAGTGCCTGGGCTTCTTCTGAATACAGATGCGACCTTGATGAAACCACAAAGTGACCCTTAGGCTCCGTTCACATGTAGGCGTTTTGGGGCGTTTTTGGGGAGTTTTTCTGCTCTAGGATCAGCTCTCAAAACGCCCATCAAGAAAAATCCTATTCATTTCAATGGCCCCTATTCACATCTGAGCGTTTTGACGCTGTGAGCAAAACGCCCAACGCTCAAAAAAGTACATGAGCTTCTTTTTGGGCAGATTACAGGCGTTTTCCATTGGTCTCTATTCAATCTAAAAACGCCTGCACAAAAAACGCCTGTAAAAACGCCTGTAAATCGCTGTAAAAATCGCGGTAAAATTGCGGTAAAAAAAACACGCGAAAACGCTACGCTCAGGTGTGAATGTAGCCTTAACCAATGCCCTATGTTCAATCGATGGAGGGAATATGGGATTACCATTTATGGGTAAGAAGTGAGAGACGACAGAGGACAGACCCAGGAGTTTCCATACCTCCCTCCAAGTCAAGACAATATCTCTGACCAATATATTTGATCTAAAATTTTGCCAGCCTAAAATGAAGAAGAGCTGAAAGGTTGTACGGAACCACCAAAGCACTTTCTAGCGTAAAATTAATATAACGGGACTGTCCTGATAGCCAGTCAAGGCCCTGTCTCAGTAAGGCCTCTTGCACACGATACTCCTGTTTGAGCATCTCACAGCTTGAAAAAGCTCAGTACAGCTTTTTTTTTTTCTGAGCTAAAATACAGCCCATTAATTGTAATGTGCCTGTGCACACAGGTGTGTAAACAAGTGCTGTGCATTCTTCAGTAAGGGCCCTTTCACACAGGCGATCCGATCAGATCCGCCTGTCAGTTTTTTAGGTGGATCTGATCGGATCCTCCATGCAGCTCTATGGGGCAGCGGATGTGAGCGGAGACACCTCCGCTGACACCCGCTGCCATCCGTATCCGATCCTGTCCGTGAAATCTGCACGGATGGAAACCCTATTTTTCCATCCGTTCAGTGATCGGATCGGATCGGATGAGAGCGGACAGGCGGTCCGCTCTCATCCGATCCCCCATAGAGAGCAGCGGGGGCTGAGACACCGGAGCTGTCATCCGCCGTCTCAGCGGGGATCGCGGATCGATCCCCGCTGAGCAGCACGGATCTGCCTACGGAGGCGGACCGTGTGAAAGAGGCCTAAGAACAAAATAGAAAAATCTGCATTTTTGGTCAGTAATTTAAGCCTCATTGACTCAAATACATTAAAAAAAAAACGTCTGGAAAAAGTAGATGCTCAAACAGGAGTATTGTGTGCAAGAGGCCAAAAGGAGATGCTCAAACAGGAGTATCGTGTGTGTAAAAGGGCTAAACAAGAGAGGTTATAAAACCTTATGTTGGGCAGACCCGCCCCACCTTTACTCTTGGGGAGATAAAGCTTCGGGAGGGCATTTGTACTTTTTAAGCCTCTCATTTGTCTTCCTTTGCTCTCCCCCAGCAACTCCTCTCTTTTCCTTACCTGAAACCAATGTGGGAGGTAGGTGGATGGACCCAAACTTGACTTCTGTTTCTAAACTTGGTACTTTTTAATGAGCCTCAAAGTGCTCATTAAAAAGGTGCTGGCACCTTTAGGTATCTGTTTTACAAATCAACTGCAGCTTGAAAGTTCTATTATGGCCACAAGCTTACTGTATTTTTTTTGACACATGGGATCTGAATGCACAGATTGTGAAACAAGTTAAATTAGTTGATACAGCTGTGACTGCATCTCATGGGAGTTAATCAAGTTAACAGTATAGGCAGATCATCCATTAAAGGGGCTTCTCATCAACGTAAAATCAATTTTGGGTGTCTTCAAATACTTTGTGCCACATTCATCATTTCAAAGGAAATGGTGTTTGAGTGGAGTTAAAGTCTGTTGCAAACGACTTTAAAAAAAAAAAAAAAATAAATAAATAAAATTTTCATAAATTTGGTTTTACTTCCGTAATGAGACTCCTTTGAAATGAGACCGTGTGGAAATGACCAAATATGACCCAAATATATTATCTTTTGACCTTGCAGTACGTGTGGGTGAGAGTTATATACCTTGTGTGCCTGGCTCCATCCCATTTCCCACATAAGGAGGACTGGCAGCACAATTTTCATTATGGGAAGTAAATTTGTGAAGTGCCTTCTAAAAGCCCACCCAGCAAGGTATACTTTGCCCCCTCCCTGCTGAGGAAATCCACCCACAGAAATCTCCTCTTGAGAAGAGGAGATTAAGGGGGGGGGGGTACGATCAACATGTACAGTATAAATACATAAGGGGGGCATATAGTGAACTTGGTTTTGAGTTATTCACTTTAAGGTCATCACAGAGGACAAGGGGGCACTCTTTACGTCTAGAGGAAAAGAGATTTCACCTCCAAATACGGAAAGGTTTCTTCACAGTAAGAGCTGTGAAATGTGGAATAGACTCCCTCCAGAGGTGGTTCTGGCCAGCTCACTAGATTGCTTTAAAAAAGGCCTGGATTCTTTCTTAGGTGTACATAATATACCTGGGGACTAATATTTATAGGTAAAGTTAATCCTGGGAAAATCTGATTGCCTCTCGGGGGGTCAGGAAGGAATGTTTTCCCCTGCTGCAGCAAATTGGATCATGCTTTGCTGGGTTTTTTTGCCTTCCTCTGGATCAACTGTGGGTATAGGCAGTGGCGGCGCCGCCCCCCCCCCCCCCCCCATCCTTGCGTCCGGCCCCCTAATCTAAATTCATGGATTCCAATGGGGGATTTTTTTAGCATGTGATTAGAGTCAGAGGCTCTAATAGGCTTCATATATATATATATACACACACACACACATTATATACAGTATCTCACAAAAGTGAGTACACCCCTCACATTTTTGTAAATATTTTATTCTATCTTTTCATCTGACAACACTGAAGAAACAACACTTTGCTACAATGTAAAGTAGTGAGTGTACAGATTTTATAACCGTGTAAATTTGCTGTACCCTCAAAATACCTCAACACACAGCCATTCTAAACCGCTGGCAATTAAAGTGAGTACACCCCTAAATGACCAAATTGGGCCCAATTTTCCCTCCCCAGTGTCATGTGACTCGTTAGTGTTAAAAGGTCTCAGGTGTGAATGGGAAGCAGGTGTGTTAAATTTGGTGTTATCGCTCTCACTCTCTCATACTGGTCACTGGAGTTTGCCTCATGGCAAATAACTCTCTGAGGATCTGAAATAATAATAGTCTCTCATTTGTAGGTCTGCTGGTTAGATTGGCCTTAACATCATCTTTGTTCTATTTTAAATTCCGCTTTATGCATTGACATACCTCCTTAGACCCAGGCTGTTTGGGCAGTTTAGTCAATAACTAACTTGGCACTATCCACAGGCAGCTTAAAGTGTTACTAAACCCAAGAGCCTGCACTCACTATATCTGGTCTCCCACAGTACACAGAACATGGAAATGCAATTATTTTAGTAAATACAAACTGCTAAATACCTTTTCTCATCAGCAGTATATAGCAGTCTTGTGACTTCTATCAGTGTCTGGTTAAAGCTTGTAGGAGGAGTTTTCATTCTGCTCCGACTGTACATTGAGCCTGCAGGACCCCTGACTCCCTGTCTGGAGAGTGCTGATTGGCCCTGTGCTGATCACATACACTTTCCCAAGAAAAAAAACTCACTAGCAATACACACCAAACTGAGCATGTGTGGGATGCCTCCAAGGCTCTGCACTATCAGCAGATGAATTGGGGACAGTGGAAGAAAGGAGAATCAGAGAAGACAGGATGAAACAGCATTTTTACACAATGCAGGAGTTTAATCCCTTAGGTTCCACAGTGAGTATAACAAGCATGCGTTACCACATACACAGACTGATTTAACTGTTGTGGGTTTAGTAATACTTTAACTCTTCATTAAGACACAGAATCTGATTCCAGGACAATTTTACCTAATGACAGTACAAAGGATAACTTCTACTCTTCTGAAGTGGAAGCAGACAATGACTTTCCTAAGCCTGTCTCTGTATAGTGCTAAAAATGACTGAAGAAACATTGAATATAAAGGGAGGGTCTGGGTACACCTAAACAGGAGGGGAGGACAGAGGGAGATAATAAATCTCATAAGCGAACAAATTGTAGTGTAGGGTTTTAATAAAAATATGGCTGCATAATAGGAAACCTTTACATTGATTTTTTTCATATAAAGCATTTTAGTGCTTAAAAAAGAAATGCTCAAAAATTCGTTCATTTGCAGTAGAATTGGTTCACTTCACAGCAAAAGCACCTGACCTCTTATAGCGGAGTAACATCTGCTTGTAAGACAGCCCAAGGCCCGCTAGAAGGTAGAAGTATTTGAGATTTATTAACATCTGCCGTTTGTAGATAATTAATGCCAACTTGCATTTTTAATTGAGATTGGTGAGCGCAACCTGATTAGCTCAGAACTCTGAGGAACAAATGAAGAGGGAGACGGATGAAATTGAGCTTAGATGAAAAGTCATGCTGAAGTCTTATAACGGCAGACCTTTAAAGATCTCTTCTGATATGAACATGTGTTTATGGAAGCACCTGCTAGGATTTTTCATGAATGCAGCTACGTAGGAGGTTTTTACCTTTACTATACCTGCAAGATCAATCCAGGTGCTGTAATAAGATACATGGCTTCCCATGACACCTATTTTTTCCTCCCCCCCACCTCCCCTCCCCTCCCTTCTCCTTCCTTACCTTCTCCTCCCCGCCCTTCTCCTCCCCGCCCTTCTCCTCCCCACCCTCCCCTCCCTTCTCTTCTCCTCCCCACCCCTCCCCTCCCTTCTCCTCCCCTCCCTTCTCCTCCCCACCCCTCCCCTCCCTTCTCCTCCCCTCCCTTCTCCTCCCCACCCCTCCCCTCCCTTCTCCTCCCCTCCCTTCTCCTCCCCACCCCTCCCCTCCCCGCATCTGCCTGTGTGATAGGTGCAGAGGCCAAGCAGAGACTTTTACTCCAAGACATTGAGCCCGCACTTTAACAGGCTCCATGTCACTGAGCTGACTGTGTGTTTGGGTGCAAAAATGGACACCATAGGTGTCTTGTCTTGTCTTGTCTTGTCTTGTCTTGTCTTCTCTTGTCTTCTCTTGTCTTCTCTTGTCTTCTCTTCTCTTCTCTTCTCTTCTCTTCTCTTCTCTTCTCTTCTCTTCTCTTCTCTTCTCTTCTCTTCTCTTCTCTTCTCTTCTCTTCTCTTCTCTTCTCTTCTCTTCTCTTCTCTCCTCTCCTCTCCTCTCCTCTCCTCTCCTCTCCTCTCCTCTCCCCTCCCCTCCCCTCCCCTCTCCTCTCCTCTCCCCTCTCCTCTCCTCTCCTCTCTCCTCTCCTCTCTCCTCTCCCCTCTCCTCTCCCCTCTCCTCTCCTCTTCTCTTCTCTTCTCTCCTCTCCTCCCCCATTTCCTTTCCTTACCCTTTCTTCCCACTCTTTTTTCTTTTATTTTAACAACACAACAAGGTGAAAAATGCCACGATAAAGAAAAAAAGAAACAAAAAACATTATAGGTACACATCTTTTGGATATATAGAAAGTTTGTGTATAACATAACACTACACAACATTACCCAACACAAAAAATCGCAATGAATATAACGAATATAACAATTCTGTGTGATGCATATAAGTTTAGACACACCAGAAAGTATATTTCTTATGAATATTAGACTTTAGAGATTCAAAGATCAGAGGAGGGCAGAAAGAGGAGGATTTTCTCCATAGGTGGAGTGATCCCAAATCTCCCAGCATTTGTTAAATTGTGAGAGAGTATTAGAGACACTAGCGGTTAGAAATTCCATCAAGTAGAAGTTGAGATTTAGACGGCGGAATATTAGACATCTCACAAATTTCTTTCCGGGCTGCAAACAGTATATATGCTATCAGGCGGTTGTTCAGCTTCTTAAAACCGGGAAAGGGAAGGCCCAATAAATAATGTATCAGGTCCAGTGGGAAGGATTGGCAAAACAATTGTTCAAGTAGTAACCCAACTTCCTTCCAAAAAGGCTGCAGATGTACACATCGCCAAAAAAAATAGGGAAATGTGAACCTGACTCAAGACCACATCTCCAACACAATGCCGAAAGCGAGGGATTCAGGCGAATCTCCAAATATAGAGATGGGAATCTTCAGAAAGAGGGGTGGCTTCTTGCAGAATTTTGTATATGGAGGATATCAGATTCCGTTGATAAGGGCCATGAGCACAAATGTATTCAAGTGTGGAGGGATTGGTTAATGTAAGGGTACGTGGTGGTTTGGTATCCACTCTTTCTTAGCTTCATTCATTCATTCCTTCCTTCCTTCCTTCCTTCCTTCCTATAACCTTTCTTTAATTTATTTTCTTTGTTTTGTTGTTATCACTATCTAATCAAATTCTTCTTTTCATTTCAGATATATGGGCTTGGCGTATCTCCTATAAAGAAAGGAGAACTACCGAGGTTAATGGGGACCAAACATGCCTTGATAAATGATTAATTTATTTTCTGATTGATCTCTATCAATAGGAATAATCAATCTATAGTTCACAACCTAATGAACTGTTATGCCAGACACAGGGAAGTAGCATTCGAGCAACAACTGAATGATATGATTGTAAGTTATCTATTGCATTGCAGGTTTTACCTTTACTAGTAGAAATATAAGGACCATAGGGCGCTTCTGTGGGAGCGATCAGTCTTTACACATCACAGGGGCGATAACGCGCTTTGGAGCATGCACAGTAACCAATGGTCCTATGTCAGACTGAAGATGGAGAGGGGAAAGCCCACAATAGAAATAGAGGAAGGGGCTAAGAAACCAGCTAAAAAAACAGAAACAAGAAGCGAGAAGAGCGGAAGATGGTGGCCTAAGTGAAAGGGAGTCACCAGAGAGGATACATAGCAAAGAATACAAATATAAATGGATTCATTTAAGGATAATGAACATATTATATATATATATATATATATATATATATATATATATATATATATATATATATATATATATATATATATATATATATATATATATATATACATACATATATATACATGTATATGTATATATATATATATATATACATATAAACATATATATATATATATAATATATGGCTGTACATATTTTATATATGTATATATATATATATATATATATGTGCCTTTGTTTTTATTGAATGACCATTGTTCTGGCTCAGGACCTTCCTGCTACACGCCTCTCCTTTCCAACCCCCCTATGCTGCTGGATGGCTTCAGGGAAAGGAAGCCAATAGGGAGTCCACGGAACGAACCCCTGTGATGTCCCTACATGCCTGCTCTACATGAATGATCGTGTAAGTGTTATTTATTTGTGTGTCATTAAACGGTTTTACACTGCACTTCATTTTTCCTTTTCATGTTTACCTTTACTATAACCTTAAAATTGGTCCAGGTGTTGTAATAGGAAACATTGCATCTCATGACATGACTCCTTTCCTTTCCTTTCCCTTCTCTTCTCTTCAGCTTAATCTTATAATCTGGTTGATCAAAACGCAAATGCCAATGGATATATAACCAGAGCATTTCAGTGCTGCCAGTCGATAAAAAAGCATCAATAAATTTCCACCCATGGCCAATCTACTCTGATCTAAATTGAGCCCAAATCAACTGGAAGGGAAGTTATTATAATGGCTATTGAAGTGTTTTTGGGTTCAATCATTTTGATAAAATTGCACATCGATCAGATATCAAAATGGAAGCGTGTGTGGCCACCATAAAATCATCTCAAACGTTCTTTTATGTTCCACTATTAAAATGGAACCACACTGAATCTGAGCCCTACAAACCAAAAGCGCTGTTTAATTCATTTTTAACATTCAAAGCAAACTCCGCCATCCATCCATGTCGTCATGCTTTATTGTGCTGAGAAATCACTTTGAAAAACATCTCCCTAACATTTCTGGCCTTGGCCATCTTGAGTAAGGGCAGATGATTCATATAGCATTGATTTCCTTGAATCCCTCTGCTCTTAGCTAAAGCTTGCAAGTAGAAGGGTGAGAGAGAACCCTCCTTCCCTCCTGAAGACTCTTGGAATGTATGGCATGGCACCATTTGCCTTGGCATAGAAAGCAGGAAGTAACTAAAGCATTGAAAAAACAAGTTTAAAACAAGTAATTTGAATATACTTTCCTATTTACTAGGTCTAGCATTTTAAGGATTACAAATAGCCAATGTTGATTTAGAGAGTGAAGATCAGCCTTTAGATGGTAATACAGGGTTTCTAAACCTGATCTTTTTCAGCAGACAACTAAGAAGGAATTGACCAGTTCGGGTCCAGGGCATTTTTTTTTTCTTTGTTGCATACATGTAAAAATCCAAATTTTTGGTAATAAAGTGATATAAACCCCCACAACATGATATATTTTCGGAAAGTAGAGTCCCTGTAGAATAAAAAGATGATAGCAAAAGATTGCAAATTTTTGTTTCTCGTTATATTTGTGCAACTGTTAAAACGCAAATTTTCTGGAAAAAAAAAAACATTAAAATGTATTTTAGTGCAAAACCACGCCATATACAGTATCTCACAAAAGTGAGTACACCCTCTCATTTTTGTAAATATTTTATTATATCTTTCCATGTGACAACACTGAAGAAATGACACGGGTTTGCTACAATGTAAAGTAGTGAGTGTACAGCTTGTATAACAGTGTAAATTTGCTGTCCCCTCAAAATAACTCAACACATAGCCATTAATTATAGAAATTTGGTAGCCCAAAAGAAACTGCGCAAACGGTGATATCTGACAATAATAAACAAATAAATAAATATAAATATGTCAGTGTGATTAATTCAAATAAATATATGGGGAATATCTTCCACAGTGCAAGCTGCAATATAAAACGTGTAAAACGCATAAATGTGAGATAAATAGGTCAAATTGCGCTCAACACTCAAAACACAAGAAAGTGCTTGTGTGCATAAATACACTAAATAAAATATATACAAATAAATAGTCCTTAGGTGAATAAATACAGTGATAAAAGGTCCTTAAAGTGCCCAGTGCAACACGGATCTCTCAGCGAAAACTGAATACACTTTATCTTCATGTGAGGGACCTCCACCATAAAAATTCTCTCCACCCAGTGCTCAGGGTAAATACTCCTTACCGAAACTGGTGGACCCCTTGGTTATAGGGGGTCTCAAACAGCATAAAAAATCCACAAATGCCTCCAAGCTATCCTTAGGATGTCCTTATAGGTAAGGCTCAGCTAGCATAGGGAACTCCAGGATGTATAGAGAAAAAGATAAAGGAAACTCCAATAGCGTAATACGTTCTGATACTCGGGGTTTAATAATAGAATTGCACTTACTCAAACACAAAGTTCATAATGCCTTCATTCAAAATGTACAGCATAGGTTCCCTCAGTTCCTGAGGGAACGTGAGACCGTTGAGTTCCGGGTTGGTGGTACGTAGGAGCGGGAGGAGCGTCTCGTACACCGAACCTATGCTGTACATTTTGAATGAAGGCATTATGAACTTTGTGTGAACTTTGAAATAACAAAATGTGGAAAAAGTGAAGCGCTATGAATACTTACTTATATTATATATATATATATATATATATATATATATATATATATATACATACACAGTATCTCACAAAAGTGAGTACGCCCCTCACATTTTTGTAAATATTTTATTATATCTTTTCATGTGACAACACTGAAGAAATGACACTTTGCTACAATGTAAAGTAGTGAGTGTACAGCTTGTATAACAGTGTAAATTTGCTGTCCCCTCAAAAAAATAAATAAACACACAGCCATTAATGTCTAAACCGCTAGCAAAATAAGTGAGTACACCCCTAAGTGAAAATGTCCAAATTGGGCCCAATTAGCTATCCCCCCCCCCCCCCCCCTCATGTGACTCATTAGTGTTACAAGGTCTCAGGTTCGAATGGGGAGCAGGTATGTCAATGTGGTGTTATTGCTCTCACTCTCTCACTCTCTCATACTGGTTATTGGAAGTTCAGCAAGGCACCTCATGGCAAAGCATTCTCTGAGGATCAGAAAAAAAGAATGGTTGCTCTACATAAAGATGGCCTAGGCTATAAGAAGATTGCCAAGATCCTGAAACTAAGCTGCAGCACGGTGGCCAAGACCCTACAGCAGTTTGACAGGTTCTACTAAGAACAGGCCTTGCCATGGTCGACCAACGAAGTTGAGTGCACATGCTCAGCGCCATGACCAGAGGTTGTCTTTGGGAAATAGACATATAAGTGCTGCCAGCATTTCTGCAGAAGTTGAAGGGGTGTGGGGTCAGCTTGTCAGTGCTCAGACCATACGCCGCACACTGCATCAAATTGGTCTGCATGGCTGTCGTCCCAGAAGGAAGGCTCTTCTAAAGACGATGCACAAGAAAGCCCAGGAACATTTTGCTGAAGACCAGCAGACTCAGGACATGGATTACTGGAACAGTGTCCTGTGGTCTAATGAGACCAATATAAACGTATTTGGTTCAGATAGTTTCAAGTGTGTGTGGCGCCAACCAGGTGAGGAGTATAAAGACAAGTGTGTCTTGTCTACAGTCAAGCATGGTGGTGGGAGTGTCATAGTCTTGGGCTACATGAGTGTTGCCGCAACTGGGAATCTACAGTTCATTGAGGGAACCATGAATGCCAACATGTACTGTGACATACTGAAGCAGAGCATGATCCTCTCCCTTCGGAGACTGGGCCGCAGGGCAGTATTCCAACATGATAACGACCCCAAACACTTCTCCAAGATGACCACTGCCTTGCTAAAGAAGCTGAGGGTAAAGGTGATGGATTGGCCAAGCATGTCTCTAGACCTAAACCCTATTGAGCATCTGTGGGGCATCCTCAAATGGAAGGTGGAGGAGCACAAGGTCTCTAACATCCACCAGCTCCGTGATGTCGTCATGGAGGAGTGGAAGAGGACTCCAGTGGCAACGTGTAAAGCTCTGGTGAACTCCATGCCCAAGAGGGTTAAGGCAGTGCTGGAAAATTATGGTGGCCACACAAAATATTGACACCAATTTGGACATTGTCCCTTAGGGGTGTACTCACTTTTGTTGCCAGCGGTTTAGACATTAACCGCTTGCCGACCGCCCACAGTAATATTACTGCGACAGTGCAGCTCCCCTGCGTCCAGTCATGTAGTACTACGTGACTGGAGTGCATGTGATTCCGGCAGCACGCGCGCGCCGGCAGAGCTGAGCTCCCACTGTGTTTAAACACAGCGGGAGGTGGGCCATGGGAGGAGAGGCGGCGATTGCTGCCTTCCTCCCCCAATCATCCAGGAAATGGAGAAAAGACCCGCCTGCTTATGTAAACAAAGCAGGCCGATCTTCTGTGAGACAGGCAGGGACAGATCATCCGTTTCAGCTAAGCTGAAACTGCGATCTGTCTGTGCCTGTCACAGAACCCCCCCACACACACACACACACACACACACACACACACACACAGTTAGTAATCATATAGGCATACATTAACCCCTTTAATCACCCACAGGGTTAACCCCTTCCCTGCCAATGGCATTATTACAGTAACAGTGCATAATTTTAGCACTGATTACTGTAGTAATTTCACTGGTACCCCCAAAAGTGTCAAAAATGTCAGTTAGGGATCCGATCTGTCCGACGCAATTTCTCAGTCCCGCTAAAAATCGCAGATCGCCGCCATTACTAGTAAAAAAAAAGAAAACAATAAAAATTACATAAATCTTTTCCGTAGTTAGTAGACGCGATAACTTTTGCTCAAACCAATCAAAATACGCTTATTGCATTTTTTTTACCAAAAATATGTAGCAGAAAACAAATTGGCCTAAAATGTTAAAAAATTTAGATTTTTTACATTTTTTTTGAGGGAATGTCATATAGCAGAATGTGAAAAAATATTGTTTTTTTATTTTTTTCACAATTGTCGCTCTTTTTTTGTTTATAAAAATCTCACAGGTGATCAAATACCACCAAAAGAAAGCTCTATTTGTGGGGGAAAAAAAACGCAAATTTAGTTTGGGTACATCATCGCATGAGCGCGCAATTGTCCATTAAAGTAACGCTGTGCAGAATCGCAAAATAGGGCCTGGTCAGGAAGGGGGTAAAACCTTCCGGGGGTGAAGTGGTTAATGGCTGTGTGTTGAGTTATTTTGAGGGGACAGCAAATTGACACTGTTATACAAGCTGTACACTCACTACTTTACATTGTAGCAAAGTGTCATTTCTTCAGTGATGTCACATGAAAAGATAGAATAAAATATTTACAAAAATGTGAGGGGTGTACTCACTTTTGTGAGATACTGTATATATACTGTACAGTTTATAAAAAGCATTATTTCTTCAGGGAATAAGCTTGTTCCGTTATGTTCTTTGAATACATATAACTTTGTTTTGGAGTGTACTGTCTTTACTAATAAAACATCTTATAGAGCAGAGATGCTATGGGGTCTCATAATAACTTATTTTGCCCCTGGCAAAAAATTGATATATGTGTCCTTATTGATTTTAATTGGGGGAGTTGCATAACCCCCTTGTACAATGCTGATACCCACCATGTACTGTATTTCCTGTCTCTCTCAGTGCTGTAGACTGTAATGCAGAGAAAAAAATGTCCTACTGTTTTTGCTGTATATGGTGTTTCATCTTATTTACATCCTCTGAGTATGGGTATTGCTGCACTTTGCACCCACCGCTGAAATTAATTTAAACCTGCAGTAACGTGGACTAAATAATCCGGTATATAATTTTCTATAAATAATCAGGTAGCATTCACACTTATGTGTAATAAGTTGTTGTTGCCATATAATGTGGCAGGAATAAGGCTAACAAAGCTCAGCATGATACTGCATCGAGCCATTACTTAATCTTCACATTTGTGTACAGCAGGTTAGCTAACTGCGACCGTCATTAGTGCTGTCATAATATGCAGTATGTTACTGTGTGCTGCTAGAAGCCTAGAAAAGTAGCCAATCGGAAGTCTATGGTAGTATAGGATTTTGCAGTGGTTTCATATTCAGTATCTCACAAAAGTGAGTACACCCCTCACATTTTTGTAAATATTTTATTCTATCTTTTCATGTGACAACACTGAAGAAATGACACTTTGCTACAATGTAAAGTAGTGAGTGTACAGCTTGTATAACGGTGTAAATTTGCTGCCCCCACAAAAATTACTCAACACACAGCCATTAATGTCTAAACCGCTGGAGTGAGTACACCCCTAAGTGAAAATGTCCAAATTGGGCCCAATTAGCCATTTTCCCTCCCCGGTGTCATGTGACTCGTTAGTGTTGCAAGGTCTCAGGTGTGAATGGGGAGCAGGCGTGTTAAATTTGGTTTTATCACTCTCACTCTCTCATACTGGTCACTGGAAGTTCAACATGGCACCTCATGGCAAAGAACTCTCGGAGGATCTGAAAAAAAAGAATTATTGCTCTACATAGACATGGCCTAGGCTTTAAGAAGATTTCCAAGACCCTGAAACTGAGCTGCAGCACAGTGGCAAAGACCATACAGCAGTTTCACACATGCCTCACCACAGTCGACCAAAGAAGTTGAGTGCACATGCTCAGGGTCATATCCAGAGGTTGTCGTTGAGAAATAGATGTATGAGTGCTGCCAGCGTTGCTGCAGAGGTTGAAGGGGTCAGCCTGTCAGTGCTCAGACCATACGCCGCACACTGCATCAAATTGGTCTGCATGGCTGTCGTCCCAGAAAGAAGCCTCTTCTAAAGATGATGCACAAGAAAGCCCGCAAACAGTTTCCTCAAGACAAGCAGACTAAGGACATGGATTACTGGAACCATATCCTTTGGTCTGATGGGACCAAGATAAACTTGTTTGGTTCAGATAGTGTCAGGCATGTGTGGCAGCAACCAGATGAGGAGTACAAAGACAAGTTTGTCTTGCCTTGGGTAGACAGTAGTGACACCAGCAAGCCCTGCCAAACATGTTTCGTCACGATGATGTCATCAGGAGTGGCCCTTTGAGGACCAGTTGTATGGAAGGAGGACACTGTTGGAACAAGAGATAAGAGTAAAATAAGTTGTTTGGCACCCTAGCATTTAACCCTTATAGTCTGGGGTGAGCCTACTGCAAGGGTATTTGTTTTAATTTTCTTAGTTCTCAGCTTTAGAATAGATGTAAACCCTAATTGCATGGCATTTGGCCATTTCCAGTCTACATGCACTCCAACAACGACCACATGGCATTTCTCAAGGCAGATTCTCTGATATAACCAACATTGGACCATGGCTGTATAATGGCTATTGAAATGACCACTTGTCACAGACCAAGGGGCGTGGCCTGATGCCAATGTGAGCGGGCATGTATAGCTTACCTCGGCTCTCTCATCTTGGAAAGATAGCCCCGAGTGTCCCAGAAAGGTGGCCAAAATTGATGCAGTGAAGGCGGTGGGAGGCATTTGGGGAAGCGGTGCCCTTGCACGCTAGGGTTTGGCGGCAATGGAGTGTGCTGTGAGGAGAGCGGCTTCGAGTCCTCTTCTGTCCTCGGCTGGCTGACACAGAGCTTGGTAACCTTCATATGCCGCTGCAACTGTTCGTGTGGAAGGGGGAGTGGCAGTACACCGCTCATCTACAGACAGCAGGACTCGGCTTTCCTCACCTCTCCTCGGCTCCCCTCGGTTTCCTCCGGCTCCTCTCGGCCCTTGGCAGGCTCTGGCGGCTCCTTTGAGTAATACAGGGATATCCCTAACTGTTAAAGACTTGCCCTGAACCATACTTGTGATTTCCTCTGGTCTCTGCTGGCTCTTGACTCCTGATATTACCTTCTTGACTGTGGCTACCAGGTGTTCCTTTGGAATGAACGTGGTTGTTGTTGCTGGAACTTTGCTAACTGATTTGGACGCTTAAACTCCTGAATTGGCAAATACGTTGTACTTTTTTTTAACTGGAAACATGCTCAAGAATCATGACACAAAAAAAGAGAGACATGCAGGTAACCCAGGACTAGTTCACAGTCACAACTAGTAAAAGATAAAGATAAAACGGCAGCCAAGTTGGAGGGGTTTGCTCGTCATAATCCATCCCAAAATAGTGGGAAAATGCAACAATTTAAAACATTGTTATCACCTTCTGCAGCCCTTAAGGGTTCAAGTTTACATACCAAGCCTTCTAAAATCACCTCTGCTCCTACCACTGCAACAGAAGCGGGGTCAAATGATCTCTTTACTTTAGAAACTTCAGAAGTAGAAGAACCATTTCTAAGAGAGGTATTAACCGTGGTGAATGGGTGCAAATCTGCCCTGTCAGAAACGATGGACCAGTTGAAATGTATTAAAGAGGAAATGTCATTCGTTAGACATGATTTACAAAAAGTGGGTGAGCGCACTACAGAGTTGGAAGCCAGAGCCAGTGGAGTTGAGGATACAATAACACCCATGAAGCAGGAAATTGTGCTTTTGAAGGGAACAGCTGAGAAACAAAATTATAAATTAGAGGATTTGGAAAACCGACTAAGGAGGAAAAATATTTGCATAATTGGTTTACTGGAGAGAAGCGAAGGGAACAGTATGAGGGACCTTTTGGAAAAATGGCTTCAGGAGGCCTTTGGGAATGGAACAATTCTCCTCATTTGCTATTAAAAGGGCTCACAGACTCCCACTAAGAACCCCCCACCCCCCCTATACCAAGACCAGTGCTTATGAAGCTTCTTTTTTATTAAGGACAGAGAAACCATATTGCGTAAAGCGAGAGAAATGAAAGATGAAATGTTTAATGGGGTGAAAATTTTATTTTTTCAGATATTTCTGCAGAAGTACAGAGAAAGAGAGTGAAATTTGTAGATATCAAGAGGAAGCTGCAGCAACTATATATACATAACCCTATGGTCATGAAGAGCTGTGTCCGTCAATGAACGAAAGAGAAAATTGCATTTATAAAGCCCAAAAAAATGTCATTTTCCCTGCAAGCTTTCTTTATTTTGTAAAAAATGGCTTGGGGATCCAGTCTGTATGATGAGGCCACAATGTAGTGCACTAGAAACAAGATTAGAGATTTTTTGGATACATTCTGGTGTCTCTTCCGCAGACTTTGGATAGAAGTAATGCACAGAATTGCATAAAACATGCACTAACGCACAGAAATATATTGCGTTAAACATGTAGTAATGCACAGAAATATACTGCGCTAAAGAGCACAAAACGCACTAAAATATACTGCGTTAAACAATCACTAAGGTGCAGAAATATACTGCGTTAAACAGCACGTAATGCACTGAAATATACTGTGTTAAACATGCACTAACGCACTGAAATATACTGCAGGAAATGGCACATAACGCACAGAAAAATACTGCGTTAAATGGCACATAATGCACTAAAATATACCGCATTAAACGTGCAGTAATGCACAGAAATATAATGCGTTAAACGGCACGTGTCATACTGTGGTAAATGTGCAGTAACGCACAGCAATATACTGTGTTAAACCTGCACTAACGCACTGAAATATACTGCGGTTAATGGAACATAATGCACTGAAATATACTGTGTTAAAAGTGCACTAACGCACTGAAATATACTGCGGTAAATGGCACGTAACACACAGACATATACCGTGTTAAACCTGCAATAACACACAGCAAAAATACTGCGTTAAACGTGCACTAACGCACAGAAATATACTGCGTTAAACGGCACATAACGCACTGAAATATACTGCGTTAAACGGCACATAACACACTGAAATATACTGTGGTAAACATGCACTAACATACTGAACTTTGATGCAGTAAACCTGCCCTAACAAAACAAACTGACACTAAAGTAAAAATGAATGGTCACTCACTACACTCACTGAACTATCACTAGATTCACACTAAAGTAAAAATGAACGTTTGCTACACTCACACTGATTGAACTATCACTAGATTCACACTAAACTGATATTCTGACAATAGAATCACTTTAGCACACTAACTCTTTAGTATCACTGAACAGAGCCCTGTTCCATCTCTCTCCACGCCGACATCACACTACAAATTGCCGCTATTGAAAGAATATTTTATAGTGTGGGGTGGGACTAAGAGCAATGAGTCATGACTGGATAGAGTCATTGCTTTCTCCAATCATGGCTCTGACGGTGCTCTGTTCCCTGATTTTGCAAAGCTTTCATTGCTTCAGCCAATCAGGGCTTCCAATGCATTGTGCGGAGGTGCAGTGCATTGTGGACATTCGATGGGCCGAACAACTGGTCAAACGCCCCGATAATTTGGGTGTTCATCGAACGCGCGAACAGTCAATGTTCGGCCTAAACTCATGCTCGGGCCGAACCGTGCGCCCATCCCTACTTAGCACCAAAAATTATACTTGGTTCTGTATTCTCTAAAAGGGGTGGTACTGGGAGGTGGGTAAGGGGTGGAACCAAGGGATGGTGTTTGGAGGTGGATAGGGAGCGGAGATAAGGGGTGACTTTGAAGGGGTTAGTACCTTCACCTATTCTCTGCAACAAAAAAAGCCCTGGTTGTTCCACCCTGTGTCTCCGTGTGAACTTGGCCATCTTGGAAAACTCATGGCTTTTTTCCTTTCCTAAATTTAGAGATGCCCCTGATGACTAGTGATTTGATGAGTGGAGGGGGGGGGGGGGAATAAGCAGCAGGAGGCGTGGAGGAAGCACAGATAAATAGGACGAATGGAGCTAAAGCAGTGAGATTCTTGCACTGCAGGTCATCAGGTACAGATTCCTCTCCAGCAAAGAACACAGTGAGTAGCTCAGGAGTGATATCACTCCAATCTCATGAGACTAGCAGTCAGAGGCAGCCCCCCCTTAGATGATCTCACACCGCAGATATACAGCTATGACGATCAAGGCACAAGAGTGCCTAGGCACAGGACACGTACTGCTAATTTTTAGTAGTCAGGTACATTTTTCAGGGTACTACCTGGGCAATGTTAAGGTATAACTAAAGGCAACATTTTTCTTTTTAATTTTAGATAAAATGAAGGGGATTTCAACATATGTAAGGTTTTTATTTCTGTCTGTGCCCCCGTTACAGAGATTCACCCTCTCTATTTGACCTGTTTACCATTATCACCAAGAATGAAAGTAAAGAAAATACCTTTTTTGAGTTGTCACCAGAATAGGAATAGAAAGGAAACCTTCCAATGGAGACATTAGTTTCACTGAGAATAAAATACACTATATTGTCAAAAGTATTGGGACGCCTGCCTTTACACATGAACTTTAATGGCATTGCAGTCTTAGTCCATAGAGGTTCAATATTGAGTTGGCCCACCCTTTTCAACTATAATAATGTACAGTGTATTTTGAGACCACGCTGAAAATAGTGAAGTGCTACACAAAATAATAAACTGTCTCAGTATATATCAAGTGCAAAATACAATATGATACCACCAAATGAATCAAGTGTTATCAAAAAGATCTGTGCTAAATAAATAAATGAATTAACTAATACATATATAAATAAATTAAATAAATCTCATGCAATGCATAAAAGTCCATCAAAACAATCAAAACAGTGCCTAAAGTAGTATGTGTAAAAATTGTCCAATATCCCTAGTTCCCTCACCCTGTGAACAATCAAAGTGCAGAAAAGTGTGGTAAATAGTGAGCAAATCACCCAGTGTCTTCCACATCAAAGTAAAAATCCCCTCACCTCTCTAATCACGATTCCTTGGGTACACTTGCACATTTAAACCCTGTTTTTCCAGGCACAGGAGGTCAACCATATTTATGGTCTTCAAACACAGATCCCGATATGTCGGACCATATATGGGTTCTATTGGTTTAGGAGCACACTGTTGCACGGTTGTGCATATTCATCTGTGTGATGGTTTTTATGTAATTCTACAACAATACATTTTTTTTTAAATTTACATTACCCAGGATTGTACATTTTTTGTGAGATTAATCAGCAGATGCCTATAAAGTCCTACTATCCTTAGGGGTATAGCTCTTTTTTTCTTTCCCCTTATTCTTCACCTACCTATTTTATGGGATGTGGAACAACTACATTTTGGATCATGTCTCAACCTTTGTATATACCTCCCTAAAATACTTTGCTCTGGGAAGAGACACAACACACTGGGAGATATCTGTTCAATCAGATTGCATCCACACAAGGAACATTCAGCTTTATGGTAAATGCTTCTCTCCTCGATCTACTCAACATCAAAGTTCCTGGGTCATCTCCATACCAAGCTCCACATAGTGTAAAACCATTCAGATATTTCTTATCGGCCAGCAATTACATTTACATTTTAATATGACATGCCCAACACGAGGGGGTTCTCAGCGTTGTTTCTTCCAACGTGAGTTTCAGCCGCAAACGCAGGCTGCAAACTGTCACGGCTAGTGTGGCGTGACGTCACTCGAGGCTCCGTCCTACGCATTTTGATGTAATGTGGTCATCGGGAGCAGCAATTGTTGATTAGTTCTGGTAACTCTGGAGACTACCAGGGATTCCCCTACTAATATCCTGTTTAAACAATGTAGGCTATGTGGGACTTTAAGTGAGACACCAGCAGGTAATGCCCAGCGTCTCCATCCCTGTATCAGAAAAAATGAAAGTTGAAAAGGATTAAAAAAGGTGCATGGAAGCCAGCCAGCCCCCAGTCAGATGTACTCACCCTCCAGTCTGCCACCAACCAAGTAGACCTGTCTCATGATATAAATAAAGAACAGGGGTTTAGTCTTTTTCAACTTTCGTTTTTACTAATATCCTGTTTTGGCTATGGGGCAGGAAGTGAAGAGAAATCTCCCGAATGGAACACAGATATCAAAATAAAAACTGACAGGGGGTTATAACTAAGGATCGACTGATTATTGGCAATGCCGATATATAGGGGGCCGATATGCACTTTCCCCGATATATCGGAATCGGCCACTGAGGTTACCAATATTACCGATATTTCGGGAAAGTTCTGTACCGGAGTGATGCCTGCAGCTAGAGGCATCACCCCGGTATCGGCGTCCTTAGCCGACGGATGGCTGTCTTGCAATGACAACCGATGCGGCTGAGAAGCCGCTCGGTTGTCATTACAAGGAGCCTTCCACGGCTCGCCCGGGTCTCCCCTCCCACCGGGAGACCCGGGCATCTTACCTGCATGGCCGCCGAAGAGAAAACCCGATCAAAGCCACATTGGGCTCTGATCAGGTCTCCATGTAAAAAACTCGGAAGTGATGTCATGACATCACTTCCAGGTACTCGGCGGCAAAGTAAAAAAAATGTGAGCATTCAAAACAGCCAAACTTGGTGTTTTGAATGCTTTTAAGTGTAGAGGAGGGGTTTGGGGTCTTTTAGAACCCCAGATCCCTCCACCAGAGTACCTGTGAAAAAAAAAAAAAACATTTTAAATGTCCGAAAATATCGGCCAGTATCCGCCAATACCAATATCCGATGACCAAAATATCGGTATCGGTATCGGTATTGGCAATAAAAATATCAGTCTATCACTAGTTATAACCTTACTCAAGATGGAAATAAAAGTTTTGCCTTTAGTTCTACTTTAACTGTTCTATATTCCTTTTAATAACCCATTTTACAGATTTACTGTACTTTGTCCTGAGAAACACTGTGCTAAATCCTTGCAGCCAAATACCATACAAATCTTCTGGCATTTAAAACCTAATGATACATGTTGATTGCCTCCACCATGACAGGTACACTTTATTACTGTTGTAAGGCAAGGCATATATTGTATCCCAGAATACAGTGGCAAACATAAGACTTTGTGTTTGCTCTGCCTTTAGATCACATGCCTTGCCTTCAGTCACAATGACACCATATGGACGTAATTATTTTCGACAGGCAGATGACCGTCTGCCAATTGTTTGTCAATAATTTACCTTATTCTCCTTAGTTTTGCTCTCTGGTAAAGACAGCTTAATAATATAGATAAGACTTCCCAAATCCCCCCTTCCGGAGCAGACTGTCCATTTGGCTTTTGACATAACAACTGCATTGCTTTCCAAATTCATTAAATAATATAATACAATCTAGTCGATGCACATTATCTAGTATTCAGTATCTGCAATTTGTCAAAGTGTCACCTTTATTGCCACAAAATTAAATAAGTCACAATGTATAATGTAGAATAAATGTCAATACATGTATTAATATTTCTAAATCGATTTTAAATTATTAGTGTGCTTAATATTGGTATGTCCATTGGAGATGGACAAAGACCCAATGAAGCACCCAATGGTTTTCCTTATCTGCTGGGTACTTCAGAGGCAAAGACACAATAGTTTTTCTTGTCTGCTGGGGGCTTCAGAGACATAGACCCAATGAAGCACCTAATGGTTTTCCTTATCTGCTGGGGACTTCAGAGACAAAAACCCAATGAAGCACCCAATGGTTTTCCTTATCTGCTGGGAACTTCAGAGACAAAGACCCAATGAAGCACCCAATAGTTTTCATTGTCTGCTGGGGGCTACAGAGACATAGACCCAATGAAGCACCCAATGGTTTTCCTTATCTGCTGGGATCTTCAGAGACAAAGACCCAAATGAAGCACCCAATAGTTTTCCTTGTCTGCTGGGGCTACAGAAACATAGACTCAATGAAACACTTAATGGTTTTCCTTATCTGCTGGGGACTTCAGAGGCAAAGACACAATTAAGCACCCAATAGTTTTTCTTGTCTGCTGGGGGCTTCAGAGACATAGACCCAATGAAGCACCTAATGGTTTTCCTTATCTGCTGGGAACTTCAGAGGCAAAGACCCAATGAAGCACCCAATGGAGCACCCAATGGGTTTCTTCGTCTGCTGGGGACTTTAGAAATGAAGACCCAATAGTTTTCCTTGTCTGCTGGGGACTTAAAAGGCAAACTTTCCTCATTGGTGTCAGCTAGTCATGGTGCTTACAGCCCTAGCGTCTTGCTTCTCCTGTGGCATTCTTGGTAATGGAAAATCCAACAATGCAAAATAGATCAGAATATGACTAAAAAAAAAGAAAGCTGAACTCCAGGCCAATATAAATATAAAGGGCATAAATTAATGCAGCTCTGTACTCATTAATATATCAATATGTACCCCCAGGGGGCCTACTGGGAGTGTACCTAGGTCTCCAAATTTAGTACAGAAGCTGCCAATCACACAAACCCAGTCTCATACACGCCAACTAATTAGGCTCAGTCTAGGGGATGTCTTTTCTGGAGGTAGCAGGCAATGGCCAGTATATTTAGGACTCTACAGCAGCAGTGTGCTGTAGCAACCTCTGGCACTTAGTTCCCATTTGGCACATGCACAATCAATAGCTTCTCTCAACTTCCTCTTCCATTTGCACATTGCCATTGTGGATGAGTGCCACCTGCAGTTGAAAATATATACTGCACCTGCCTACACCCTGTATAATTCAACTGATTGTACCATCAGATGTCCCTCCACTGTACCTCCTCCAGGAGTGAAGAATCCAGGCCCACTATCAACTGATGTTTTTACTGCAACAGGTCATGATGCCATCATTACATTCCTGGAGTCTTCAGGACCATGTGAGAACCATGCCAAGAATCTCTTCTTTCAGCCAATAGGAATGAGAAAGAAAACTTGCCAGAAAATCTGGCGTGTGATGTGACTTTGGATTCAAGTAAGTAAATGGGGCACTTAGTTCAGCCTTTTAAAAAAAGGAATGGGGAATAGTAAGAGTAAGTTGGTGTAAATAGACAGTTTTTTTTGGGAGGTGGAGGTAGTGGTGGTGGTGGTGGAGGTAGTGGTGGTGGTGGTGGGGAGGGTGTCCAGGGTAAAACTTTAGTTCTTCCCCACTGTATCTGTGACGTTGTTCACAACGTCACAATTTAAGGACAGATGGGTGATGGTTTGGATTGCTTCATATTTGTCAGCCAGATCTCCATGTAGAAATATTGAGATTTGTTCCCATTTGCCATGAGGTCTCTGACCAGGAAGTACAACTCCTAATATGGTCATTCCAGGAAGTTCAATGAGGAGACTGACTGTCTAACAATTTTGCTTTTGTCTGAAGTGGCTTTCCATTCACCTATTGTCGGGTGTGCTAATGAACTCACCTGTTGTCTGCTAAGGGATGTATTGACACTCAGAGTAATGTGTATTGGGGGCTTGTTATGGAACCATTGTTCTGTGACTGGCTATTGTGTACATTGATGGTCCCCTGGGGGCTTCTGTCTCATTACACATAACAGTCCTTCTACTCAAGCTATCTGACCAATCCCTGCTGACTAATTTTCAAGTCCTCATTTGCATGGCTAAGGAGGACCTGAAGGAGAACGGCATGTACTGTGCAATTGACCAATGGGAAAGCGGTTGTTGGGGGCAGGATGTTCCAAATTCTGTATAAAAGTGTGCTGTGTGCTTCCAATAACTTGTCTTCAATACTTGTCCAATAACTTGAGTGTCGGGAGAGCGGAAGCGAGCGAGCCAGGGTCTCGTTACAGTATCCAAAGCTAAAATAAATTTAGGCTAGGGGTAGACTTTAAAGAGAAGTCCTAAATCCAATTCTGCTTGGACCCACGAAGTTTCACACCATTAACCACTTTCCCAGGACTCCTGTCACAAGACATAATGAAAAATAAATACCCTTCTCAAGAAAAGTTTTTTTTTTTTTTCTCTGTTCAGGCTGTGTTCTTTGTCATTCACAGCATAATAGAATGCATTTGACATTACACAGATCACCCGCGTTATTAAACGGTGACCCCGAAGTTCAAATATTGACTTTGAACTCCATTCTGTTTTCCTAGTCTAGATTCATTAAATGCCCATTTATACTTGGCAGAATGCATTTGGCACCTCTGGCCAGTGTAAGTCACGGGGGCAAGCAAGTTCCCAGGATTTTCCTCTGTGCTTCTGTCTTGACTTTGATTCCAGGCAGATGTTTATATTGAAGCCATGTTCAAAGAGCACAGCTTTCAAAGCGGCATCAAGGCAAGAGAAGAGGTAAAGAAAGAAAGAACTTGAGCTAATAACAAGCGTGACCTTTTTCCCCATTCTTTGGTTTATGCATCCAACGTCTTGAGACAGAGCAGCTGCCAAAAGATATTGTAATGCTTGTTCTTAATTGTATTTTTCAGAAAAGCAACGTAAGAAATCTAGGTATAATTAACTGGAGTCATTAAGGCCAAACTATTGTTCAGTGATAAACACAGTGTTAAAGTGGAACTCCTTTATAAAGCAGGTTTAAACTTTCCTGTTTGGTGGTAGGTGTGTTGGCAATTACCTCTCTTGCAGACCTTTGCATGCTGACACTATCTGACACCTCTAATTTGTCAATTAGCACCCCCCCCCCCCCCTCCTGCTAGCCACCATTGTTCTGACCCCTACATCAGTGTAGGACACAGCAATGGTATAAGAGTTGTCGGAAGGAACCACAGTGGTCTCTCTAGTGGTTTCCTTTTTCCTTATTTTGCCCCTTGGAATTACAGTTGGGGAGGTAGACTCAATAGAAGGTAAGGAAAATTCTCTCTTAGACAGTTGTCACTAGAACAAGTGTCGCCAGTGGAAGACTTCTTCTTCTTCTATATTCGTGTTCTGAGGACAACTCAAAGTTTTGGATAATCCTATTACTTTGAGTCTCTGTGACAATGGTTTCTAAGACAAATAAGATGAATCTCTCCAGCAGGTACACAGACAACAATAAATATCTGACGTGGTTGCTACTCTACTCTATTCTATCTAGAACAGTGGCCAAAATACTGTTGCCGGGGACGAATGTGGCCCTTTGCGTGCCTTTATTCAACCTTTGGGCCACTATTACTTCCACTGACACCAATAATGGGGTATTGTTCCTCCCACTGACACCAATGATGGGGTACTATTACCTCCACTGATAGCAATGATGGGGCACTATTCCTCCCACTGATACCAATGATGGGGCACTATTCCTCCCACTGACACCAATGATGGGGCACTATTCCTCCCACTGATACCAATGATGGGGCACTCTTCCTCTTACTGATACCAATGATGGGGCACTATTCCTCCCACTGACCCCAATGATGGGGCACTCTTCCTCTTACTGATACCAATGATGGGGCACTATTCTTCCCATTAACACTAATGACGGGGCACCACTCCTCCCACTGACACCAAGGATGAGGCACTATTCCTTCCACTTTCACCAATGATGGGGTACTATTCCTCCAACTGACCTCAACGATGGGGCACTATTCCTCGTCCTGACACCAATGATGGGGCACTATTCCTCTTATTGAATTCAGTGATGGGGCATTATTCCTCCCACTGACACCAATGATGGGGCACTATTTCTCCCACTGACCTCAACAATTGGGCACTATTCCTCTTATTGAATTCAATGATGGGGCACTATTCCTCCCACAGACACCAATGATGAGGCACTAATAATACCCCTAATACCAATGATGGGACATTGTTTACTCCCACTGATGCCAGGACATTTCCTACTCCACTGGCCACAGTCCTAAAATCTGAAGGACAGTATAAAAAAAGGTTTGGATTTAGATTCAATTTAAGGGTGGACTTTTAATTATTTTTTTTGCCCAGACTGTAGCTTCTCTTTGAATTACACTCTGCAGAGCACAGTGAGGAGAGCTCTGAGAGCTGATTTGAGGGAAAGGACACCCCTCCCACACAGGAACAGAACTGCAGCTCCCAATCACAGGCTGTGTACTTCAGCTCCCTCCCCTGTCACCTGTTTGGTGTCAGGAAAGCTTGTCAGACGTGATTCATGCTGATAGCTGAGGAACTGGACAGCAGAGAGAAATGACACTCTGTCCTCTGGATTGAGATAAGTACACACTATAGAGGGATATGCTTTGTTCATACACTATCAATTTTTAAAAGTATTGGGGCGCCTGCCTTTACACGAACATGACAAGCCGTGATGAACGCCGGTTGGCAAGTGTTTCTTCAGCTATTAAGAATTGCGCCATTCTTCCTATTGGAAATATGAACACAAGGTAAACATGATGCAATGTTATATTTTAAAAGAATAAATCTACACTATATTATCAAAAGTATTGGGACGCCTGCCTTTACACACACATGAATTTTAATGGCATCCCAGTCTTAGTCCATAGGGTTCAATATTGAGTTGGCCCACCCTTTGCAGCTATAACAGCTTCAACTCTTCTGGGAAGGCTGTCCACAAGGTTTAGGAGTGTGTCTATGGGAATGTTTGACCATTCTTCCGGAAGTGCATTTGTGAGGTCAGGCACTAATGTTGGACGACAAGGCCTGGCTCGCAGTCTCCACTCGAATTCATCCCAAATGTGTTCTGTTAGGTAAGGCCAGGACTCTGTGCAGGCCAGTCAAGTTCCTCCACCCCAAACTCTCTCATCCATGTCTTTATGGACCTTGCTTTGTGCACTGGTGCACAGTCATGTTGGAACAGGAAGGGGCCATCCCCAAACTGTTCCCACAAAGTTTGGAGCATTGTCCAAAATGTCTTGGTATGCTGACACCTTAAGATTTCCCTTCACGGAACCATGGGGCCAAGCCCAACCCCTGAAAAACAACCCCACACCATAATCCCCCCCCTCCACCAAATTATTTAGACCAGTGCACAAAGCAAGGTCCATAAAGACATGGATGAGCAAGTTTGGGGTGGAGGAACTTGACTGGCCTGCACAGTTCTGACCTAAACCTGATAGGACACCTTTGGGATGAATTTGAACGGAGACTGCAAGCCAGGCCTTCTCGCTCAACATCAGTGCCTCACCTCACAAATGCGCATCTGGAAAAATGGTCAAACATTACCATAGACACACTCCTAAAGCTTGTGGACAGCCTTCCCAGAAGAGTTGAAGATGTTATAGCTGCAAAGGGTGAGCCAACTCAATATTGAACCCTACGGACTAAGACTGGGATACCATTAAAATTCATGTGTGTGTAAAGGCAGGCGTCTCAATACTTTTGATAATATTACATAGTTACATATAGTTACATATAGTTACATAGTAGGTGAGGTTGAATAAAGACAATAGTCCATCCAGTTCAACCTGTGTAGGCATGTGTGGCTGTAATCATCTCCCATACCCCTGAATGTTCTGATCCTTGAGATGTAAGTCTAAGAGTCTTTTGAAAGCCACCATACTACCCGCAGAAACCACCTCTTGTGGTAGAGAATTCCACAATCTTGTTGCCCTAACAGTAAAGAACCCCCCGCGTTGCCTGAGGTTAAAACGCTTCTCCTCTAATCGCATTGTATGCCCTCGAGTCCTCATGCAATCCCTTCGAATGAACAGCTTTTTTTCTAAGCTGGGATCCCCATTAAGATATTTATAAATTGCTATCATGTCCCCCCTCAGACGTCTCTTCTCCAGGGAGAATAAATCGAGCGATTGTAGACGCTCTTCATAGTCAAGGTCCTCCAATCCCCTAATTAGTTTAGTTGCCCTTCTCTGGACTCTCTCCAGCTCCAACACATCCCTCCTGAGGACTGGCGACCAGAACTGGACGGAATACTCCAGATGCGGTCGGACCAGAGTTTTATAAAGTGGAAGGATTATAGTCTTATCTCTGGAATGCAGATATTGTGTATATTTATTCTTTTAAAATATAACATTGCATTATGTTTACCTTGTGTTCATATTTCCAATAGGAAGAATGGCGCAATTCTTAATAGCTGAAGAAACACTTGCCAACCGGCGTTCATCACGGCTTGTCATGTTCGTGTAAAGGCAGTCCCAATACTTTTGACAATATAGTGTATTTCATGTCTGAGGTTTACAACTACTTTAATGTTTATCTGTCATGCTAGCCTCAGCTGGTGGCCTGGCAGGACCTTTTTTTGGGGAAGCATGGCAGCCAGACACCCTGCATTTTCAGAAGACAAGGTCAGCATTGTAGCACACATACCGTTATTATTCCATTGGGTCTCACACACTCCATTCGGATGAGTGGAAGTTGACAGATGCTACAAATAATTGCACATTGCATAGAACTCGTTGCTTAATTAAATAAGCCAGCATCTCTTTTTTTTTTGCCTTTACTGGAATTCTACATTATGACCTTTTTTAACCTACAAACACGGGTCCGTCAACATAGCTAATTTATATTTTTCCCACATGAAATAGACGGGAGTGCTGTCAGCGTTTGCAGGAGATAAATTAGGCTCCTCGCGCGGGCTTGCCCCATTGGCTGGCTCTGTCGGGTCCTTTTTAGTCAGACATTACGGCGGCCTCACGCCTCGTCAACTAACCGTTCCTGAAGCCTCCCTTCCATCTGAATTTATCATAAATGTTTCAGCAGAGCAAAAGTCATTTCATAGTTGATGGGCTAGTCAGGTCCGTGGAATCTTGATGAGTTCTGAGGCATATGTGCCAAAAGTTAGATGAATTACAATATTCCCAAGAAGATATATAATGAGTCAGTGAATTAGCTCCATTTGTGAAAGATGGTTAATAGGAAGATATCAGTTATATCAGATGTTCCGGCGGGAGGGCGGCCTGGGCCCCCGCTCATGGGGCTTTTTATCTTTTCATGGTTAACCCTCACGTGGAAAGCTTGAACACGCCAACGTAGGAGTCAAGATAGGATAATGAGGGGTTCCTATGGAGTTTAATTGGAAGAATAAATCGTATGGCCATATGGTAATATGAAGGTGACCAGACCAATGCATGGGTTCAAAAATTCCTGACCTGTAAAAATACACAACAATACTATTATTTAAAAAATAAATAAATTCATTTTTTATCCTTTAAAGCAGTATTATTCACTTGATGACTACTTGCATTGCTACAGGGCGGCTGTTCTGTGTAGAATCAGATATACACTATATGACCAAAAGTATTGGGACGCCTGCCTTTACACGCACATGAACTTTAATGGCATCCCAGTCTTAGTCCGTAGGGTTCAATATTGTCCACTTTACGACCGCTCACATTGCTGCTACTGCAGCAATGTGGCTCGTTATCGTCCAGCGACATAGACCTACGTCGCTGGACTCCTCCCCTCGTGGGCGCCGCGCGCGCGCCGCCGGAGGCTTGCTCCAGCTGTATTCAGTCACAGCGGGAGTCGGGCCAGGGGAAGAAAGGCGGTGATCACCGCCGCTCTTCCCCGATCGTCGGGGATCGAGTGTGGAGATCCGCCCACGTATGTAAACAAAGTGGACGGATCGCCTAAGTGACAGGCAGGGTCATATTGCAGGATTCAGCATAGCTGAACCCGCGATCTGTCCCTGTGTCACATAGTCCCCTCCCCCCACACACACGTCAGTAAGCCCCAGGCATACATTAACCCCTTGATCACCAATAAAAATGAACCCCTTCCCTGCCAGTGTCATTTTTACAGTAACAGTGCATATATATATAGCACTGATTACTGTAGTAATGTCACTGGTAACCCCAAAAGTGTCAAAAATGTCAGTCAAGGGTCCGATCTGTCCGCCGCAATGTCGCAGTCCCACAAACAAAAAATCGCAGATCGCCGCCATTACTTGTTAAAAAAAAAAACAACAAAAATGACAAAAATCTTTCCCTTTGTTAGTAAACGCAATAACTTTTGCGCAAACCAATCAAAATACGCTTTTTGCGATTTTTTTTTTTTTACCAAAAATATGTAGCAGAAAACAAATTGGCCTAAAATGTTAAAAAATTTTGATTTTTACATTTTTTGGGGGGAATTTCATATAAAATAAATGTGAAAAATATTGTTATTTTTGCAAAATTGACGCTCTTTTTTTTGTTGATAGCGCATGATCAAAAAATCGCACAGGTGATCAAATACCACCAAAAGAAAGCTTTGTTTGCGGGAAAAAAAGGACGCCAAATTTGTTTAGGTACAGCGTCGCACGACCGTGCAATTGTCCATTAAATTCACGCAGTGCCAAATCGAAAAATAGGCCCTGGTCAGGAAAGGGGTAAAATCTTCCGGGGCTTAAGTGGTTAAAGCAGTATTAACCACTTGATGACTACTTGCATTGCTACAGGGCGGCTGTTCTGTGTATACACTATATGACCAAAAGTATTGGGACACCTGCCTTTACTCGCACATGAACTTTAATGGCATCCCAGTCTTAGTCCGTAGGGTTCAATATTGAGTTGGCCCACCCTTTGCAGATATAACAGCTTCAACTCTTCTGGGAAGGCTGTCCACAAGGTTTAGGAGTGTGTCTATGGGAATGTTTGACCATTCTTCCAGAAGCACATTTGTGAGGTCAGGCACTGATGTTAAAGAGAAGGTCTCCGCTCGAATTCATCCCATGGTGTTCCTTCGGGTTGAGGTCATAGGTGTGCACAGCCTATTGCATTAGGGTGTGCACCTCAAAGCTGAAACACATATGTGTGTGCATATATATATATATATATATATATATATATACTGACAGTGTCAGTAGAGCAGTGAACAGTGTCAGGAGGGCAGAGATTGGTGTATTTTTTATTTGTACTATTTTATTTTTTATTCTTTTTTACACTTTTTTTTTTATAATTTTTTACATTTTTTTATGAGGCCCATTAGGGGACTTTGGTAAAATATCAGGGGTTTAAGCAGGGGGAATCTGCGCCACCCAGAGTTATTAGCGTGTGCCCAGGCACACCTGGCACACCCTGTGCACACGCCTATGGTTGAGGTCAGGACTCTGTGCAGGCCAGTCAAGTTCCTCCACCCTAAACTCGCTCATCCATGTCTTTATGGACCTTGCTTGTGCACTGGTCCAAATCATTTGGTGGAGGGGGGCATGGTGTGGGGTCATTTTTCAGGGGCTGGGCTTGGCCATACTTGCCAACTGTCCCTTTTTTCCTGGTACAGTCCCTGCAAATAGGAGCCTATCCCAGGTAATTTATATTGTCCCTGGAAGTGCCTGTTAATCGGGCTGCCCATAAATGTTACGCAGAAGTAGTGCAGCTGAATGGGAGAATTATTCCAACTCTGCTACTGTGGCCTTAATTTTGAAATTCCCTTTTTAATTTCCTGTAATTCTCTCTATATTGAGCAGACTTTATAATCTGATAAGTAGGCGGGATCAATTATGCAGAGTGGGCGGAGCTTCAGGGAAGTAGGTGTGATAATTGATAGCTGTGCTGCAAAGTGTCCCTGGAAAATTGTTTTAAATGTTGGCAACTATGGCTTGGCCCATTCGCTCCAGTGAAGGAAACACTTAGGGTGTCAGCATACCAAGACATTTTGGACAATTTCATGCTCCCAACATTGCGGGAACAGTTTGGGGATGGCCCCTTCCTGTTCCAACATGACTGCACACCAATGCACAAAGCAAGGTCCATAAAGACATGGATGAGTGAGTTCGGTGCGGAGGAATTTGACTGGCCTGTACAGAGTCCTGACCCCTACCCGATAAAATACCTTTGGGATGAATTAGAATGAAGACTGCAAGCCAATGGGTGCTTAATCACAGAGCTGTGGCTCATACCACAGAACATGGACAATAAACTTGTGGTTGACCGCATACTGATATTCCTAAGATTCATGAGTTTATTGAAAAAAATTGTAAAAATACAAAAAGCATAGCACACAACAGGAGCAAGTGTTGAAGCATTTCATGCCAACGGGTGCTTAATCATGAAGTTACGGCTTGTACCATGGACTTTTATTGGATAATTTGGACCAGTGTACAAAGCAAGGTCCATAAAGACACGGATGAGCGAGTTTGGGGTGGAGGAACTTGACTGGTTTGCACAGAGTCCTGACCTTAACCCAATATAATACCTTTGGGATGAATTAGAGTGAAGACTGCGAGGTAGGCCTTCTCCTCCAACATCAGTGCCTGACCTCATATTGTGCCTCTGGAAGAATGGTCAAACATTCCCATAGACACACTCCTAAACCTTGTGGACAGCCTTTTCAGAAGAGTTGAAGCTGTTATACCTGCAAAGGGTGGGCCAACTAAATATTGAACCCTACGGACTAAGACTGAGATGCCATTAAAGTTCATGTGTGTGTAAAGGCAGGCGTCCCAATACTTTTGACAATATAGTGTATGTGTGATTCTGCACTTCTATTGTCACTTATGCTGTGATTAGGCACAGCAGAAGCTGATCAGGGGGTGCCGGGGAATGGATTTCCTCTGGCACCCACTGATCGTCGAGGAGAGGCACAGGACGGAGCTCTCCCTATGCTTCATCCTGTCAGCAGGGATGTGCAAAGCAGGGAAAGGAAATTCATCACATCCCTTAGTGAAAGCAGCACACTGTGTTCACATAAACACTGGCTAGGCACACAATTAACACTTTAACCACCTCAATACTGGGCACTTAAACCCCCTTCCTTCCCAGACCAATTTTCAGCTTTTAGCGCTGTTGCATTTTGAATGACAATTGCGCGGTCATGCAACACTGTACCTAAACCAAATTTGTGTCATTTTTTCCCCACAAATAGAGCTTTCTTTTGGTGGTATTTGATCACCGCCAGGTTTTTTTCTTTTTTGGTGCACAAATAAAAAAAGACCGAAAAGTTTGAAAAAAAAAAAAGTTTTTTTTGTTTAGGTTATAAAATTTTGTAAATAGATACGTTTTTTCCTGCACTGATGAGCACTGATGACGCCGCACTGACAGGCACTGATGAGGAGACACTGATGGAGGGGCACTGATGGGGTGGCACTGATATGCAGCACTGATGGGGTGGCACTGATAGGTAGCACTGATATGCAGCACTGATGGGCACTGATATGTGGCACTGATAGATAGCACTGATATGCAGCATTGGTGGGCACTGATAGGCAGCACTGATGGGGACTGATCGGCGGCACTGATGGGCACTGATAGGCGGCACTGATGGGCACTGATAGGTGGCACTGATGGGCGGCACTGATCGGCACTGATGGGGGGCACTGATGGGCACTGATAGGCAGCACTGGTGGGCAATAATGGGCACTGGTGGGCGGCACTGATAGATGGCAATAACGGGCACTGGTGGGCAGCACTGATAGATGGCATTGGTGGGCAACACTGATTGGGGGGCACCACTGGCAGGCTCTCTGAGCCCTGTTTGCCATCCCTGGTGGCCATGGTGGGCATCCCCAGTGGTCATGGGTGGGCATCCCTGGTGGCTCTAGTGGCACCCCCTCCCCCCAGGGCTGCACTGGTAATCAATCATCTGATTACCAGCACAGACCCCCTCTGTGATCAGTGAGTAATTAGAAATACTCACTGATCACCCCAGCTGCAGTATCGATCCTCTCCTCTTCTCCTCATTGACAGGATCTGTCAGGAGGAGAAGAGATCGAAGCCGTTACAACGGCTGTATTGACATTACATGACGGCTGTGATTGGACACAGGCACATCGAGATCGCGCCGCTGCGCGTGCCCGCGGCGGCGCGATCTCTCTCCTTCTGAAGGACGTTCCGGAACGTCCGATCAGAAGGACGAGACTCCCATCCCGGCCGTATATGTACAGTGGCCCAGGTGGGAGGTGGTTAATTAAAGATGTATAACCCCTTCTATTCTATCCCATTAAAGAGAAAGTAAACCCTCCCCTGCAAGTTGTACCTATAGGTAAGCCTATGATAAGGCTTACCTATAGGTACTGTAAATATCTCCTGAACTTGTACCGTTTAGGAGATATTTACCTTACATGCAGCCAGTGACGTCACTGGCGCATGCGCTCTGAAGGAACGGCCGCTGGTGCCGTTCCTTCAGAGCCCCGTGCCGTGACCGTCGGCTCCCGCGCACATGAGAGGGAGTGACGTCACCGCGGCTCCAGCCAATCAGATGACCGGATGCCGCGATCCGGGAAGCCTGGCGACTGAACATGTTGCCCGTCATAGAGGTACGCGGGCGGCACGGCGGGGGCTCGTTCTAAGGTAAGTATTTCATAATGAGCTAGTATGCGATGCATACTAGCTCATTATGTGTTTCTCTTACAGGGTGAAGAAAAAAAAAATCGGGTTTACAACCTCTTTAATTTCATTTCTAGTATATTCTGTTTAATTCTATTCTACTCTATTCTATTCTGTTCTATTCTATTTTATTCTATTCTTTTCTATTCTGATCTATTCTATTCAGTTATATTATATTATGTTATTTTATGTTATATTATATTATATTATATTATATCCTGTTCTATCTTTTTCTATTCTATCCCATTTTATTCTATTCTATTCTATTTTATTTCATTCTGTTCTTTTCTATTCTAGAAATGAGCCTAAGTGGGAATTATTATCTTATTTTTCTTTTATACCCTACTGTATTTATTGCAATATGTTTCCATTTTGAATCTGAATTAATTTTCAAATTTAGATTAATTTTTCAAATTCGGATCATTTATTTTGTTATAATTTATTTTGAATTTGTTGAAATTTGTTACTATCGTAAATTTGGAAATTCTGACGGCTGCCGCACGTATCAATGGGCCCTTCGTGTCCACCTCTTTGTGTCGCGTTCTCTCTCCATCTCTCTCTCCCATATTAATTTTCCTATGAAATATTTCATTACGGAGTGAGTCATGTGACACACTATATCCATATAAAGGTGACACGATAACGTCATATAATCTATATTTTACAGGGGTGACATTACTTCTTCATTACGGTGAAGAACCCAGACGACAAGTCTTGATGAACGCCGGTTGGAAAGTGTTTCTTCAGCTATTAACCATTGCGCCATTCTTCCTATTGGAAATATGAACACAAGGTAAACATGATGCAAAGTTATATTTTTAAAGGATAAAAATACACTATATTACCATAAGTATTGGGACGCCTGCCTTTACATGCACATGAACTTTAATGGAACCTTGGTGAACTTTAATGGAGTCTTAGTCCGTAGGGTTCAATATTGAGTTGGCCCACCTTTAGCAGCTCTAACAGCTTCAACTCTTCTGGGAAGGCTGTCCACAAGGTTTAGGAGTGTGTCTATGGGAGTGGTTCACCATTATTCCAGAAGCTCACAGTCTCAAGGGTTTTCTATCGGGTTGAGGTCAGGACACTGTGCTAGCCAGTCAAGTTCCTTCACCCCAAATTCACTCATCCATGTCTTTAACCACTTCTGGACGAAGATTTTCCCCCTTAACGACCAGTCCATTTTTTTGCGATTCGACACTGCGTTACTTTAACAGACAATTGCGCGGTCGTGTGACGCTGTACCTACATACATTTTATGTCCTTTTTTTTCCCACAAATAGAGCTTTCTTTTGGTGGTATTTGATCACCTCTGCGATTTTTATTTTTTGCGCTATAAACAAAAAAATGAGCGACAATTTGGAAAAAAAAAAAACATTATTTTTAACTTTCTGCTATATAACATTCCCAATAAAAAAATTGTAAAAAATTATATTTTTTCATCATTTTAGGCCAATTTGCATTCTGCTACATATTTTTGGCAAAAAAAAAAAAAATCCCAATAAGCATATTTTGATTGGTTTGTGCATAAGTTATCTCGTCTACAAACTAGGAGAAATAATTATGTCATTTTTATTTATTTTTTTACTAGTAGTGGCGGCGATCTGTGATTTTTAGCGGAACTGCGACATTTCGGCGGACAAATTGGACCCTTGACTGGCATTTGTGACAGTTTTGGGGGGACCAGTGACATTACTACAGTAATCAATGCTAAAAATATGCACTGTCACTGTACTAATGACACTGGCAGGACAGGGGTTAACTTAGGGCAATCAAAGAGTTTAGTGTGAGCCTAGGGCGTATTTTCTAACTGTGAGGGGAATGGACTTGTGAAATCAACAAAGAGACCTGTGTTCCTAAATAGGAGGAACACAGGAGCTCTGTGTTGATAGCTGAGAAAACAACGGTCTGCTGTGTTTACAGTTGTTCTCTCTTCACGAGGAGCGATCGTGGGCGCCAGCCCCGTGGATCAGCATCCCTGCTGGCGCCTGAGCCTCCAGGATCATTCCCGCAAACCGCCGTACAGATACGCCAATTTGCGGGAACCTGCCGACCTGCCGCCGTATTTATATATCGGACACCTAACTGACATTTTTTACACCTTTGGGGAGACCAGTGACATTACTACAGTAATTAGTGCTAAAAATATGCACTGCTACTGTAATAATGACATTGGCAGGAAAGGGGTTAATGTAATGGGTGGTCAAGGGGTTATGTGTAAGCTTAGGGGAGTGATTACTAACTGTATGGGGGAGGGACTTGTGAAATGATCACAGAGACCTGTGATCCTATATAGAAGGATCACAGGCGCTCTGTGATCATTTCAGAGAGAAGAACGGTCAGCTGTGTTTACAACAGCTGACCGTCCTTCTCTCTCAGTGGGGAGCGATCGCGGGTGGCCGCTGACAACTGCGGCCGCCGACCCAGTGCATCGGCATCCCCGCTGTCTAGTGGGAGCAGGAGCGCACCCTCGCCCCCCAGCACCAGGTGCGCGACCAACATACCCCTACGTCGGTTCGCGCAGGAGGGGCTGCCTGCCGCAGTATATCTGCGGCGGGTGGTCCGGAACCGGTTAAACTAACATTTTTTCATCATGCACATATTTATGACTCTTTTTTTGTTTTTTGAATACGCATTATGGCGCACAGCGGTGCGTTAGGCATTGGTATTGACTGTACAATTGGTTGGGGTGCCGTTCACAGTGAAAAGCACCCCAGTGCAATGCACATAGATTGCAATGTATTCTCATTCATTGAGGCAATGCGCATCAATCAGTGCTTTAACGCCTGCATTGTAGCAGCGTACAAGTGTGAATGGGCTAATACCAGGAGACATCCAGTTCTCCCAGTATACCAGTATAACGTGTCTCTTTCAGTAAAAGGTTTTTGCAGTTGGGCATATGAAGCTGACAGGCATGACTTGCTGTTGGGATTAGTTTGATGGTCTTTGTGGTGCACTAAACATTTGTTAAACTTGTGACCAATGTGTTACAAGAATGTCATTTGTTCCTGCTCTAGCAACAACTTGTATGGTGTCATCTTTTTAACCACTTGAAGATTTACTCCCCTTCCTGGCCATTTTTTTGCGACACGGCACTGCGTTACTTTACCTGACATTTGTGCAGTTGTGCGACGCTGTACACAAATCAAATTGATGTCCTTATTTTCCCCACAAATACAGCTTTCTTTTGATGGTATTTGATCACCTCTGCATTTTTTTTTTTTTTTTTTTTGCATTAAACAAAGAACGGCTGACAATTAAAAAAAAAAAAAAAAAATATATATATATATATATATATATATATATATTTTATTTTTTTTGCTTTCTGGTCTAAAACATATCCAATAAAAACATGTAAAAAATCGAAGGTTTGAACACGCACTACAGACACAGATTTAGCCATTGTGATATATAACATCTTTATAAATAAAACCAAGTTCATGAACAAACAAAAATATTGCTCTTTGACAAACAGAAGTGCAACTTTAACCACTTGCTGACCGCTCACTGAGCTCGTACTGCGGCAAAGTGGCTCCTTATCGTCCAGCGACGTAGACCTATGTCGCTGGACAACGCCCCCTATAGGCGCCTATAGGCTCGCTCCCGCTGTATTTAGACACAGCGGGAGTCGGGCCAGGGGAGGAGAGGCAGCGATCACCGCCGCTCTTACCAGATCGTCGGGGATCGAGTGAGGAAATCCACCCACTTGCGTAAACAAAGTGGGCGGATCTCCTATGTGACAAGAGGGAAGACAGTGCAGCGCCTTCTAAGTGCAGCAAGACATTTATTGAAGTATGAACAGCAGTAACATGCTCACATTTTTTCGGCGAATGAGAGGCAGTTAATCAAGTAATGTTGATCATCAGGAGCATCACTGGAGTGTGTTCTGGCGGTGGAAGCAGTGGGTCCCGATGAGAACGGCAGGGGGGGGGTTCCTCCGTGTGTGCAGGGGCGGCCTCGGTGGGCTCCCCGTCAGCTGGTGGAACGCTGGCACTCGTGGGTCCTGGGATCCTGACGTCACTACTGGCGGTGATGCGGGATGCTACGGCGACGCGTTATCAGAGCATGCGCTCCTTCTCAGGCCTGAAGAATGTCACAGCCCCGCAAAAAAATCGCAGATCGCCGCCATTACTAGTAAAAAATAAATAAACAATAAAAATGACATAAATCTTTCCCGTAGTTAGTAAACGCGATAACTTTTGCGCAAACCAATCAAAATACGCTTATTGTGATTTATTTTTACCAAAAATATGTAGCAGAAAACAAATTGGCCTAAAATGTTAAAAAAAATTAGATTTTTGATTTTTTTTTTGGGAATGTTATATATCAGAATGTAAAAAATATTGTTTTTTTTTTTCAAAATTCTTGCTCTTTTTTCAAAAATTATAAATCGCACAGGTGATCAAATACCACCAAAACAAAGCTCTGTTTGTGGGGAAAAAAAGGACATAAATTTAATTTGGGCACAGCGTCGCACGACCGCGCAATTGTCCGTTAAAATAATGCAGTGCCGAATCGCAAAATATAGCCTGGTCAGGAATGGGGTAACATCTTCCGGTCTTAAAGCGGTTAGAAATACGCTCATTGAGGATTTTTTTGTCAAAGACATGTAGCTAAATACATTTTGGCCTAAATATATGACAAAAATTGAATATATTGGATATTTTTTAACTGTCAAAGTAGAAAATGTCAATTTTTTCGCAAAATTTCTGCTCTTTCTTTATTAATATCGCAAAAAATGAAAAGTGCAAAGGTGATCAAATACCACCAAAAGGAAGCTCTGTTTGTGGGAAAAAAAAGGACGTAAATTTCGTTTGGGTACATGGTTGCATGACCACGCAATTGTCAGTTAAATTCGCGCAGTGCCAAGTTGCAAACAGTGGCCTGGACGTAAAGCAGGAAAATCCTCCAGTGGTAAAATGGTTAATGTACAAAAAACCCCAAAAACTGGAAACTCCATTGGCTGTAAAGTCATTGCACATATTACCTGAATATATTACCAACATTAATTATTAAGAAAAAATATAAGAAAAGCCTTTTTCTCATTTTTTTTTCTCTTTCAGCAGCTCAGTAAATGTCCCTTACTTATGCCTATGCGGTAGTGCAATGCATGTTAAAACTTTATCGTGCTATTATTACAGACTCTGGATGGAATTGTGTTGCCGATTTAGAAATGGCCAGCAGAGTAGTGTTAATTTTTATGTCAATTTTCAATTTAGTTTTAGTCTTAATCTTATGACTAAAATGCCATTTTAGTTTTAGTCATGTGAATTGTTTTAGTATTGGTCGTATTTTATGTATGGAAAGAATAAGGGCAAATGGACTTTGTTGGCACTAACAGCCGGACACTAATGTCATAAAATGAAATATTTTATTAAGAAATGATTAAAAACATATATATACAATATGTGTGTCACCACAAGTGTAAAACATGGAAACAAATCAATATAAAGCACGCAATTCAAAAGCCACATATATTCTAAATTGCTAAAGCCTCTATCACCGCCTTATGGACAAAAATTACCATACTTAAGCTTGTACAGACTAGAGGTGCTAAAATAGCATAGAATACATCGGCGGTGAGAATGGGGAGGCTCGGTATTGAATACTGTATTCCAGTCACGGACAAACTCTACATGTTTCGCGCCGTTGGCGCTTCTTCAGGAGTTTTAATAGAGGCTGAAACAGTTCAATGTAGCAATATTGGTAACACAGTGTGTAGAAACACTGTTCTTTATTGCATGGATGCCGATGCCTATGGTCATGGAGCAGACACGAGGGCGAAAATCCAAAATTACGTGCCAAAAAACACACCCCAAAGGAGAGAAAGGGGTGTGTAAGTATAGGAGGTGGGGGGATATTTAGGATGACGATCCTTAATCCATTAATACTTGAAAAGTAGCTGTGAGGTCACGAGAAGTGTAGCTGACTATTGTGGTACAGATAAACAATAATAGGTGAATACCAGAAGGGTAATTCTGTATTCCCTTAGTATGTATAATAGATCAAACCATCCGGAAGATATCCAAATAGCCTGTGAGGAAAAGCTTGCTGTTGGACAGACGGCTTCTACTAGTTGGTGATGCAAGACATCCTTAGTATGTGTGATGGATCAAGCCATCCGGGAGGTGTCCAAAATAGCCTATGAGAAAAGGCTTGCTGTCGAACAGGCAGCTTCTACTAGTTAACAATGCACAGTCTCCTGTAGATATCGATGAATGAAAAGGATAATGCCGGCTGGAACGGCCGTGACCTCCCAAGAAAGCTCCAGGACGTATTTTAGTCGATTAAAAAAGTGTTAATTTAGTCTACGTAAATTAACACAAAATGACAAAATTAACACTGTTAGGATGCCAGCGTCTAGAAAGTCATAATGGTGCATTATGAAAACTTGGGGCTTTGTATAACTAAAAGGACAGGCTGGATCCACCCCCTGGCTTGTATACAAGTTTTGATAAATTTTTAGACATTTTGCAAAGGCATCCCTGAAGAATCCTCATGGCACCCTGGTTGAAAACGATTGTTATATATGATTCTTGTAAACATTTATATCTGATTAATACATTTGTAAATGTTTATATATTCCATATGTTGAATTTATGTCTTTGGGTGTCATCCTAGAAAGTCCCTAGTTATTTGTCTGCTATAAATATAATACAATTCTAAAAAGTAATAATAAAAAAGTTATACATGTCTGGCAGGTTTAGGATGATAATGATATCTTTAATTGTTATTAAAAATAGTAGTAAAAGTCATAGTATTATTTTACAATGTGCGAGGCTTATTTCTCTATTGTTCATCGGCAGACGCAGCTCTGCCTAATCATAGACTATAGGGTTATGCTCCTCCCTCTAGGGATAGGCACTAGGTGGAAAAAACTTGTCCACGCCTATAGGGGCTGTTCCAGCAGGCGTAACCCCTCAGGCTCTTCTATACTCAAACAGTTTGTTCTGCCTAGTGACAGAAATAGGACCTAGTTCCCTACTGGGACTTAGGTCTTAGCTGAAACAGGGAAAGTTTTGTGATTTTTTATTTTCTAGTTAGTTCCTGAGGACCAAGATCCAAAGGAACTACAAGCAACAGCTGACTGGTATTCGCATTGGATAATATAGATCCTTAAGGTCTCCCAGCCTGGCCTGCGAGCATGAGCAGGTTATAATCCAGAACTAGGCCTCACCACGACAGTGCCCCAATGGATGGGGATGAGCCTGTGAGTTGATCATCTCGCCAGGACGCAGACAACCTGGAACGCCTGAGTCGCATCTCCCCTTGGCTTACAGCACCCCCATCCTGGGTGGGAGGGTATCTATTTTGGAGTTTACACCACTTTGCATTTCTGCTATCTGTTTTTAGCATATTAAGTGACTTTATTTATTCAGTAACATTTTAGCATTTATTCATAGGTAGCGCCTCTTACCAACTTTTTTCTTCTTTATATCTCACTTTAACCCTTGGTACCCAGGGGTTGGTTGGTGGCAGCTAACACCTATTTATATTAATTTATCTCGAAGTTTTATTATTTAATCCATAGCGCTGGTCATCCCTACCTTTATTATTTTGGAGTGGCGCCCGCCTTGTACTGTGGTATGGTGAGTAAAATGTCCCCCCAAAACCCCTGGAGGTCGCGGGGGGGCGCGGGCCCTTCCCAGGAGTGGTTAGACCTTAGGGGCTCCCTCGGTTCCCTGGCAACCCAGAGGACTAATCTGGTAAAAATTCTACAAGGTAGATGTGTTGGCATCAGCAGATGCTTCTTTTGGCTGCAAGGTTTTGCAGGCTGCAGTTTAAGAGAGAATTCACCATTTTTTTTGGCTTCCCCTAGAGCAGTGATGGCAAACCTTGGCACACCAGATGTTTTGGAACTACATTTCCCATGATGCTCAGCTACACTGCAGAATGCATGAGCATCATGGGAAATGTAGTTTGTTGTTTTGGGGAAGCTCCAGTTGTTTCTGGTTGAGCTCTGTTTTCCCTGGTATCCCTGGTTGGCTACGTTTGGCCATTGGGGCATTCAGGTTTTTTGTTCCGGTCGTGTTCCCCCCCCCCCCTCACGTTTTTAATACTTTGGGACATCCCTATAGTCTATGATTAAGCAGAGCTGCGTCTGTCGATGAGCGGCAGAGAAAACTGGATTTTTGTAAGAACTTACCATAAAATCCTTTTCTCTGAAGTGCACCGACAGACGCAGCAACTGCCCCTCTACTTTTGAGTTATGGGGTCTTTTTCTGTCATTGCTTGCAACACAACTGTTTGAGTATAGCAGAGCCTGAGGAGTTACGCCTGCTGGGACAGCCCCTATAGGCGTGGACAAGTTTTTTTCCACCTAATACCTATCCCTAAAGGGAGGAGCATAACCCTATAGTCTATGATTAAGCAGAGCTGCGTCTGTCGATGAACTTCAGAAAAAAGAATTTTACAGCAAGTTCTTACAAAAATCTATTTTTTTTTTTTTTCGAGGAATTAAATAACAGCTTTCCATAGCTAACAAGTTCAAGTTAGCCCGTTCCTGAAATAGTAACCAATTTCACCAATCTGTAAGTTACTTATCTTGCAAATCTATTTCAATGTTCCTTTAGCTGCTCTGGGTCTAGGTACAATCTCCCCGTTGCAAAGCTCTCCTGATCTTCATGTTAATATTTCTCAAGATAATAGATCATTGTGAGCCAAGCTGTAATGATTCATAGATGTTTCATTAAGCCTTGGATATGTCACATGACCAGCAGGAGAAAGCACGGAACTGCAGTCATGTACAATATGCAGCTCTAATTAATTTTCATGATGGCTCAATTATAAAACTTGGTAGAATCATTCTGGACTGGTTAGGGAAGCGCTTCTAGTTAAGTTGGCCTGGGTTACTTATTATTCAGACATCTTTAATTGGGATTATGAATTAGAAGGAATCTAATTCCCTTACAAACTGGAAATTCCCATGCAAACAGCCTTTTTGCCTTTAGTAAATCAACCCATAGGAGCAAACAATTGTTATACATAATTTTAATGACAATACGTTTTTTATTTAATACATCGGTTTAATAAAATAAAGTTTTAAAAAATGCTCAAAGTTACATCAGCTTCCCCGTTAAGAAGATCCCATCTTACACCAACTTACGGCAGTATCCCCTCTAGGATCTCAAAACCCCTTCCGTGGTTTCCATGAGCTACATCACTAAACAATGTATCTAGCTGTTTGTTTTTTTTTCTTCGTTTCAATAGTTGTATTTCTAAAGACCCCACAACTTGTATACCAAAATAAAATTGTTGTATCTTGTATGTTGTATACTTTGCTTTATTATTTTGTACATTGTACCTTTTTTTTCCCCCCAAAAAATTAAAACGTTTTGAAAAAAAAAAATTAAAAAATAAAAAATGCTTTGGATTTATTCTAGACTGACAATGACCCAAAAAAAAAAAAAAAAGTTTTGTATTTTTTAATCAATTCATTATAATTTTGAATAGCTTAATTGTATCTAACAGTTGATCTTTTAACCACTTTCATACTGGGCCTATTCTGGCACTCCTCTCCTACAGGTAAAAATCATCATTTTTTTGCTAGAAAAATACTCAGAACCCCCAAATATTATATATGTTTTTTAGCAGAGACCCTAGGGAATAAAATTGCGGTCTTTGGAACTTTTTATGTCACATGGTATTTGCGAAGCAATTTTTCAAACATGTTTATTTTGGAGAAAAAAAAAAACGGTTTCATGAATTAAAAAAAAAAATACATTAAAGTTAGCCCAACTTTTTTGTATAATGTGAAAAGATTATGTTTTTCCAAGTAAAATAGATACCTATCATGTCACGCTTTAAAATTGCCTACACTCGTGGAATAGCGCCAAACTTTGGAACTTAAAAATCTCCATAGGTGACGCTTTAACATTTTTTACAGGTTACCAGTTTAGAGTTACAGAGGAGGTCTTGGGCTAAAATTGTTGGTCTTGCTCTAACGTTCATTTGTGGTTTGAACGCCGTTTACATATGTATGTACGTATGTGTTCGCTTCTGGGTGCTAGCACGCGGGGACAGGGACGCTTTAAATTATTTATTTTTTTTATTGTTTATTTTATTTTTATATTTTTACACTTTCCCTTACATTTTTTTTTTATCACTTTTATTCTTATTACAAAAAATATAAACATCCCTTGTTATAAGAATAGAGCATGACAGGTCCTCTTTATGGAGAGATGTGGGGTCTATAAGAACCCATATCTCTCCTCTAGGCCAGTGGTTCTCAATTCCGGTCCTCGGGACCCACTAACAGGCCAGATTTTAAGTATTACCTTGGGGGATGCAGACTAGAATACTGCAATCACTGAGCAGCAAATGAGATCACCTGTGATGTAATTTAGTTATCTTGCAAACCTGGCCTGTTGGTGGGTCCCGAGGACCGGAATTGAGAACCACTGCTCTAGGCTGGAAAGACTGATGTAAAAAAAAAAGATCTTGGCCTTTTCAGCCCATGGCAGTATTTACAACTGCCAGGCCAGACGTGATGTCATAACGCTGCGCCCGGGTCTCTGACAGTCATAGAGACTGCCAGGGACCATCTGGTCCTTGGTATGCTCTATGGTATACTTCTGCAGGATTCTTTCTTGGGCTCGGCAATCGCAAGTAGAAGCACCGGAGGGCGGCGGGAGAGGGGGGGGGCGTCCCCTGCCTCCGCCCATAAGAATGATCATGCAGCTGAACTGCTGCTATGATTGTTCTTATGGTGCAGGGAATCGCCAGCTGCAAAAGATGATATCTGAATGATGCCTGCAGCTGCACCCATCATTCAGATATCAACACTCAGAACGTCATATGATGTCCTTGGGCGGGAAGTGGTTAAAGAGACGGCACTGCAGATAAAGACTGAAGTCTGAAGGTGAAAGGCTTTCATTTTCATCATTGAAGCTCCCAGCCTGCCTGCAATCATTATGTCAGAACTGACATTGCCCTCACATGATCAGGAATCTGATTGGTTCCTAAACATGAATTAGGACCTGAGCTGTCAAGGAAATGTCAGCTGCTGGATCCCAAAGGGGATAAGGTAAATAAAAGTGGTTGAAAATCCCTACATATACCCAGTGAAGTGACTGGCTTCAGGTGATACACAGGGATGAAACAAATCCTCCTACATAAGTTGTACCTGTTTATCTATAGCGTCTTTCCCACACATCCATTAAAAATGCAGAATTTACAAAGAATTCCTCAGGTCTGAAAAGCAGGGGATAGAGGTCTAAAGTTACATCAGTGAGGATAGCTCTGAGAGCTGATTGGAGGGAAGGGTTACTGCCCCTAACCCCCCCCCCCCAATCCCTCCCCTATCATACAGAACACAGGAACAGAGCTGAGGCTGTCAATCAGCTGGAGCTCCCTCCTGTCACCATTTTTCTCTTGGTGTCAGAAAAATTAATCAGAAGTGACTCATGCTGATAGCAGAGGATCGAGATAGAAGACAGAAATGACACTTAGTGCTCTGGATTGAGACGAGTACACACTATAGAGGGTTGCTTTGTTCATATTTCATGTCTGAAGTTTACAACCACTTTAGGCTATCCTGGTTTTGGGGCATTAAGTATGTAATTTTACAGACTGGAAGTGGAACAGAGTTAATATAAAAAAAATTATTTAAATGTCTGTAGGACACATAAATTAACTTAAAAATATATGTTAGGAACATTCCCTTGCTTGTATATTACCTTTTTCTAAAATGTTATCCACTGAACTCCCATGGTTTTATATGAACACTTTTTGGATGCCTACAGTATTTGGTTGATTCAGGCACAGCCAGGAACAGGTTTGGGGAACTAAAAGATACCACACATATTCAACAGATCCTGTTGTATTGGTGGTGAGTCCTCTTTCTTTATTATTTTTTGGCAAACGTGTGATGGCCCAACTGGATGTGGATATCGTGTGATGGCCTAAGAGCCACATATGAGGTAGGAACTGCAATATAGAGATATACAGGGATATGAAACACTCCAAATTAAAAAACAGCCAATGGTGGGGAAATGCAACTGTGTGTGGATATCTTGTGTCGACCTAAGAGTCACCTTAGGGGAAGGAACTTCTGCTCCTCATTCCAGCAGTCTGGTTTTGGCTGTGGCATTCTCCTTATCTGTCTGTTCACCTGCAAGGTGTTTAATATGGCCAGTCCTGGGTGGAGAGCAAACTTGATTTAAGCCAGCCAAGCCTGAAGTCTCATACTTGTGATAGCGTGTGTAATACCTGATCAAGCTACCTGTTTGTCTGCCCTGTTCTGCTAGATTAGATTAACTTGTTAACAACCTCGGATCAGACATTATCTGAACTCTGCCTGCCTTTTAACTTCAGACATTGACCCTGAGTATTTTGAACCCTGCCTGCCTGTCAACCACAAGTACCTCTTCGCTTTGCTCAGTTTATGCATGCCCTAGCGTGGTAGCCAGGCACTATAGCATCATGCCTTTTTGCTTTATGGGAAAAGGGGTATGCCATAGCTGAAGAATACAGAAGCTAGGTATAGTGTCTGACCACCTGCATTTGGGATAGGTGTGGCAATTTCCTCTCCCAAAAACAGGACGGGAAGTGACTGAAAATCTCCCCAATGTGAGAGAAATCCCACCTTTGACAGCTGTCATGGCAAAATATGGTATATGGCAGCATATGTGCTAGGGATGCTTACAATCTTCACCATTTATTCATATAAACATTTTTAACCCTGGATGCAATGCGGCTATCACCACTGGGAAGATTTAACTTCCTGTCCCTGAAACATGGTGGGAAGTGAGTAAAAATCTCCACCAAGTGAGGGAAATCCCACCTTTGCAGACTGTCAGTGCAGCATATGTCCCTATATGCTAGGATAGCTTAAAATGTACACCCTTTATTCATATAAACATTTTGTAACACCAGATGCAATGACGCTGTCACCACTAGGAAGATTTCTCTTCACTTCCTGTCTCCAAAGCATGATGGGAAGAGAGTAAAATTTTCCCCCAAGTGAGGGAAAGCCCACTTTTGACAGCTGTCACTGCAATATATGCCCCTAGATGCTAGGGATGCTTACACAATTCACCCTTTATTCATATAGTTTAAAGTGCATGTAAACCCAAAAAGTTATTTTAAGGAGGTTTGGCATCATGTCTCATTGTTTTTTTAGGTAAATAGATTTTGGGAATCTGTTGAAAAGTATTTGTCAGCAAAAGCACTTCCTGTTGTAGGGTGACAATGCTATGTCTCGTAAATTAAAATCAGCCTTATCACCTGTCTTTAGTTGGTGGTTGAGCTGCCTATAAAGTCCACCGTATTGGCAACTCAATGTTCAACTGAAGGAGCCTATAATGTCCACCAGATTGGCAAATCTATGTTCAACTGAAGGAGCCTATAATGTCCACCAAATTGGCAACTCAATGTTCAACTGAAGGAGCCTATAATGTCCACCTGATTGGAAAATCCATGCTCAACTGAAGGAGCCTATAATGTCCACCAGATTGGCAAACCTATGTTCAACTGAAGGAGCCTATAATGTCCACCAGATTGGCAACTCAATGTTAAACTGAAGGAGCCTATAATGTTCACCAGATTGGCAACTCAATGTTCAACTGAAGGAGCCTATAATGTCCACCAGGTTGGAAAATCCATTCTCAACTGAAGGAGCCTATAATGTCCACCAGATTGGCAAATCTATGTTCAACTGAAGAAGCCTATAATGTCCACCAAATTGGCAATTCAATGTTCAACTGAGGGAGACTATAATGTCTACCAGATTGGCAACGTAATGTTCAACTAAAGAAGCCTATAATGTCTTCCAGATTGGCAACTAAATGTTCAACTAAATGAGCCTATAATATCCACCAGATTGGCAGCTCAATGTTCAACTAAAGGAGCCTATAATGTCTTCTAGAATGGCAGCTCAATGTTCAACTGAAGGAGCTCACACAACATGCCAGATTGGAAAATCTTTGCTCAACTGAAGGAGCCTATAATGTCCACCAGATTGGCAAACCTATGTTCAACTGAAGGAGCCTATAATGTCCACCAAATTGGCAACTCAATATTCAACTGATTGAGCCTATAATGTGCACCAGATTGGCAAATCTTTGTTCAACTGAAGAAGCCTATAAAGTCCACCAAATTGGCAATTCAATGTTCAACTGAGGGAGCCTATAATGTCTACCAGATTGGCAACTTAATGTTCAACTAAAGGAGCCTAAATTGTCTTCCAGATTGGCAACTCAATGTTCAACTGAAGGAGCCTATAATATCCACCAGATTGGCAACTCAATGTTCAACTAAAGGAGCCTATAATGTCTTCCAGATTGGCAACTCAATGTTCAACTAATGGAGCCTATAATGTCTTCCAGATTGGCAGCTCAATATTCAACTGAAGGAGCTCACACAACATGCCGACAACAGAATATTATTTTTACAATATTGCTTCTTAAACATTATTAGATTTTTAAAGTCTTGACATATGCCCAATATAAGTCAAGAAGCATTTCTCCATGAAGGATCCATTTAAAATCAAAGAAAAAAAAAAAAGCAATGCATTTCTAAGATTTACAGGCCCCTCTTCAGGGCTGAAAAAACATGCAGCTCAATGTTCAACCGAAGGAGCTTCCACGGTAGGTCAACAACAACGATCAGAATATTATTTTCACAACAGTGCTTTCTATATTAGTATTAGATGTTTAAAGTCTTGAAACATACCTAATGCACATTATCATACGTAAATGTAAGTGAGGTGCATTGGAGAAGTCAAGAGGTCACTCTCCATTGAGAATCCATTAGTAGATATCGAAGAAAAAAGAAAAAATAAAGCAATGTGTTTCTAGGGTTTACAGGACCCTCTTAAGGGCTGAGAAATTGCATAACTCAATGTTCAACTGAAGGAACTCACATTGTATGCCGACAACAGCTATCAGAATATTATTATCGCAATAATGCTTCTTAAATTATTCTTAGATTTTTAAAGTCATGACACGCGCCTATTGCACATCATTACAAGTAATTGAAAGTGAAGTGCATAAGAGCAGTAAAGAGGCATCTCTCTGGTGAGAATCCATTTGTAAAAAAAAAAAAGCAATGCATTTCTAGGATTTACAGGCCCTTTTTTCAGGGCTGAGAAATCACATAAATGTAATGGGCTGGCATTTGTATTTATGGCTCCTCCATGTGTTGGGTAGCCTTTAAGTTATCCTACCACTTTACCAGTAACCTTTATGTTATAGCGGTTAATTTACTAAAGCACAGTGAATGGAAATATAGAATGACAGACCTGTTTAGTTACAAGAGTTATATTTTGCATGACCATTGTATGTCTCTTGTCTGCACTTATTGTATCACTTATCAACGTTTTTAATACAAATTACCTGATTAAAAAAAAAAAAAAAAAAAACTTAGCTTTGTCTTATGTATTTTTCTTTCATTACTCCTTTAGTAAATCAACTCCAGGATGCTAAGGAAAAGACAAGGACACCAGGTCAGAAGAGTTACTATGTAAAAACAAATTTTATTCAAAGGCACTTACATGAAAGGAAGCCAGCGTCGACATTCAGATTAGTGATGGACGAACAAAGGCCGGGGCAGTTCGCGAACGCCAGCTGCAAATTTTCTCAAAAGTCCGCGAACCGCGAGTTCGCGGTGGGCCCCATTGACTTTAATGGGAGGCGAACTTTAAAAACCTTTAGGTCATATTTGCAGCCACAAAAGACGTACTAGCTGTGCACAAATAGTCCCAGCACATGGACAATGTCATAACAGAAGTATTGCAATTGAAAAAGTTGCCCTAAATTTTTTAATTTTTTTTTACAGCAAAAAATATATATTTTTTTTTTCATAAATCAGCCAGAACTGACAGCAGCCGGTAAATACATTGTCTAATACATATAGGGTCCATTCACACATCTGTAAAATGGGTCCGCATCCATTCCACAATTTGGCGGATCCTTTACAGACCCATTGTTTTTCATTTCCAGTCTGAAAAATTAGGCATTCACAGGATAAGAAGTAAGTGTCGGCCATTCCAGGCCCCAAAAATTAGCCCACATGCGTTTACCTGACAGCTAACTGTACAGACTGTAATAGACCCAAAAAAGACATTGGAGCATTTTAAATGACTTTTGTGGACATTGACCAAGCGATTTCTGTGCGACTGCAGCCGATATCTAACTGCCCCTAAAGCAACCACAGGATACCTGGCCCTCATGTTAAAGAGACTGTAATAGACCCTAAAATGACATTGGAGCATTTTAAATGACTTTTGTGGACATTGACAAAGCGATTTCTGTGCGACTGCAGCCATTCTCTAACTGCCCCTACAGCAACCACAGGATACCTCTCCCTAAGCTCAAAAGATACTAGACCTATACCGAAATACCAGCCCTGAGAAGGACTTTTGTGGACATTGACAGACCGAATTGTGACTGCAGCCGATCTCTAACTGCCCCTAAAGCAACCACTGGATACCTCTCCCTAACCTGAAAAGAGACTGTAGAAGGCCTATAACGAAATACCAGCCCTGGAAAGGACTTTTATGGATCTTAACAGCACTATATCTGTCTAGCAAACTCTCCCTAATGAGCACAGCAGACCTCTCCCTACACTGGCAGAAACCGGAATGTGAAATGGCCGCCAGGTCAGGTCTATTTATAGGGTAGGGGGACTGTCCATGTGCTGGAATGTTTCAATTGACTGTCCCGTTCCACCTGACGGCTGTCTCATGGGTCAAAGTTCTCTCCAATGTAAACAAATATGGCCACCGCGAACAACGCCATGTGTCCGAAAATTTGGCGGGTAGCGAACAAGCAACGTTTGCCATCTCTAATGCAGATTATCAAAGAAGCGATTGCCAAACAGTATACACTGAAAGGTGATGTGAGTGACGTATGTCCAGCTTCAGGTGTGCCACCGATATCCAAGGATGGAAGTCGGGAGGTCCTGGGGGGTGCTGGGAGGAGTCCAAACACACCTCCCCCAGGGACATCAGCGGCGCTCAGCCGGGAGCCAGATGCAGCATCCCAAGACACTGCCGGTTCCTCCACGGAAGCCGGCAGGAGACAACTGAGGCTGTGGAGAGGGCGGGCCGCAACATCGTTTCAGAGGATCCACCTCCTTCGTCAGGCTCTTTTTCCTTTATCTACATGCTTGGAGGGATTCCTCACATCATTTAGGAGCTGCCGGTCTCTGCATCCCATGTCTATTTGGACTTCCCAAATCTGTCACAACGAGACAATCACCTTCCCATCCATCCATCTTGGACGTCACATTGAAGTCTCACATTGATGGACTGATTTTTTGGATTTTATCATTGACTCAGTGTTATTACATTCACCATATATGGTTCAATATTCATGTTGTTGCAGTGGGCATTGACCCATCGATTTAGGTCGGTGTAGTATTTTGTTTGCATCCAGGATACTAAGGCCTCATGCACACTGGACGTTTCTGCAGCTGCTTCTCCCTGCATGGTAGCCTATGTGTCCATGCACACATAGGCTTTTAGGCTACATGTACACTCACCACCTCCAAACATAACTCTCCTGGCAGCAGAAAAATGCAAAACATGGCATAAAAGCAGTACCTCTTTTTTGCTGTGTCTTTCCGCATTTACTGCTTGAAGTTTATTTATTTCATTGCCCAGTCTACTTGCCATTGAAATGAATAAACGCCCAAGCCCTAAACTCAGCCAGTGCTTAGGCACATTTATACTCATTTACACACTTTTTTGCCGTGTTTACTTTTGTTTGTCAAAATGACAGTTGAGTTCAAGGACTTTGGCAAAAAAAACGCCAAAAGCTCCTAAACAGTAGTGTACATGAAGCCTTAGCAACGTTTATTGGCAGAGGCTTTTAGAGGCAGGGAAAAAAAAAAACACTGCCAGTGTGTCCAGAAGCAGCAGAGTTATGGAAGAAGAAACACTTGACGCCGCTAAATGTGGCTAAATGTCTGACCATTCATTTATTTCAATGGCTAGAATAAATTATTATTCTGGTCAAAAAAATTAATTAACACCCAAGCTCTTGAGGCCTATAAATGCGTCTACAGGCTTATAAAAGCTTTAGACACTTTTCCAAACTTAAGGCTTTTTTTCTGCCAAAACACTGCTGCTAGGAGGAAAGGCTTCTAAGGGAGTGTAAAAAGAGTGTACAGCGCCAAATACTTCATGAACAAATTGATATAACAGAAGTATGAAAAGACTAAACAAAGTCCAAAAAGTCCGTGAGGCCAGGTGCTTAGGGTCAGAGATGAATAGAAGGAAAGTTCCAACACCATAAAGCTGAAATCACCAATCCTGGAGGAACCACGTGCTCAAATAAAGTAATCCCCTTAACGGAACATTAGACCCCCGGTTAAGGAAGGTCAAACGGGCATAGGTCACAGAAACCACAAATTGAGCAGTATCCCCACCAATGACTAGCACCAGGTCCGTCACGATTGCTTCATCAATGGTAAGAGATCGCCATGCATTCACATTTCATAAGCTCCTTGTCACAATAGGTAAAGATTCCCCTCCAAAGACAAATGGAACTCAATAGTGAAGTACGTACGTTTTATTGACATATAAAAACAAGGTAAAAAACTCACATGATGTTGCATGATACAAAGCACATGTTCAAAATGGCCGCGGCTGGGGGCGTGTCTGCTTGTGGGCCGGCGTACCTGACGTGTTTTGTCACAGCATAGGACGTTTTCAAAGGCAAAGCCCACACCAAGCAGCACGCCTTAAATAGGGTCCCCAATCGGAATGCATAATGACGCATACCGTAACCGGAAGCGGAAATGCGTCATTATGCATTCCGATTGGGGACCCTATTTAAGGCGTGCTGCTTGGTGTGGGCTTTGCCTTTGAAAACGTCCTATGCTGTGACGAAACGCGCCAGTAACGCCGACCCACACGCAGACACGCCTCCAGCCGTGGCCATTTTGAACATGTGCTTTGTACCATGCAACATCATGTGAGTTTTTTACCTTGTTTTTATATGTCAATAAAACGTACGTACTTCACTATTGAGTTCCATTTGTCTTTGGAGGGGAATCTTTACCTATTGTGACAAGGAGCTTATGAAATGTGAATGCATGACGATCTATTACCATTGATGAAGCAATCGTGACAGACCTGGTGCTAGTCATTGGTGGGGATACCGCTCAATTTGTGGTTTCTGTGACCTATGCCCGTTTGACCTTCCTTAACCGGGGGTCTAATGTTTCGGTAAGGGGATTACTTTATTTGAGCACGTGGTTCCTCCAGGATTGGGAATTTCAGCTTTATGTTGTTGGAACTTTCCTTCTATTCATCTCTGACCCTAAGCACCTGGCCTCACAGACTTTTTGGACTTCGTTTAGTCTTTTCATACTTCTGTTATATCAATTTGTTCATGAAGTATTTGGCACTGTACACTCTTTTTACATTATTTTTGGTCTGATATTACCTATGTACTGGCAGCCCTTTGTGCATTAAGTGCGGCTATCTCCTTCTTTTGTTTTCTAAGGGAGTGTGCAAAAGGTCCTGTGTGCATGATGCCTTAACAGAGAAGTGGTAATTCCCATCCTTAATTAAAATAAATCATGCAGTATCTCACAAAAGTGAGTACACCCTTCACATTTTCGTAAATGTTTTATTATACCTTTTCATGTGACGACACTGAAGAAATTACACTTTGCTACAATGTAAAGTAGTGCGTGTACAGCTTGTGTAACAGTGTAAATTTGCTGTCATATTGGGTCACTGGCTATCTGGTAAGCAGTACCTGAGCGTGAGAGGTGTCACCGGGTTCTCATAGGATTTCGACTAAACTAACATGGCTGTGGGACTACTGCACTATTTCAACTTTTTCTTGGCTTTCTAAGGACATTTATTTACTTGCTTATCTAAGCCAGCCTTTTGCAACCAGGGTGCCCAGGTACCCTGGGGTGCCTTCAGGTTTCTTCAGGGGTTCTTTGCCAAAATGCCTAAAAATTCCCCAAAATGTATATATTTTTTTTCCCCTTCTTTTTGTTGTTTATTCATTTGAGGTGGTTCAGTATTGATCGTATGCGGATTTTATTGGAGTGTGTCTCCAAGGTTGTTTGTACTGAACTTGAAGGACATGTACATGTTCTTTTTATTTTCTTTCTGTGTATGTTTATGCTTTCCTTATTAAAATCAAATAAAAATATATTCAACAAAAAAAAAAATGTATACACAAGCCAGCAGGTAGACCAAGCCTGCCTTTTAGTTACACAATTTCACAGGTTTTCATTTTGCACCATTACAACCTTCCAGTCATCAGTGTCCTAACAACTAATGAAGTCATTAGTTGATAGGGAGGACATTGGTTGTCTGCATGGCATCCTTATTTGCCCCTCCCCTGTCCTTGTCTATCAGTGCTGTGGTCACATTAGCTGAGTGAGGGAGATAAATATTGCAATAATAGTCAGTACCAGTCTGCAAAGGTATGCATGCTTTGGATGAATAGGTCATGTTGGGTGCCCTATATGTGTAGATTTTGCTGTGTTACGTAAAACTATTAGTTGAATTTTTTACATTTTAGAACGGGCTGCCTCGAGATTGTACATCATTTTTAAGGGTGCCTGACAAAAGGCTGAGAAACACTGATCCAAGCAATATTATTTGAATCGTTCACATTTAGCACTGCACGTTTTTGCAATATCTGGGTCTATAGTCATGTGGGCTACACAATATATGAAAAAAAAAGCCAATGAATAGCTTATGAAATATGAGCATGCTCCGTAGAGGACACCAGCTGGTCTACACAATCTCAACCTGCAGTGAGGACACAGAGAAGATGGGAGGGACAGCTGAGGTCAGGATCAACCAGGTATAGTTCACTTTACACAAAACAAATGCTTTAGTGGCTTTGTGAGTATGAACACTCGGTTATATAGCATGTAATGAGAGTTTTTTAGTCTGGGTTTAAGGACACTTTTAAGACAGATATCCACATCTCTATCCACAACTTTATCAACATCATGTTCTAGCACTACCCAACACCCATACCAACACTAATGGAGCATGAAAGATTAAATCATTACTGGAACAATATGAAAGAGATAAGATTTCTGAGTTTTTACACCTACGACACTGCTAAAGATTCTTTCCTCACTCGAGAACATATTGATGCATTTCCTAGAAAATCAGTTTTGTTCTCTCCAGTGACATTTGAAAGGGCAAAATACTCTGATGAGGCAAAATGGGAGGAAACAATTGCTGTACTAGGAAGAAGAACAGAATCATTCCTATGGTGGGCATGCTATTTTTGTAATGACTTTGAATTGGGGAGTTTAACCACTTTACCGCTGCTTACGTTGATGCTACTGCGGCAAAGTGGGTCTTGTAGACCTACGTCGGCAGACCCTCCCCCTTCTAGGCGGCGCGCTCCCGCTGTGTTCAGTCAAGGGTTGCTGCTCTTCCCCGATTGTCAGGGAATCTAGAGTGGAGATCCGCCCGCCTGTGTAAACACAAGCGGGCGTATCTCCTAAGTGACAGGCAGGGTCAGATTGCAGGGTTCAGCATAGCTGAACCCTGGATCTGTCCTTGTGTCACATAGTCCCCTCCCCCCACACGTCAGTAAGCACCAGGCATAAATTAACCCCTCCCTCTCCATTAAAATTAACCCCTTCACTGCCAGTGCCATTTTTACAGTAACAGTGCATATTTATAGCACTGATTACTGTAGGAATGTCACTGGTACCCCCAAAAGTGTCAAAAATGTCAGTCAGGGGTCCGATCTGTCCGCCGCAATGTCGCAGGCCCGCAAAAAAAATCGCAGATCGCCGCCATTACTCGTTAAAATAAAAAACACCAAAAATGACATAAATCTTTCCCTTAGTTAGTAAACGCAATAACTTTTGCGCAAACCAATCAAAATACGCTTATTGTGATTTTTTTTACCAAACATAGGTAGCAGAAAACAAATTGACCAAAAATTTTAAAACAATTAGATTTTTACATTTTTTTTGGGGGGGGAATTTCATATAAAAAAAATGTGAAAAATATTGTTATTTTTTCAAAATGTACGCTCTTTCTTTGTTTATAGCGCAAAAAGTAAAAATCGCACAGGTGATCAAATACCACCAAAAGAAAGCTCTGTTTATGGGAATAAAAGGACATCAATTTCATTTGGGTACAGCGTCGCACGACCGCGCAATTGTCAGGTAAATTCTCACAGTGCCGAATCGCAAAAAGTGGCCCAGACGTAAGACAGCAAAATCCTCCGGTGGTAAAGTGGTTAAAGGTGATTCATGCTAACAGAAACACAATGACTGCCATTGCTGTCCTCCTTGTATAAATGCTAGTTGCCCGGCAGTCATGCTGCTCAGGTTGGTGAAGCAAGCATGAATCCAGTGAGGACAGAACTGTTCTTTGACTTATTAAAGACTCTATAATTGCATGACAGTTGGAGCAATGGGAGGGAGGGGGGGTCAATGATGCAGACAACTTAATGCTGTCCATATTGACTCTCCAACATTTTGCACGACTTCAATACTCCACATTTGCCTGAAAAGTTTCTTCTACAACCTGTGGAAACACAGTTTAAACATCTTACAAGATACAAAGGGTCGAGAGCAAAACTGTAAAAAAAACGAAACAGAACATATGGCCAAGACATATATAAGCAGAGCTTTCCCCCCAGTTAAAACCAAATATAAAAACAGTCGGGGTATCCATTTTTAATAGCTATGTTTAACTACGTAGTTTCTGTCTGGGACATTTTTTAAAAAATTTTACACGATAAAATTCAATTTTTTTTTTTTGCTAGAAAATTGCTTAGAACCCCCAAACTTTATATATTTTATAAAGCAGAGGCCCTGGAGAAAAAAATGGTGGTATTTGCAATTTTTTTGTTCCTCAATATTTTCACAGCTGTTTAATAACGCATATTTAGCAGGAGAAATATACACTAAAATTATTTTTTGTGCATACAAGCACAATAAAATACCCACTTGTTGGTAAAAATATAAAAGACGAGGTTACATCGAGTAAGAAGATATGAAACAGTTCAATACTGAAAATTGTGTGTGCCCGTGAAATGGCAAAAAACTAAAATAGATACAATTTTTTTAGGTAACACCTTAAAAGCCTTTACAAGTTATCAGTTTAAAGTTAACAATGAATTATAGCCCTAGAAATATTGTTCTTACTCCAATGTTCACAGTGATACCTCACATGTATATATACTTGCGGAACCTACGCGCATGTTTGCATTCACATGTATGCGCTAGGGGGCTTTTATACGTTGGGGTGTTTTTTTTTATAATTTTTGGCAGGCACAGTCAGGGCTGGCCCAAGACATTGTGCTGCCTGGGTCCAAGAATTAAATGCTGCCCCCACCCCCCCAAAAAAAAAATCACGCCCAACAAAAGGCCCCCACATCCATTATTTTATATATTATATAAAATTTAGAAAATATTATATATACTGTTATCTTCTTCCATAACTCACCGGACTTGTCCACCAAACACCCACTGTGTATCCTCAATCCTCCTCTCACTCCTGTGTCTGCCGCGGCCACCGCCCTAGAAGATCCAGCCTGCCCTGCATGAGATGGAATGCGCTGATGTCTGACGTCATTGTGCACACCACGATCACATGAGGGACGTTCCCCGGAGGAGACGCTCTGCCTCCTCATACTTATCAGTTTGCACTACGGGTGGCAGTATAAGATGGGAAAATGCCGCCCGTAACGCACCGTAAACTGATGACACACAAAACTGCTGGAAAAAAAATCTTGGGAGTCATTGTGCCGCCCCTCTCCAATGGACCCAGCAGGACCCATGGTAGGGCTGGCCCTGGGCGCAGTCATAGGTTTGTTTTAACCACTTCAAGCCTGGGATCTTTAAAACAGCCTATGGACGTGAAATGGTTAAAGAGGAGTCCCACCTTTTGCAGAAATATAATAAGTGCACCCATATTGCAAAAAATAAAAATGTGCATTTAGCATTTTTTTGCACTGGAGCCTGGAAGGCATTGCAACTGCCATCAGTGGAGCAAGGCCCCTGCAGACTCTTCCTGCAGCTCAGAACTGCGGTCCCTACCAAGGTACAAATCTTCAGTTATGGAACTGGATAACGTATCAATGGATTACAAGCGTGGTGACATCACTGCACTTGTGCTCCATTGATAACTACGATTTCTTCTGCCACGGTGGCTGTGTCTGCACAGGTGTGCCTAAATTGAAATATGACAAGAGTCGGCAGGGAGAGAAACCCTTAGATTCTGTATGCTGGGAGGGGGTGGTTTGAAAATAAGGGCCTATAGACTTTTACCATATTTCATGTTATGGGTGTAACATAAAACATGGTCAAAAATAGGAAAATAACTTAGAAATACAAATCTTGACTTTTGCTGTAAAAGTCAAGACTGGCCCCACCTCTAAAGACATTCTTTAATTGAACAAGGTGGAGAGGCGGGGTAGTGATGTCACACCCTCCACCTCTTCCAATCAGAGAATGTTTTGCATTCATTAAAGCATTCTCTGAATGACACCCGTGCCGATCAGCCCGCCCTCTGTTTTCAGAATGCAATAGGACAGCCAATCATAATAGGAACCACAAGCTAGTAGAGATCACTGGAGTAGTGGTGTCTAGTGTCTACTACAGTGATTTCCAGCTTCCAAGCTAGATCAATAGAACAATGTAAAATATGTTATACTTGGAATTCTCCTTCAAGACCAAACACTACTAAAGGGTTACCAGGGTTAGCTTTATTGGTCAGAAAAAAACTTTTTGTTGCCCCTCTCTGATTTGGTTTCACTGTTACAGTAGCCTGGCAATCCTTCACTCTGTGGCCAACCTCAACCAACTTCCATGCTCCCTGCTTTGTATTCGTACCCTTTACTGGCCACTGAGGAGGCCTCATCGGACACAGGAAAGGCAGTTGTTAGGGCATAGCCATGAAGTCATGCCCTATTAAGAAAGTGGAACTAAATTAGAGGGTTTAAAGTCAGCAGCAGACATCTTATAGCGTCTACACTTTGGCAGCAAATTTATTTCCAGACTTTCATATGGAGCACAAGTGCACTTTTATCAAGAAAACAATATTTTTTTTCCCACAGGCAGATACATGGGGTTGTACATTTAAGGCCATTCATTAGCAACATTGCGAACTACATAGAAAAATAGATTTCAGAAATCAGTTTGAACTGGGTTTTTGGTTTTTGAACTTGGTACATGGTGCTTTGGATGTTGTTATTCTTGAGTTATAGAATCAAAGTAAAAAATGAGTTATTTGAACTGAGCTCGTTATTTTATCTAATGAAAATATACAGTTCAAAATACTCAATTCACGCAAATATCGCATAAATGAGCAATTAGGGTTACATGTTTAGGTTGAAAAAATGATACATGTCCATTGAGGCCAGAAAAAAGTCAGGAATAAATAAAAACTGTGAACCCTAAATTCACAGATAATTCAAATGAAATTAAAAAAATATATATATAACCCTTAGGGACTGTTTACAACAAATGCGTTACATAGTTAGTCAGGTTGAAAAAAGACAGAAGTCCATCCGGTTCAACCAAAAAAAAAAGTATTAAAAAGCCCATTCATACAATCCCATATACACAATCCTATACCCGCAGTTCATCCAGAGGAAGGTGAAAAAACCCCAGCAAAGCATGATCCAATTTGCTATAGCAGGGGGAAAAAAATCCCTTCCTGATCCCCCGAGAGGCAATTGGATATTCCCTGGATCAACTTTAACAAATATTTTAGTACCAACTTATATTAAGTACACCCAGGAAAGAATTCAAGACTTTTTTAAAGCAATCTAGTGAGCTGGCCAGAACCACCTCTGGAGGGAGTCTATTCCACATTTTCACAGCTCTTACGGTGAAGAAACCTTTCCGTATTTGGAGACTAAATCTGTTTTCCTCTAGATGTAAAGAGTGCCCCCTTGTTCTCTGTGTTGACCTTTAAAGTGAACAACTCAACACAAAGTTCACTATATGGACCCCTTATGTATTTATACATGTTGATCATATCCCCCCTTAATCCCCTCTTCTCAAGAGAGAATAAATTCAGTTCCTCTAATCTTTCCTCATAGCTGAGGTCCCCCATGCCTCATATCAGTTTGGTTGCCCTTCTCTGCACTTTCTCCAGTTCCCCGATATCTTTTTTAAGAATGGGTGCCCAAAACTGAACTGCATATTCCAGATGAGGTCTTTTGTACAGGGGCAAAATGATATCTCTCTCTCTGGAGAAGATACAAGAAAGGACTTTGCTTGCTTTGGAAAACACAGTTTGGCATTTCATGCTATTATTAAGCTTAAGCATTGTGCTGCACTGGGCAGCCTTGCCTAATGCAGTCCTAGCTGGCAATGTCTGAAGTCCATAAAGGCCAACCAAAAGACAGAAATAAATAAATTAAAGAATTGTATCCTCAAAACTCTAAACCCACAGATAATTCAAAGGAAATAACAAAATAGGAGGGCCAGTTCACACCAAATGTGCTGTGCTGCACTGGGAAGCCTTGCCTAATGCAGTCCCAACTGATAAGCTAGGCAAAAAGACGTGTTCCCTTTCATCACACTGTACTGAAGCCACCAGAACCTAATACAATGTTGCTTTGCTATTTTTCAATAAAGTTTGCATAATAAATAAATAACAGTGGGATTCACTGTTTTCAGTGTATTGACATCCCAGCTATCCAGTGCATGCCATTGGTAGTGCATGCTGGTGGTGTGAATGGACCCTTTTAAAAGGTAATTCACTTTAGTCCAGTTGGGGAAAAAAATACTTCCATATTCTTAAGGCAACTGGATATCCAATTTATGAGCAGGGGTGAGTTGAGTTCTGTCCAAACTCAGTCCAAACTCAGTTGGGCAGAAGCAACCACATGATTGAATTCCCACCAACGCAATCAGCTGCAGCCAGGGCATTCTATTAAGTCTATGTCATTGAGGTCAATGTCATGTTAACGTCATTAGGTCAATCTTAGCTAAACCCTCGTCAGACCCAATAAAAATTCCCAGGTGCCACACCCCTATATAGTGTCGTCAAGATAGAATAAATGTTTGGAATGGGACTTTAATTTTGCTCCAGGAATTATATGACACAAGGAGATAAAAATACAATTATATATTGATATACAGTACATCCTTAAAAGAAGACAAAAAGGTCTAAACATGATAAAAACCACAATACAATACAAATATGTTGGAAACGATTGTCATTTAAAGTACAAAATATCTCAACACAATACATATATAGGAGACCTCAACATGTTTCAACTCAAAAGGTTGTCATCTTCTTCACACAGTGATGAGATCTGTTTAGGGTCTCCTATACACGTTTTGTGTTGAGATATTTTTTACTTTACATGTGATGGTTTCAAACTTATCTGTACTGTATCATAGTTTTTATAATGTTTAGACCTTTTGGCTGATGTACAGTATCTCACAAATGTGGGTACACCCCTCACATTTTTGTAATTATTTTATTATATCTTTTCATGTGACAACACTGAAGAAATGACACTTTGCTACAATGTAAAGTAGTGAGTGTACAGCTTGTATAACAGTGTAAATTTGCCGTCCCCTCAACATAACTCAACACACAGCCATTAATGTTTAAACTGCTGGCAACAAAAGTGAGTACACCACTAAGTGAAAATGTCCAAATTGGGCCCAAAGTGTCAATATTTGGTGTGGCCACCATTATTTTCCAGCACTGCCTTAATCCTCGTGGGCATGGAGTTCACCAGAGCTTCACAGGTTGCCACTGGAGTCGTCTTCCACTCCTCCATGATCACATCATAGAGCTGGTGGTATGTTAGAGACCTTGCGCTCCTCCACCTTCTGTTTGAGGATGCCCCACAGAGGCTCAATAGGGATTAGGTCTGGAGAAATGTTTGGCCAGTCCATCACCTTTACCCTCAGCTTCTTTAGCAAGGCAGTAGTAGTTTGGGAATTGTGTTTGGGGTTGTTATGTTGGAATACTGCCCTGCGGCCCAGTCTCCAAAGGGAGAGGATCATGCTCTGCTTCAGTATGTCACAGTACATGTTGGCATTCATGGTTCCCTCAATGAACTGTAGCTCCCTAGTGCCGGCAGCACTCATGTAGCCCCAGACCATGACACTCCCACCACCATGCTTGACTGTAGGCAAGACACACTTGTCTTTGTACTCCTCACCTGGTTGCCACCACACACGCTTGACACCATCTGAACCAAATAAGTTAATCTTGGTCTCATCAGACCACAGGACATGGTTCCAGTAATATATGTCCTTAGTCTGCTTGTCTTCACCAAACTGTTTGCAGGCTTTCTTGTGCATCATCTTTAGAAGAGGCTTCCTTCTGGGACGACAGCCATGCCGACCAATTTGATGCAGTGTGCGGCGTATGGTCTGAGCACTGACAGGCTGACCCCCCCACCCCTTCAACCTCTGCAGCAATGCTGGCAGCACTCATACGTCTATTTCCTAAAGACAACCTCTGGATTTAACATTGAGCACATGCACTCAACTTCTTTGGTCGACTTCTGAGTGGAACCTGTCTTGTTAAACCACTTTATGGTCTTGGCAATCTTCTTATAGCCTAGGCCATCTTTATGTAGAGCAACAATTCTTTTTTTTTTGATCCTCAGAGAGTTCTTTGCCATAAGGTGCCATGTTGAACTTCCAGTGACCAGTATGGGAGAGTGAGAGTGATAACACCAAATTTAACACACCTGCTCCCTATTCACACCTGAGACCTTTTAACACTAACGAGTCACATGACACCGAGGAGGAAAAATGGTTATTCAGGCCTAACTTGGACATTTTCACTTTTGGGTGTACTCACTTTTGTTGCCAGTGGTTTAGACATTAACCTCCCTGGCGGTATGATTATGTCAGGAATTCTGTACCAAAAGCGGTACAATTTTTTTCATGGAAATTTGGTGTTATGTATTATAGGCCTACAATTCTTAGTAATTACTGACTTAAACCTGACCAAAACAAGACTCTAGTAGACATCCCAGATGTGATAAATTTGAAACACAAACGCATGAATTATAATCTAATCAATAATATAATTTTATTATATAATATATATATATATATATATATATTATAAAATTATATTATTGATTAGATTATAATTCATGCGTTATATTATATATATATATGTGTGTATATATATATATATATATATATATATATATATATATATATATATATATATATATACATACATAAGTGTATATATATATATATATATATATATATATATATATATATGTGTGTGTATATATATATATATATATATATATATATATATATATATATATATACACACACATATATATGTATGTGTATATATATATATATATATATATATATATATATATATAATATAAATGTTATGTGTGTGTTTGTGTTTTGTGCAACGTTCAACGTTTGAATTTCCCTCCCTAGATCCGCACCCATGCAGCATTGCTGCTGCAGGGAACGGAACTAGGAAGTCATCACACCGACGGAGGACGGACGAGCGGCGGGGATCTCAGATGGCTGGCGATCACAGCAATGGGAGATCATCACGGGATCGCCAGGAGAAGGTAAGACACTGCTGCGCGCTCTGCACATCCACCCCGAGCGTGACTCGGGGATACCTATAACAGCATAGAAAATCCACCCCGAGTCACGCTCGGGGATACCGCTAGGCAGGTTAATGGCATAGTGTGTTGAGTTATTTTGAGGGGACAGCAAATTTACACTGTTATACAAGCTGTACACTCACTACTTGTAGCAAAGTGACATTTCTTCAGTGTTATCACATGAAAAGTTATAATAAAATATTTACAAAAATGTGAGGGGTGTATTCACTTTTGTGAGATACTGTATATCAATAAATATACAAATATTAGGTCAGTGATGTCACAAGCATACCTGCCCCTTTGCATATGTGCAGCTGTGGGATAGAGACTGCAAATGGGGTCATGCGATCATGTGACAGCTTCCCATGGGTCCTGCTAAATTGGGTTCGAACTGAGCTCAGACCAAACCCATCTTATCTTTACTTAGAAGGCATATTTACCTTCGTCCCATAAAACAACTTATTTTCACCTGCCTGCCTGAAAGAACCTAGAATAAATCAGATCATTTTCTTCCATTATTTTAAAGTCTTGGTAGACCCTCTCAATTATAACCAGCCTGGAGCCAATGGCATTCCAAGGAGTGGAGATGCAAGAAATACCTTTGTGAATTGACTTTTACATTCAATATAATGCATAAATCTGGACCATACATATAAACAATTCAGGTAATCTATGTGATAAACCTGTCAATGAATTGAAAAAAATTAAATCATAAAAAATGAACATACTCCTCCATATATTATGCTTTAGTAAGCAGACTGTTGTAATCAACATATAGACAATAGTAAAATGGGTTTCCGATAGCAATTGGTTTCCAGCTGTAATTTTTTCTATTGTGTTTTAGAAATCGGTTTGCTGTTAGTGACAATTATTCATATCTGCCAATAGTGACTGTCACTGATAGTGGTTTTGAGTACTTTTACTTTCTCACCATAGCGACTATGGAACCATCTCAGGACGAGGTGCTAAAGCGTATCTAAAGCCAACATTTTTTTTGTTGAGACTTTTGGATAGATTGGGGGAGGGTTAGACTCCTCTAATTTTTTATTTTTTATTATTGTCTGTGTCCCCGCTAGGGAGATTCATTTTTTAAATACCCAGGGACCATTGTCTCCAGTAAAAAGTGATGGGGAATCCAAATTTTTAGAGTTGTCTGATGTGTGTTTGATAGGGCTGGACCAATAAAAGCAAGGATTCGTACTAACCAGAGGCGTAACTAGAACCTTCAGGGCTCTGGAGCAAGAAACCATGAAGGGCCCCGCGAACCCCTGGCCGGGGCTCTTCCCTTCAAGCCTGGGGCTCTTCCCACTGATCCTGAGGCCCTTTACTCTCATTGTGGGGCCCTTTATTTTGGTCCCGCAGCGGGACCCTTTCACAAGTTCTGCAGTGGACCCCCTTCCTGCCATCTTGGGGCCTCCCCACCGGATGTGGAATTCCAGGACCTGGTCGCTAGTGTGACCTTTGCGATCCTGGAAGTTCCCACACTGGTGTCAGTAGTTTTTATTTTTTGGTATTTTAATTGTATTATTTTTTATCATTTTATTTTATTTTTTTTACAATGTCACTGACTATGACTTTGTCCATTCAGAAAAGGAAGGAGCTGGTAAATTACATATTTACCGACCCCTTCCTCGTTCTCTATTGTGACACATCCCCTGCAGCAGCTGGCAGGAGAGGGGAGGGAGCACAGTGGGGAGGGGGCAGCACAGTGGGGGGGGGGGGGGGACCAGGGGAGCACACAGGGGTCCAGAGACAGCAGAACACAAGTGAACTGAATAGGAGGAGTGGTGGGGACAGCATACAGAGGAACCAATCTCCTCCATTTTCCTCCTGCAGCTACAGGAGGAAAAAGGAGGACAGTGATTTCTCTTCATGCTGCCCCTCCTATCCAGGTGCACAGGGGAGCACAGGCCCCCTGGAGTATGGGGCCCGGTTGCAATTGCAACCCTGTAGTTATGCCCCTGGTTCTAACAAATATACAGTGGAGTTAGTCTTCCCTCAAAGGAGCTGATTCATAATGAAGGTGTAGTGTAGATGGACCTTGTTCTGGTCCTAGGCTGCTACCTCTCTGCACCCAGTACAAAAACGAATATCACTTAGAGTAGTGGTCATCAATCTTTAGAACCTCATAGAACATCACAATTTTGAATCCCGCGTACCCCTAAAATGAATTTTACATGCCTTATACACACAATGTTCCGACCCTCTGTCAACCTCTGCTCCCCTTCCCCGAAATCTGCATGACACTGCTGCCTTACAAAGACTCTTAATTGGATCTTACTTCCTTATCCAGCCAAATTCTCTAGTTCCGTCTGTGAGCAGCGCTGTTATTGGCAGTCCCCTCCTTCTTCACCTTCCGCTCTTTGCACTACCCCTGGCGCCTCCCTCTGAGTTCACAGGAGCCGGAACTACAGAAGAGGCATCGGTTATTAATGTTCTCTGACAGTATTGACTGTCAGCAGGCATTAAGAACAACAATCAAAACAGCATTGGGCGGCAGGAATTTAAAATGACTCACAGTTACAATTCCCATCATCAGTTATTTAAAAATTAAGAAAAAATGGCATGGTGCCCCCCCCCCCCCCCAAAATGCATACCAGACCCTTATCCGAGCATGCAGCCTGGTGCCCACCCTCCTGAACTATACCAGGCCACATGCCCTCAACATGGGGGAAGATGGGTGCTTTGGGGCAGGAGGGGCTCTGTGCCCCCCACACCAAGGCACCTTGTCCCCAAGGGCCTCTTTCCGACAACCCTGGGCTGAGCCCCGGACCCAAAAAATAGAAAAAAAAGAAAAGGCTTCCACCTCCTGGGAGGCCTCTGGCTGACTGCTCTTTCTTCGCTGTGACAGCTCTAAAATAGGCAAGGGGCGGGTCCACCCTGTTACGTCACTCGGTGGCACCGCCTCTTCTGAAGTCATGTGCCGTCAGAATCGGTGCTATCAGGTGACGTAACAGGGTGGCCCCGCCCCTTGCCTATAGAAGAACTTTCAAAGCGAAGAGAGAGCAGTCAGCTGGAGGCCTCCCAGGAGGCGGAAGTGTTTTCTTTTTTTTTCAATTTTTCGAGTCCGACGGGCGTCGTGATTGACGATGGATTCACATCAAGAAACACTATCTTTTTTCTTTTTTAATAAAGGATTTGTCAAAAACGGTTTCCTGTGTTTCTTATGTTTCTTACTTGTTCACACTTTGTTTGGTGAATGGTACCATGTACCCGATACCCCTTCACAAGGTGGGGTGGGGGTATGCTTTAAAGGGTAACTACACTTTCGTAGGGAAGAAAAATAGCAAATAAAGGAAAAAAAAAATAGCGTATAAAATTTTGACGTCATAATATTATTGAATGTTATTACCTTTCCATTTTTATCTGCAGCTGTTGTAATTTTCTGAAAATGCAATACAATATGGCTACCTGCAGCTGTTCTGTACACAGAATGTGTACTGACCACACCCCCAGAAACACCATTTCCTGCTTGTGTGATTGGCTCACTAATCTGCCTAATCACCAAGTCTGCCTAAGATACAAGTCAGATTTTTGGCATCCCCTGCAACAAAAATGTCATTTTTGGTGAGATACTCCCAATAGGAACACGTCTAAAGGGATGCAGATCCTGCAATTTTCTTCATTCGAGCCCTTCAGGTGCAGCAGCTGACTTATAATTAAGAAACCACTCCCATTAGACTCACTCGGGACATGAGCACAGAGAAGCACACAGGGAATTCTTCAGAACAAAAGGTAGGAATCTGCAACAAAGTTTGTTATAATCCTTGTAATGTACAGAGATCACCCAGAGGGGAATGTTTTTTTCTCAACAAAAGTGGGGTTACGCTTTAAAATACTCCTTTTTTTAAATGTAAATGCACTTTCTGCATTCCCACCCCAGTGCTCAATGTTGGCAACAATGAGAAAATGCCCACGCCCTCATTACGTGTCCTCCCACAGATTTGTAGCAGATTTGTCCTCACACTGGCACGATTTGACATGCGAAATGACATGTCGAATCGCATGTCAAATTGCAGCCTATTGCCAGCAATGGCATTGTCCCAATCGATGCGATTCCAACTTTGCACCGCCACACCGATTTCCAAAAGTAGTTCGTGTACTACTTTTGGTGACTTTGGGGGCGACTTCAATAGACACCTGTGCGTGAACCCACACGGATGTCTTTCAAGTCCCCCCCGAAGTCGGACTGAAATGCAGCTTTGAAATCTTGTGAGTTCAGAAGAAGTCGCACCATTTCAAAGCCGCATTCAATGTGAACGAGGGCTAAGGAAGAGAGAGTAGGGATGATCGAACTTTTCAATATATACCCGTATACACATGTTCAGATGTTTTGTCTGCCTCCAAAAACCCCCAAAAAATGCCTGCAACAACACACCTGGGCGTTTTTTTTTTTTGGCGATAGCGTTTTTTGGGCATTTTTTTGGGTTCTTTGGAGGCAGGCAAAACATATGAACTTGTGTATACAGGTATATATACACACATACTTATATGTATATATACACCTAGACATATATAGGTGTGATAGTAGCAGAAATATATGCTTGCGCTAATGAAATAATTAACACTAATATGGCTCTGCTCCTATAACACCTATATATGTCTAAGTGTAAAATACATATAAGTATGTGTGTATATATACCACTATACACAAGTTCAGATGTTTTGTGCCTGCCTCCAAAAACCCCCAAAAAATGCCTGCAACAACACACCTGGGCATTTTTTTTTGTTGACGCTAGCGTTTTTTTGGGCATTTTCTTGGGTTCTTTGGAGGCAGGCAAAACATCTGAACTTGTGTATAGTGGTATATATATACACACATACTTATATGTATATATACACCTAGACATATATAGGTGTGATAGGAGTGTAACTATATTGGTGTTAATTATTTCATTAATGCAAGTAGTGTTTTCTGCTCCTTTCACACCTATATATCTGCAGGTGTATATATACATACATGGGTGTGTATATATACCCCCTATACACATGTTTAGATGTCATGCCTGACTCCAAACATGTGCTCAAATAATCAATATAGACGCCTGCAGCCAAAAAGCAAGCTGACGGGTGAGAAGCCATATTGCTGCAGCGAAAGTGACTTGAGAGAAACTAGCTTTTCTCTATAGCGGTCAACCTGATATGGAAGGGTTTGGTCACCCTGCCATAGCAGTCAGAGTCAGTTCTACACTACATTACGGTCACCCTGGCACTTAACACTTTCCCTACAGAAACTAAATTTTTGCATCTAACTAAAGTGTAAAGGTGCACTCTAACTACACTCCTGACACTAATAAATGCTAAATGACACTTTTAAAGTAAAATTAACAGAACTGCTTAAACTCTCTTCCATGTCCCAGTATAACAATGCTAGGAATTTGCCGGGGCTATCTTATATATTGGGGGGCGTATTCACTAATGATTGGTCTAGGGACCCCCTAGTCACTCCAATCACATTCCTAGCATTCTCCTGCCCCCTCAATTGGCTTTTGCTAATGGTTCTGGTCCAATCACGGGCTTTTAAAGCCCATTTCCTGAATCATTGCATTTTGGTCGGTTCTAAATGCCGAATTCCGAACTTTTTGGGCAAAAAGTTCTAAATTCGGCCGAACCTCGAACACCCAATGTTCGGGTCGAACCGATGGTCGACCCGAACCGCTCGATCATCCCTAAGAGAGAGTAGTGTCTGTTAGAACAGAAAGTACACTGGTCAAAGTGGTCAAACTCCAGTGACCATTGCACTCTAAAATTATTTTCAGAATCAAAACACGGAGGTATGGGATGCTCAGGGCATAGGGTAAGGACACCACATCCAATCAGTCATAGACCAAAAACAAAAATACCAAGAAACAAACTTTTATTGCCGGTTCACATTATTGCGGCTTGCAAGATCGCATGTAATTCGGAGCGCACAGCTCCTTCATTACCTGCGATCTCATGTGCGGATGCGAGTTCAGCCATACACTTTGTATGGCTGAATTTGCACTGTATCCGCAGCAAACACGCACAGGAGGCTTTTTTTGAGCCACATCAGAATCGGATCGCACAGTGGTCCACACTTGTGCAATCCGATCCTGTGCGAACTGTCAGATCGCACTGTGATATGCGATCAAACTGGGGGTGTCGTTAACATTTAATTGACACCCCCTGCGTATCGCATGTGTGAACTGCCAGATGTGCGGATGCGATGTGGGATCACGCTGCATATTTGCAGCGTTCCCGCATCGCACAAATGTGAACCGAGCCTTAAGGCGCTCTATTCCTTGATATTTTTTGTTTATTTATTTTTGTTATATTTATTATGATCATTATTTTTTTTTTATTTGTTTTGCTTCATTTTGTTATATTCAGGCATTGCCCACCAGCTGTAAAAGAAACGTTGAGGTAAGGCTGTGAAAATTAGGAATAATAAAATGTCTAATTTAGGAGAGTGTAAAATCTGGTGCAGCTCTGCACAGAAACCAATCAGCTTCCAGTTTTTTTTTTTTTATTAAAGCGAAACTGAACAACCTGAAGTTAAGTCTCATACAGACGATCAGATTATCTTTCGTCCATTATTTGTTGCATGCTAGTCTCATATCGAAAGTGAAGAGGTTATTTTCATACGAAAATTCTCGTACGACAGAATTCAACTTCAGAAGTGATGTAATGTGTTGAATTGTTTTGTATGTGTTCTTTTGTTTATGAGCATGCCTAGTCTTGCTCTTATGATTTTTTTTGGACGAAAACTGTACTAATTAAACGAAAATTGGACGTTGTGTTGACGTACGATAAAAATTTTATAGCCTGCACATCCAGTTTTTGTCGGCCGAAAATTAGTAATCGGCTATCGAAAGCACTATACTAACAATCAGAAAATTGGCAGATCGTTCGTCAGACAACATTTTACTTCCGATTTTCGTATCGTGTGTACGGGCCTTTAGAAGCTGATTGGCTACCATGCACAGCTGCACCGGATTTTGCATCCCCCAGTTTTACTAAATCAACCCCAATATCAAATTCAGCCATTTCAAATGGGCATTAAAATATATTTAACAATATTTTGAAAAGAATTGTACTGTATTGTGAACAATTCATATTATGTAAAAAATATATATAGATAAATTTGTATTGGTATATTACGATGTATATATTGGTTCCATAATTGGTACATTTTGGTTTGACTGTTGGCCTACCAATGTAACAATATTTTTTGTATTTTGGGTTGTTGGAAGAAGAGGAGGTTTAGATTCGGTGATCCTTGAGCTGATCTTCATTACATTTTTGCAGTTTCTAAACGTGTCTAGATTTCACGAGTACCTATACCTGGTGTCTTAGAATCTTAGTATACTTTGGCCTAATATTCATGTTGGCCAACCCAATTATATCATGTTTTTTAGGCAAAAAGAAAGAAAAATTAACACCTGTGAACGGGTATAATGGTAAAATGGGATTTTTGTACTTACCGTGAAATCCATTTCATCGATGGAGACAGCGCTCCATAAATCATAACTACGGGGTATTCCTCCTCCAGGAGTAGGACCAGGCAGAACAAAAAACACCTGGCTACGCCCATGGCCTGTCCTCAGCTGGTATATAACCCCCCTCTCTGCTCTAGGTAATCAGTTTAGTAGCTAGCAGTATTAGAAGTATCAGAACTCCATAGAGGGCTGGGTGCTGTTTCCAACGATGAACTCAGAGAAATGGATTTTAGGGTAAGTAAAAAAATCCAATTTTCTCTTTCGTTTATCGACGGACACAGCACTTCATAAATCCAAACTACTGGGACATCCAAAAGCAGTGCCAAAAGAAAAATGAGGGGCGGGGAAAATAACCCAAGGCTAAACATAAGAGCCCATAACCAGGACACAGGAGCCTTAACCGGGTTACAGGAGCCCCATCTGAAAAATAAAAGTTTAAAGAAAAGCACCTCTCAAGAGGGAACAGCCCCTCTTAAACAGAAGCCTGAAAAACTTTGTGGCCAAAAAAAGCACCCGCAGATGCCAGAGCATCTACCTTGTAGAATTTTGTGAAGGTATGCACGGACGACCAGGTGGCCACCTTGCAAACTTGTGATATTTGTGTCTGGTGACGGAAGGCCCAAGAAGTACTCAGCGCACAAATAGAATGCACCGTGACAGGTAAAGGTGGAACCTGACCTTTAATGGAATAGGCCTGAGTCACCGTCTGCCTGATCCAAACTGGAGATGGTAGCTGAAGAAGCGGCCAGCCCATTCCTTGGTCCATCCGTAACCACAAAAAGCGAGTCTGCCCACCGACAGGACTCAGTAGTTGCCAGATACACCCGAATTGCATGAACCACATCCAAGTTATGCAAAGAAAATTCCTTGGGATGAGCCAGCTTGGTACAGAAGGAAGGCACCACAATGTCTTCATTCAAATGGAAGTCAGAGACTACTTTGGGCAGGAATGATGGACAGGGACGAAGAACCACTTTATACCTATGGACCACTAAAAAGGGACTGCGACAGGATAATGCCACCAATTCCGATACCCGAGGCAATAGCCACCAAGAATGTCACCTCTGGGATAACGTAGGCAGGGGAATCTCCTGAATATTCTCAAATGGAGGTTTCTGGAGAATCAAAAGTACTACATTTAAATCCCATGGTGGCAAAAGAGACCGTACAGGTGGAGCCACATGTCGAACCCCCTGAATGAAGGTACGAACTAAAGAGTGTGTGGCTAGGGCTCACTGAAAGAAGATTGCCAGGGCAGACACCTGGCCCTTGATGGTATTCAAGGCCAACTTCTGATTAGTTGAAACAAGGTTAAGATCCGAGCCACAGAAAAGGATAGAGGATGAGCGCCAATCGACTCACACCAAGAAATGTACGCTTTCCACGTACAATGGTATATCTTGCTGGAAGACAACTTCCTCACCTTCACCATAGTAGGGATCATTGATCCAGACAGACCTCTATCCCTCAGTACCTGGCTTTCAATAGCTAAGCCATTAAAACCAGCAACTGTAAAGCAGGATGGTAGATCAGCCCTTGGGACAACTGGTCTTCTCTGAGAGGAAGCCCCCAAGGGATGTTTATGGCCCCTAGACTGATTGGAAGATCTTCACCTTGATTTCTTCTCAGAATGGCAAAAGAAGCCTAAGCCGAGGATGATACTGGCCTTACTGGATGCCTGCGGCGTCTGCCAGAGGAACCCGTGATCTCGCCACAAACCTCAGTATCCTCCTGTGGAGCTGAACCTGCAAAAGGAGCTGCATGTAGCACTGTGAAAACAGAACTGTCTTGAAGGTGGATACCACCAGACTCAGAACTTGTATGCAAAATGGGAGAGATAACTATCTGTGTGACAGCAGTCGGTGAATCACAGCCTGTGGGTTCTGAAGTTTGTCCAGATGAAGCACCACCCTGGTCAGGGCCATCTTTAATATTGACTGGACCCTGGGCAAACATGATATTGGGCCCTCCCGAATCCACTTATCAACTATTTGCGGGCAGTGTGAGCTCAAGGGACAGCTACTTTGGGCTCCACAACAATGAATGGGCACAGGGCAGCTGCCTCTTTTGCTCTGTGTTAAAGACGGCCCTGACCCTGGTCAGAATTAGAATCAGACCTAGGTAAATCAATTTCCTGGACAGGGATAGGGAGGACCTTATGTAGTTCGAACATCACCTGAGCCTTTGCAGGAATTAAATCCGCACAAGGAGACTCAGGACATAAAAAAATATGAAAAGGACAAGCTTTGTCCCCCTTTTTGGGTACCCCCAAAATAGTCATTTCTTGGATCCCCTTGACGCTCATGAAGGAGGTCCACAAGGCCAGAAACCAGTAAAGATGTCCCCCCACCCCAATAATGGGTGAGAACAGACCTTCATGCTAAAAGGGGTCTTGTCTGCGGGTCCGGAGAAGCTACCTTTAGGCTTACCAGACCAAGGATGCTTGGAACCTCCCGGGGAAGATTTGAAAGATCTATTTCCCTTATTCTCCATCCCAGAAGCACAAAACAATTTTCTATGTGGTGAGAAAGAGGGCCCTTGTCTGCAACGAGGCTCCATCCCTTTCCTAGACTATGGTAGGGAGGTACTCTTCCCCCCCGGGATACCCTTAATGATGTCATCCAGGGTAGCCCCAAACAGGCGATCGCCTTGAAAGGGCAGATCAGTGAGAGCCTTTCTAGAGGCTTGGTCTGCAGATCAATTCTTAAGCCACAGTATGCGCCTAATCACCACAGCTGATACAGAAAGTTTGGACAGCACTGGAGCTGTATCACAAATAAACTGCAGCCCATGGACCAACTGGTCTGCTAAATCAACATAAGCAGCGGGGACCTGCTCACCCCCCAGGCCCTGGTGCAAAAGCTTGGCCCATTCAGTTAGGGTCCAAGACACCAGGGCTGAGGCACAGACTGGCCGCAATGTTGAACCAGCCATAGTAAACATGCTGCATGCCACAGCAGCCAGGTCCTTAAAGGATGGGAATTCCTCTATTGGGATCATGGTAGCTTTCTTCAACCTGGAAACAGGAGGGTCCACCACTGGTGAACTAATCCCCTTTTTAAAAGTGACTCCTCAAAAGGGTAACGTACAGCAGAATGTTTGGGGACTACTAATTTTGGTTGCTTCCATTACGGAAAACCTGTCAAAATAAGGCACATAAGGAAACACCTTTGGAGTACGAGGTGACTTATGGGTACCAAAATGACACAGCCGCATTGTCATCAGTCTCACGCACAGTAGTGATAAGTGCATTTACCAGCGCTTTTTAATTCGCTGATGCGACCATGGAGGAATCATCCTCACTATTGGATGGATCTGGGGGTGTGATATTAGGCCCCCCTGGATGGGCCGCATCCACGGCGGCATCGGATTCTGAATCAGATGAGACAGACTAAGCAGGGAAAGGCGGGGGGATGCTTCCTCCTGGGCCTTTGCCCACACGCCACTTCCACCCGGGACACTAATGACTGCAGGACCACCATCAGTGCAACCATCTGAAGCCGGGGTTTCCGAGGGACCTGCCACCTCCATGAGGGGGTCAGTGGGGGAGATGTGACCCTGAGGCACCAAAAGAAAAGGAAGACCTTTCAGTACAAAAACAATATTTTGGCACCACTAAAGGTCCCCCTCCCCAAGGCTCAGGGTACCTATCAGCAGTGAGAGAGATAACAGGGACCCCCAAGAACTCATTTTACCGATCGGAGGAGGGCCGAGAATTCGGACCCAGCATCATCATGGACGCCATCCCTGTTCATATGTTCCGGGCACAGGAAGAGGAAAGAGGAGCAGCTTTGGCATCCCCACGAGGCTTCGGTCATCTCCAGCGTCTCTAAGAGAAAATGGCCCCTGTGACATCATCAGGCTACACAAACATGGCCTCCAGCTGAAGACCAGCCAGACTAAGGAAAAATGGCCGCCAACAGCTACAGATGCTGAAGCATGCTGCCAGGATCTTTCCTGTGCCCTCTGAAACACTACACCCTCTGCAAGGGACCCCCACTGAAGGTAGTACACATGTTAGGGGAGACTCTGCTGCACACTCTGCATCGGTCTCTGCACTGGGACCCCCCTGCACTATACCCACACTGCAAACAGTAGGGCATGTACCTAGGGGTCTCCTAAACTGGGAACCCTCCAGACTACCAGGGCAAGACGTACATTATCCCAGAACCCTTACAGAGTGGGGATAGCGGGGGAGAACCCAAGGGTCTCTGCTGCATCCTCTGCCCTGGGACCCCCACCAGACTCCAGGTCCAGACAGGGGAGAAAGGGAGTGGGGGAAGCCCAGCTCACTGATGGATTTAAGAATGGGAGGAGGGAACCTGCATGCAGGTCCAACCGTCCCTGGAGATTATCCACGTACATCCCAAAAAAAGGCCAAAAGGGGAGATGGGGGACTATACTTACCCTTCCATAGTGCGGGTAATGCTCCAGACAGAATCCTCGCCATCAAACCGGGGAGCTGTCGGCCAAGGGACCACTGCGACTCAGACTCACGCCCGGTCGTATGTGACCCTGCGAGATATTTAACTTGTGGGCCGACCAAGCTTGTAGGACCACTGGATCTAGATTATCCAGCCCATTGCCCAGGCCAGCAGTTGATTGTAGATCTCCCAAGAGAAAAAAACAAAAAAGATATAAGGATGGAGAAAAAAAATTGCTAGGACCAGAGATCCCAGCTGGGAGCCTAGGTTCTTACTCCTTACTAGACAGGTTTAAAACTGATAAACTAGAGCAGAGAGGGGGGTTATATACCCGCTGAGGATGACCCATGGGCGTAGCCAGATGTTTTTTGTTCTGCCTAGTCCAACTCCTGGAGGGGGCAATATAACCCAGTAGTTATGATTTATGGAGCGCTGTGCCCGTTGATGAACGAAAGAAAAATAGGTATTTTTCCAAATAAGATTTTTAATACAAATTAATAACATGTCTAACCAACATTATCATTTATATTATTATTGTTAATAATATAAAAAGTTTGACCCGTATTGTATAGCTTTGATACTTCTCTTCAAAATTACCCATGTGGATCATTGGTTGGTGACCTTTAAATAAAGCTTGCCCACGTACAAAAAAACAAAAAATGTGTTTTATTCATAACTTTGTGTTCAGAGATACAAATTTATCTCATCTTTTGACCATGTAAATGATCGACCATTCTTTAATTTAATTGTGTATATTTATATTTTCTCAAAGAATATAAATTCTGCGAAATACAGAATAGGTCATTAAGTAAAATAAAAAATACATTTTTCTCTTTTTAATCTACCATTACCATGGCATTTAATGCCGAGCTTTTTCTGAAAGGTTTCAAATGAATTAGGAATAGTAAAATGGTAAACCCAAATCAAGCCTTCATTACCCATTAAAAAGCTAATATAGATTTTCTTTTCTTTTCTTGGAAGTTTCATTACATGAAAAATATATCTTGGGTAAAACCAAGTGTAACCAACTCATCTTGAGGAATACACAGGATTTCAATATTTTAGATCACAATAGAATTTTTAATAAATAAATTTCTTTGTTTTTTTATTATTTTTTTTTTCTTTTTTGTAAAGACACTTTTATTGGAAACAGTAGATTTAGCCCAGTCATTTTACGTTCCTTTTTTTTAATATAAATGGTCTGTTTTTACTTTTATTATCCCATGTTGCAGAAATTCAGATCTGCGTCTCCTGTACATTGTCCTTAGAGTTTGCGCGAATCAATAAAGGTTCATGCACTGAGCTGTGTATTGAATTTATTGTGTTCACGGTTGTCGTGTGATTAAAAGGGGACTTATAAGAGTTATAATGGTTTAAATGCTCATGTTCTATTGCGGGCATGGGTAAGTGGCTCTCAATGGGCGTGTCAGCTGTGAGTTCATCATCCACGTTAATAATCTCAACAGTCCGCGTAGGAGCATGATGGTTCTTCCGATGGTGCTGTTTCCTCATCTTATAGAAAATTACCAACATAACAGCTGCCATAAGGGTGATGGCCACAAAACAGCCAATGATAATTTTGGTGGTCTTCATAACTTCGTCTATCCCTGGCATTCCACCATTTGCATCCGTAACCGAGATGGTGAAGGGTTTCTCAGTGGGACTTGTGCTCTGCGACTTTAGAGAGGTGGTTGCATTTGTGGATTCCCAGTCAATGACTGGTGTAGGGCCCACATGATGTTCCGGGGTTATGGCCTCGTCCTGAGATGGTTCCGTAGTCTCAGTGACAGTGACAGTGGAAAAGTACGTATAGCCATTATCAATTGCAGTCACATTCAGTGTCGCCGAGGCAGTGGTGTTCCCTGCGGAGTTACTGACGATACATGTGTACAATCCTGTATCTCGCATCGTTACAGATGTAAAGTTTAGTGTGCCATCATTGAGCACAGAAATTCGCACTTTGTAAGCCCCGTGAGTCATTATGGATCCATTTGGTGTAATCCAGCTAACATAAGTCAATGATGTTGATGCCCGACATTTGAGTTCAGCAGCCATCCCTTCTGTAACATTCAGATCAGTGGGTGGCTCCAAAATCACTGGGGCATAGCATGTAAAATAGTTCTGGTCCAACTCAGCAATGTGAGTACCTTTTAAACTGGGAGGCGTGCTACAACGAGCACAGCATGTACTGCCTGTAGTGACTATCTCCTTTAACCACCAACTAAGCCAAAGAATGTCGCAATTGCAGTTCCAAGGGTTGTGGTGCAACTGAATCCTTTGCAAATTATGTAGAGGTGTAAAAAGGTCATGAGGCAGCGTAGTTAGATTATTATGTGCCAAATTAAGCTCCACAAGTGACTGAAGGTCATCAAAGGCATTCCTCTCAATCACCTGAATTTGGGAATGCATGATCCACAGTTTCTGTAAATTGGTTAATCCTTGAAATGACCCAGGCCTCAGAACCGAAAGATGGTTCCCAGAAAGATCTAGTTCATCTAGCTTTACAAGCGGAGTAAGATTGGGGATTTCTCTTAAGTTGCACATCCCAAGGTTCAGATATCTAAGGTTTGAAAGCCCTTCAAAAGCTCCTTCCGAAATATAGGTCAATCTTTTCATCTCCCCCAAATCCAGTCTGCGCAAAGAAGGGATGCGATTAAAAGCATAGGATGGAATGCTTTCAATAGGGTTGTTCCTTAGCCAAAGCTCCTTTAGTTTTGACAAATATTCAAAAGCTCCATTTGGAATGGTAGTCAGACGATTGTCAAACAGCTCCAAAGTGTTCAGATTCGCCAAGCCGTTGAAGGCTCCAATTTCAATCGTCCTAATGTGATTCCTACTCAACTGTAAAACTTCTAAGTGTCGCAAATGCTTAAAACTGTCCACTTTGATTATTTGGATCTGGTTTTCGTGGAGGTTAAGTTGCCTCGTGTTGGTGGAGATACCATCCGGGACTTCACGCAGGTTCCTTCGGGTGCAAATTACTTTGCTAAACTGGTTACTGCAGGAACATACAGAAGGGCAGGTCTGAGCCCTAACCAACCCGGCCACCACGAGAAGTTGAAGAGCCAACAGCACAATAAAAAGGGGGTCAAATAAGGCCCTGTTGAACCTAGGACCTATCATCATCTGCTGTGGATGTAATGTCATCTTGTTCAACATTCATACTTTGTTTGTGTTTGGTCCTTCAGCAGTTCCAGTATTCTGCAAAACATAAAATAGAAGAAACAATGTTAGTCAATTAATCAAAAATGTATGGATCACAATTAGCCCAGCAACCAAATAATTTTGAATTTATAAGTATATCTAAACCCAAGAACAAAAATGTAATATATTGCAGCTTACCAGTCCTTAGATGTGGTGGCTACATTCGTTTTCTTTTGTAGGCTAAGTATATTTACCTCAAGTACAAAAAAAATCATGTTGCTCCTTATCCCTGAAATATTTTGTCCCTTTAACTTTCCTATGCACTAAAATAAAATCACAAACAATATTATCTGCCTTCCCAGGTATCTTATGTGAACTACAAAACAACACCCTTCTATGTAATGGAGATAAGGAGTCAGAGATAGATTTGTAGGCAAAATCAGGACAGCAACCTAGGGTGACAATGTTGCTCCCCCACAGATACAGTACAGTAAGTGATCATTGTCAACCTAGGACAGGAAGTTACTGACAGGTCTACTACATGAGGATAAGAGACAGAAAACCTGAAAAAAAACAAAAAAAACGTATGCAGTCACCACATCTAAAGTAAGCCTTAGTGAAGCTATAGGCAAAACATTTTATTTTGGGTAGAGCAAGGGAGGGTTATATTCAGGGCCCTGTACAGCCTTTTCTGATGGGGCTCCAACCCCCCAAGATGCAGCGGAACAGCGTCACTGACGTTATTGGTCTATGCCCTGAAAATGAAAAAAAATGTCCCTCCTCTACTCCCACCTCCTGGGCCCCTCTGTTGACATGATGGGGCCAAGGAAATGTAATTTAAGCCCTGGGAAGTAAGTAGGAGTGGGGGTGTGGTCTAGTAAAATCCATTCTTTTTTTAGGCATAAATGAATAAATCTGCCCTGGGCCCCCCTGTTCAGTTGATGAGGCCTGGGCCTAGTACAACAGGACCAGGTGTACCGCTTTATCAGCAGACCTGGTTATAATCCCTGTCAGTTTATTTTTTGCCATCTGTGTCCCATTGGGGAGATTTACCTTAAATTCCAGTCCCATAGCTAAAACAGGAAGTGAGAGATAATCCTCGCATATTAACCACTTAAGCCCCAGCCCTATTTCAGACACTTTTTGTTTACAAGTTAAAACCAGTATTTTTTCCTAGAAAACTACTTAGAACCCCCAAACATTATATATATATTTTTAAAGACTCTGGAGAATAAAATGTCGGTCATTGCAATATTTTTTGTCAAACGGCGTTTTTGCATACAGCCGTTTTTTAAATTTGCCGCCTTTTGCAGCACAGTAACCCGGAAGTGACGTCATGGACGCCGCCTCCGGGTTATGTCATCGGAGACCCGATTTAAGCCATTTCCGGCATTGATCGGGACTCCGTCCAGCCAGCGGACGTGCCGGCTGGGTGCTCGGGGCAAAGACGTGCCGGCTGGGTGCTTGGGGCCGAGCAAAGTCATGGAAGGCGGTGGGAGGGGGGGGGCGTCCCCTCCCGCTCACCCGGGTAACGATCGAGCGGCTCCCGGGCTGCATCGGTCGTTACCAACAGAAAACCAACCGTTGTCTCTAAACCACGGTACCGGGATGGTGTCTCTAGCTAGAGGCATAATCCCGTTATACTACCGCAAAGTTTGCCGACGTAGGGCTACGTCACTTTGCGGTAAGTGGTTAAGGAACTTTCTTGGGGACCCAAAGGTCGCCAGGACTAGTGTCCCCATTGGAAAATTTCCCCTTAATTGCTTTTCAGGGGATAACCCAAAATTTGGGGTTTTCCTTATTTTCACTTTCGATGATAATGGTAAACAGACAAATAGAGTGAATCTCCATAATGGGGGCACAGACAGCAATAAAAACCTAATAGATGTTGTGATCCATATTCACTCTGTCCAAAATGTAAAAAAAAAAAAATGTTTTGCCTTTAGCTATACTTAAATATATACATTTTTGTAGGAATTGTTTAAATTCATCCTTGGTTAGTTCACCCTGAGACAAACAAACTCTTCATATCTATTAGCAGAATTATGTTTTTGCTCGGAAAGGTACTGATATGGCAGTTACATTGTTATTGGCGTAGTTCCCTGAACACAGAGACATCATCATTCATGACAATTGGGAGCCTTAAGACATTTTATCTGTGCACATTAAGAATTTTAATTCTCTCAAAACCTCTACAAGCATGGGAACAGACAGGCTAATCTACTGTGTTGTTTGTCTTAAAGTGAAGTTGTCATGAGCCTAAGTAGGGTAAACCAATAATACAGACACATAGCTCGTGTTCCAAGTACAAACCTACTCATCTTTTGAAACTTTGGACGGTAGGTTGCAATTTGCCTGTAGCTGGTGTGACAGGTCGAGACTCTATCACTGTGAAAATGGTCATTTAAAGAATACAGAGTTTGCGCACTGGCTCCGTGTAGAACTACAAAGCGTAGATGTACAGTGGAGAAAACTGCTTTTGCTTGCGGTCGGCAAGTGGTTTAGCACTTTATGGTTAGACAGCGCTGGGTACACACATAAAAATACCTAAGAGGAATATACGCCTTACATCCCAGCAGCAGTCTTGTAAATGCATTCCACAGACTAAATAGCGTGGGGAATCATAATATTTAATACTGATGAGTGTTTATTTGCAGCATCGCTCATCAAAGGAATCAAGAGAAGTCATTGCATCGATTTCTCTAGAATGAGAACAGCCATAGAAATATCAAAATTCAGCTGGGTGGTCTATGGCCAGCTTTACTCAGTCATAAGCATGTAGTATTTTTTATGACAAATTTCCCTTTAATAGAATCATAGATGGATCATATTTGCAACGATTGGCAGGGTTTGCTGTCTACATTAAAAATAATAAATAAAAAAATAAAATAATAATCCTGCATAACTTTTTTGTTCCAATATGCAATTCTACAGACTTGGTGCCACTGCTCTTCCTCTGGCAGTTCCGGGATTACTGGCAACATCTTACACTAGTAAATATCCTTCCTGTAATACCTACAAATTGCAAGTGAATGGGGAGTTTTTAAAGTGTTACTAAACCCAGGAGCCTGCAGTCACTATATCTGGTCTCCCAAGGAGCCTGCAGTCACTGTATCTGGTCTCCCCAGGAGCTTGCAGTCACTGTATCTGGTCTCCCCAGGAGCCTGCAGTCACTATATCTGGTCTCCCCAGGAGCCTGCAGTCACTATATCTGGTCTCCCCAGGAGCCGGCAGTCACTATATCTGGTCTCCCCAGGAGCCTGCAGTCACTATATCTGGTCTCCCCAGGAGCCTGCAGTCACTATATCTGGTCTCCCCAGGAGCCTGCAGTCACTATATCTGGTCTCTCCAGGAGCCTGCAGTCACTGTATCTGGTCTCCCCAGGAGCCGGCAGTCACTATATCTGGTCTCCCCAGGAGCCGGCAGTCACTATATCTGGTCTCCCCAGGAGCCTGCAGTCACTGTATCTGGTCTCCCCAGGAGCCTGCAGTCACTATATCTGGTCTCCCCAGGAGCCTGCAGTCACTGTATCTGGTCTCCCCAGGAGCCTGCAGTCACTATATCTGGTCTCCCCAGGAGCCTGCAGTCACAATATCTGGTCTCCCCAGGAGCCTGCAGTCACTGTATCTGGTCTCCCCAGGAGCCAGCAGTCACTATATCTGGTCTCCCCAGGAGCCTGCAGTCACTAAATCTGGTCTCCCCAGGAGCCTGCAATCATTATATCTGGTCTCCCACTGTACACAGAACATGGAAATGCAATTATTTTAGTAAATATAAACTGCTAAATACCTTTTCTCATCAGCAGTATATAGCAGTCTTGTGACTTCTATCAGTGTCTGGTTAGAGCTGTAGGAGGAGTTTTCATTCTCCTCTGACTGTCCTATGAGGCTGCAGGACCACTGACCCTCTGGACAGTGCTGATTGGCCGTGTGCTAATCACATGCACCCTTCCAAGAAAAAAAAAAAATATATACCTCTAGCAATACACACCAAACTGAGCATGTGCAGAGTGCCTCCAAGGCTGTGTCTTATCATGAAGTGGATTGGGGACAGTTTAAGAAGGGGAGGATCTTTATACAATGCAGAGGATTAACCCCTTAGGTTACACAGTGAGTATAACAAGCATGCTTTACTGCATATACAGACTGATTTTACTGTTGTGGGTTTAACCGGTTGCCGACTGCGCACAGTATATTTACTGCGGCAGTCAGCCCCGGCGAGGCAAAGTGACGTAGATCTACGTCACTCGCCTGTCACTGGAATCGGAGCCAATAGCGGGCGAGCGTGTGGGTGTGTCCGGCGGACCTGATGTCCGCCGGTCACTCGCCGATCGTCGGTACAGCGGGAGAAAGGCAGAGCGGCTTATGTAAACAAGCCGCCTGTCATTCTCCCCTGTGTAAAAATGAAAATCAGACGGTTCTACTATGTAGAACCGTTGATCTTTGTTTTTACACCAATAGCCGTGTCCCACTACAGTTAGAAGCACGCCACTAGGACACACTTAACCCCTCCCTGTCCAATACAGTTCTATCTATCTATCTATCTATACAGCGCCTCTTGAAATTTAGATAGATAGATAGATAGATAGATAGATAGATAGATAGATAGATAGATAGATAGATAGATAGATAGATAGATAGATAGATAGATAGATAGATAGATAGATAGATAGAAATAGAATCTCACAAAAGTGAGTACACCCCTCACATACTGAAGCAGAGCATGATCCCCTCCCTTCGGAGACTGGGTTGCAGGGCAGTATTCAAACATAACGACCCTAAACACACCTCCAAGATGACCACTGCCTTGCTAAAGAAGCTGAGGGTAAAGGTGATAGACTGGCCAAGCATGTCTCCAGACCTAAACCCTATTGAGCATCTGTGGGGCATCCTCAAATGGTAAGTGGAGGAGCGCAAGGTCTCTAATATCCACCAGCTCTGTGATGTCGTCATGGAGGAGTGGAAGAGGACTCCAGTGGCAACCTGTGAAGCTCTGGTGAACTCCATGCCCAAGAGGGTTAAGGCAGTGCTGGAAAATAATGGTGGTCACACAAAATATTGACTTTGGGCCAATTTGGACATTTTCACTTAGGGGTGTACTCACTTTTGTTGCCAGCGGGTTTAGACATTAATGGCTGCGTGTTGAGTTATTTTGAGGGGACAGCAAATTTACACTGTTATACAAGCTGTACACTCACTACTTTACATTGTAGCAAAGTGTCATTTCTTCAGTGTTGTCACATGAAAAGATAGAATAAAATATTTACAAAAATGTGGGGGGTGTACTCACTTTTGTGAGATACTGTATGATTTATTTTAATTAAATATGGCAATTGCCACTTCTCTGTTAAGGCATCATGCACACAGGACATTTTGCACACTCTCTTAGAAGCCTTTCCTCCTAGCAGCAGTGTTTTGGCAGAAAAAAAGCCTTAAGTTTGTAAAAAAAAAAAAAAAAAAAAAAATTATATATATATATATATATATATATATATATATATATATATATATATATATATATATATATATATATGTATATATATATATATATATATATATATATATATATATATATGTATATATATATATATATATGTATATATATATATATATATATATATATATATATATATATATGTGTGTATACTCACACTATATTACCAAAAGTATTGGGACACCTGCCTTTACAATCACATGAACATGAATGGCATCCCAGTCTTAGTCCGTAGGATTCAATATTGAGTTGGCCCACCCTTTGCAGCTATAACAGCTTCAACTCTTCTGGGAATATATATATATATATATACTGTATATATATATATATATATATATATATATATATATATATATATATATATATATATATATATACACACATTATATATCACTTCTAAAGGGGAAAATTTCTGTAATATTTTTATTCGTTGTTTTACTTTTTTCTATGTAATTGTCAGTGGCTATTGTTAAATACATCATACTGTAATTGTCTGTTGGTAACATATCACCCCACACAATATTTTGCTATGCTAAGTGCTCCCTTCTTTTTTTTTTCAAATGGTGTTCTAGAATCTTTTACTGCTGTGCTGATTCATCTGTGCTTCCCTATAACCCACAGCCCTCGGTTCATTTTCAATCTCAAACTCTTTGCAAACTCCCTGTGCTGCAGAGATTAATGACATTTTCTATGAATCAGGCATCAGTGAAGTCCAATGCCGGCTTGTAGCACACTCATAACCCAGAGCACGGGAATGCATAATGCATAGATTTGTGCCATAACGAAAAAAAAAAAAAAACGTGTATCAGCAAAGACTGAGCAATGTTAAGCAAGATGTCGTTTCATTTTTACCCTAAAAGAAGCCTTGTTACAAAAAATCTATTATTCAGATCAGGGATTGAGTTCTTAAGTGTTGCGTCAAAGCTGCATTGTACGTTTGCGCTGCAAAATGAATCGCTTGAGATAAAAATGATCCGATGGAAGATGTGATATTCTCTGTATTGTACATTGTGTCTATGTTTGTACATATACAGGTGATATATTTTAACTTAGAACCTCAATTATGAGAGCTGTCTTTGCAGATTAGACTGAGATTAGGGTGGTGGAGCGTTGGATTCCAAGCTCACCAAGGGGTTCCGATCAGAGGAGATGATTAAAGTATTATGAATGCTTCGATTTCCTAGGAGAGCCTTGCTGGGATAGCAAACTTTGGTAGAGTGCCAAAAAAATTAGTCCAGTTATAATTAATAAATGTGTCCTTAAAGTAGAACTACAGCCAAAACTCGTTTGGCTGTACTTCTCCTGTGGATCACAGGCGTGCAGTTCGTTCTGCACTCCTGTGACCTGTTTTCAGCAGACAGCAAGCTGAAGCCTGCTGTCGGCTGATGTCACAGAGTCGGTCCAGCCTGGGGAAAGATCATGACCATATGGCTGGGATTTGCCCACATGCCTGGACTGACACCTGGCTCAGCCTCTCAGCGAGTCGGCAGCTCCCGCCCCCTCCATAGCCCAGCCCTCCAGTGAGAGTGGGTGGGGGCAGAGCAGAGAGCTCTCTGCTTATTGAGCTCTGAGAACCGAGCGATCAGCAGTGTTTGATCACTTAAGTTCTCAGTCTTAGAACCGGTGGGGGACAGAGCAGCATTGGACTGATGCTGCATCCACCTAGGTAAGTATGATTAAAAAAAAAAAAATGTGCATACTTCTCTTTTAACCACTTAAATACCAAACACTTTCACCACCTTCCTGCCCAGGCCACTTTCAAACTTTCATCGCCGTCACACTTTGAATGACACTTACTCCGTCAGGCAACACTGTACCAAAATTCATTTTTTATAATTTTTTTCTTTTTTAGACCCCGTTCACACTGGGGCGATCCGACTTGCCGGGGCGACCTCACAGGTCGCGGTGCGCAGCTCGAACCGCGACCTCAGAGCGGCCGGCACGGACTTCATAACATTGAAGTCAATGCAGGTCGCTCCAGGTTGCCCCAAAGAAGCTCCGGACCCTTTTTCTAAGTCGGAGCGACTTGTGTCGCTCCTATTAGAACGGGTCCACAGCTTCTCTATGCCCGGCGACCTACGGCGACCTGTCAGGCGACCAGGTCGCCTGACAGGTCACCCCAGTGTGAACGGGGTCTAAAGATAGAACTTTCTTTTGGTGATGTTTATTCACCACTGGGGAATTTATTGTATATAAACGAAAACATCAGAAATTAAGAAAAAAAAAAATTTCTGTTTTGCAAATTAATTATCTTTCTTCATACATTTAAGCCACAATTTATTCTGATACATTTCTTTGGTAAAATTAACCCAAATCAGTGTATATTATTTAGTCTGTGGGAAAGTCTACAAACTATGGTAAATATACGAAAATTGATCAATCCTGGTATACTTCTAGATTGTAAGCTCTAACGAGCAGGGCCCTCTGATTCCTCCTGTATTGAATTGTATTGTAACTGTATTGTCTTCCCTCACATTGTAAAGCGCTGCACAAACTGTCGGCGCTATATAAATCCTGTATAATAATAATATAATAATACTGACAGGACAATACAAATTAGTGATCGACTGATATTGTTTTTTTAATGCTGATACAGATACCGATATTTTGGTCATCGGATATCTGTATCGGCCGATATGTTCGGACATGTAAACATTTTTTTTTTTTCTAAAGGTACTCCTTGTGGAGGGATCTGGGGGTCTAAAAGACCCCAAACCCCTCCTTGGCACTGAAAAGCATTCAAAACGCCAAGTTTGGCAGTTTTGAATGCTGTTAGTTTTTTTAATTTGATGCCGAGTACCAGGAAGTGATGTCATGACATCACTTCCGGGTTCTTTACATGGAGACCGGCGCATGCGCACCTGTGGCAGGGATACCGGCTTTCACATGGACACATCTTCATGCTACACCGGGTCTTCTTTTCAGCGGCGGCAGTGGAGGTAGGATGCTCGGGTCTCCCGGTGGGGCGAGAGACCCGGGTGAGCCGTGGAAGGCGGCGGGAGGGGGGGGAACGTTCCCCTCCCGCTCCTTGTAATGACAGCCGAGCGTCTTCTAAGCTGCATCGGTTGTCATTACAAGTCAGCCGAGCTTCGGCTATGGACACCGGTACCGGGGTGATGCCTCTAGCTGCAGGCATTACCCCAGGACATGCACTTTCCCTAAATCTCGGCAATATCGGTAACCTCAGGGGCCGATTCCGATATATCGGGGAAAATGCATATTGGCCCCCGATATATCGGTGTTGCCCATAATCGGTCGATCTCTAGTACTAATACCCCCAACATTTCCCCTTTTGGAAAGTCCATGGTATTTAGCTGATCACAGCAATCACATGGTACCAGGGCTGGCCTGGTACAATAATCTGTACGGCCCCTAGCGTGCGCGCGAGATTCGAGAGCGGGACAATGTCCTATGATATCCACCTAGGATAACAGAACTTCAGCTGCCATATTAATATAATGGCCAGGTGGGAGATAGTTAGTAGAATGATGGCCAACACGTTTTGGGAGGTATACATAAACCCCTCTTCATCAGGGCTTTATTCTGGTGGAAGAGTCTCTAGCTGAATATTATCCTGACATTTTCTTAAATGGAAAGAGTTTAAAAGGTAACCTCACTTTTCATTGAGAAAAAAATATTTCATTAAAAAAAAAAAAAAGAATATAGCGTATACAATTGCCAAAAATGCCATATTGTAATTGGCTAGTATTAACCACTTAAGCCCCGGAGGATTTGGCTGCTCAAAGACCAGGCCCTATTTTGCAACTCGGCACTGTGTAAATTTAATGGACAATTGCGCGGTCGTGCGATGCTGTACCCAAATGAAATTGACATCCTTTTTTTCCCACAAACAGAGCTTTCTTTTGGTGATATTTGATCACCTATACTATTTTTATTTTTTGCGCTATAAACAAAAAAAGAGCGACAATTTTGAAAAAATAACAATATTTTTCAAATTTTTTTTACATGAAATTCTCCAAAAAAATATGTAAAAATCAAAACGAGGGAGCATGCCACCGGCGGCGCGCGCTCGCCCCCTACAGGCTCGTGGGCGAGCGACGTAGCCTTACGTCACTTTGCCCAGAAGAGGCTGACTGCCGCAGTAAATAGTCGTGCAGCAGACGGCAAGTGGTTAATAAATTACCTTTCCTGTTCAATCTGCCGCACCTGCAGAGATTGTCATAATGACCCCAGGGTGGAGCAGAAACTGTTAGCGGGAGGTGGCTGCCATTGTACTATATATGCTTTCACATGTCACTACTGTGGACCGTCCACTAAATGTGAATCACTATGTAATGCCAAGTGACTCCAGAATGTATGTCAATGTGATGTAGCTGTTATTCCTTTTCCAGAATTCTATCAGTAAAGTGAAGCAACTACTTTATATGTGGACATTCCTTCCTTTGGGGATGTAAAGGTCAATGTTCAGAAATGTCGTGCAGAGGCCTCTGGAATGAAGCGGGGCACAATATGGCGGAGGGTTTGGCCTCAGCAGGACAGATAGAGTTCTAGCAAAAGGACAGCAGCGGGGCAGGGACTTGTTCTTTGGCGCCAACATACAGTTAATCACAGACTGCTGCTGTTTCTCAAAGAAGTCTGCACATAGCCGAATGCTGTATTACAGGTATCCTTCCATATAATTTAAATTTTAGCCCAGAGTCTTATTGGCTTAGGTGGTAACAATGAAGGAAAGCCCTTCTTTTCAGAAATCCCTTTATAAAGGGTAATGTTAAAGCAAACATCGGAACAGAACAATAAAACTCTGCATCAAAGTTTGCTTAAATTTTCACAATGAATATAATAAATGCAAAAGTGATTTTTTTTTTTTCTCAATAAAACTGGAGTTTTGTACAAAGAAAACATGTTGCTTTGAAGAAAAAAAAAGAAGAAAAGGGTGTCTTTCTTTTGTGTACTTTTACAGTGGGTACGGAAAGTATTCAGACCCCCTTAAATTTTTCACTCTTTGTTATATTGCAGCCATTTGCTAAAATCATTTAGGTTCATTCTTCTTCCTCATGAATGTACACATAGCACCCCATACTGACAGAAAAACACAGAATTGTTGACATTGTTGCAGATTTATTAAAAAAGAAAAACTGAAATATCACATGGTCCTAAGTATTCAGACCCTTTGCTGTGACACTCATATATTTAACTCAGGTGCTTTCCATTTCTTCTGATCATCCTTGAGATGGTTCTACACCTTCATTTGAGTCCAGCTGTGTTTGATTATACTGATTGGACTTGATTAGGGAAGCCACACACCTGTCTATATAAGACCTTCCAGATCACAATGCATGTCAGAGCAAATGAGAATCATGAGGTCAAAGGAACTGCCTGAAGAGCTCAGAGACAGAATTGTGGCAAGGCACAGATCTGACCAAGGTTACAAAAAGCCCTGGAGAGACCTAAAATGGCTGTCCACCAACGTTTACCATCCAACCTGACAGAACTGGAGAGGATCTGCAAGGAGGAATGGCAGAGGATCCCCAAATCCAGGTGTGAAAGACTTGTTGCCTCTTTCCCAAAAAGACTCCTGGCTGTATTAGGTCAAAAGGGGGCTTCTACTAAATACTGAGCAAAGGGTCTGAATACTTAGGACCATGTGATATTTCAGTTTTTCTTTTTTAATAAATCTACAACAATGTCAACAATTCTGTGTTTTTCTGTCAGTATGGGGTGCTATGTGTACATTCATGAGGAAGAAGAATGAACCTAAAGGATTTCAGCAAATGGCTGCAATATAACAAAGAGTGAAAAATTTAAGGGGGTCTGAATACTTTCCGTACCCACTGTATAAATAAAAGGGAAAATTGCACCTTTTCCAAAAAATGAACTAAGAAAAAAAAAAAAACACATGCAAAGGGCTCTTTCGAATAAAAAAAAAAAAAAATCAGGTTCCCCTTTATCCTTGTGTTCAAACGCTTCTCCTCCTAGGAAATTGCTCCCCGGTGTGCTAGCTCAGGGAGATCATTAAGGCTTTCTAATTAAAATTAAAGCCACACTCGCACTTTTGCATAAATTATTGATTAAAGAGTAATTTCCTAAAATTACCTTAAAAATTCCCGCAGCTGGCATGAGGGAATCTGTTTAGATAGCAGGTGACTCTTAAAGGAATAAGCAGTCTATTTGGAGGTATTGACAGTTTCCAAATTATTTTTCTCTGTTCAGACATATATTACTGTTTGCAGGTAATCAATTGTATTTGTGAATTAGAATTTATTAGTAGCAGTGGAATCTATCCTATGGATTATCTGCCAGAACTGAAAAGGAGCTATTAAAGAAAAACCATATGCAGGATAAAATTCTCCAATACATTAATATAACTCGCCTATCCAGAAATGCTCTTGTGCTAATTCTTTTTTTTTTTTAAATTGTTAAGCCAAACTCCTTCACTTTTATTATTACATTTTTATAAAATTCAACATTTCGAGTGGTGTATGTTAAAAAGAGCATTTTTTGGCTGGAATAGCAAGGGCTTCCAGCCAGGGCTGCTGATAGAAATCACGGAGCCCTTTACAGTCTACCTGACAACAACCCCCCCCCCCCCCAAGAAAATATTAAAGCTACAGTATATTTTGCTAAAAAAAACAATAAAATCCTTATTAGCAGACACACATGCAACATAACTCACAGAATTCTGGCTAAATCTAAAATACGAAATTGAGTTAATAAAAATGAAAAAAATATACAGGTCGGGCAGTTGAAGCTTTGGGATCAGAGAGACAGAGGGAGAGAAACAAAGTTACGGAGATAACAAACTTAGGAGCAGATCTAACATTAGAGGGGGGGCACACAGGGAGGGGGATTAGTGAGGGACAATTGTCTATTTCTCAGCAGATAAAAGCTGGCAGCAGAGAGAGGGGGAGAGACCAGCTGCTGGAGGAAGAGTTCTGCAATTGTTGTCCATCACTAATCCCCCTTCATGTGTGGGCCCCCCTGTGTGCTCAGGCCCCCTACAAGAGGACCGGTGGTCTCCCCCTATCAGCGGCCCTGCTTCCAGCTGATAGTTCAACATTTTAACACATTTTAAGGCACTGTAACTTCCATATCTATTGTACCACTGCTAGGCACTAAGCCTTTCTTCATAGTCACGGGTGGTCAGTAACTCTGTTACCAACTATTGTAACTTCTGAATAAATAAAGTTGCACACCAATTTTTGCCCTTAGGCCTTAAAATCTTTTTACCCCGGTAGTGACTGAGATGCTGCCCCTACCTCCTCCCTCTGATGAATTGTGACCCCTACTGGGGCTTTATCATAGAGCAGATGGAGCGGGGAAGAAAGGAACATTTTTACATTGGAGAAACTACCATTCAACTCCCAAAGTGATACACTATAACAAAATGATCCCAATGGTCCAAATATCCAACCTTCACAAACAGTGCACAAGAACGGACACCCCCAGCACTCAGGGAACTTCTACAAAGTCTTAATTTGCGGACAGTATGAGCCAAATAGGAATCTTCGACTGGAATGCTCCATCAGTGCAGATAGGTGGAATCTGATAGATAACTGTAATTCAACCGGGGAGAGTGTTGAACACGCACTGAGCTAACACTGATGTAAGATTGCCTTATCTACCATCTGCTGGCCTGCATGCTAACCTAATTAGTTTTTACTATTGCGTTGTGGGTCCAGAAAATATCCTGGGATTCTCACCAGAAAAGCCAGGATCTTCGTACCATCAACGCAAGACAACCTCTTAAATTTGTCACTTAGTTACACAGATTTAAAGGCATAAGTGAGCATTTGGAATACACTACTTCCTGCACAATACTTTCCTCTGTTTACTGATCCATACTATACCTGACTTGGTGGGACTGTGCTGGATCCTGTTTGATCAGGTCGAGTCTCGGGAGAATCATCCTATAGTGACACCTCTCTGGTTGAAGTCTCTCTACAGTCTCAGCGCCTGCCCAGGGAGTTTGTGTGTGTGTAGTCTGCTGTCCAAGATGAGTACTGTGTGGTCTTCATAAGCCCTGATAAAGCATAACTGACGAAACGCGTTGGCACATAGGGACCTAATGCACTAGTGCTCATTCTCTTGTTACAAAACATATGCAGGAAACTGCCCCACACAACTTTTATGTTTTATGAGGAAGATGGATGCGTTTGCAGCAATGTTTTTTAATGTCTGATATTTAAATAAAATATGTAATTTTTTACCTAAATGTGTCTATGCTCCTCTTTCTGGCCTGCACAGTCCGATATCCTTTTTTACCCCTTTCTTGCTTGTAATAAGAAGCACACAGGAGGGCACAAATGCCTTTAGATGTGCCCTTCTGAGGAAGGGGGGTTATCCCCCGAAACGTATCAACTTTCTGATGCAGCAGTGCATCGGGTCAGGTCACATTATAATAGCACTGGATCTCTTGCTACAAAATGTATGCAGGAAACTCCCCCACACAACTTTTATGTTTTATGAGGAAGATGGATGCGTTTGCATCAATGTTTTTTTAATGTCTGATATTTAAATAAAATATGTAATTTTTTTACTTAAATGTGTCTATGCTCCTCATTCTGACCTGCACAGTACGATATCCCTTTTTACCCCTTTCTTGCTTGTAATAAGAAGCACACAGGAGGGCACAAATGCCTCAGATGTGCCCTTCTGAAGAAGGGGGGTTATCCTCTGAAACGTGTCAACTTTCTGATGCAGCAGTGCATCAGGTCAGGTCACATTAAACTAGCACTGGATTAGGATTTGGTGTGGTGTAACGCTTGCATTTTCCATTCTTTTGTGAGTATGGATTTGGCTCATTGTTCATTTCATTAATAAATCTTATGGACCATAAGTTATGGTGATGCACTAGGGGCATTTGTTCCCTTCTGTTTGCTTCTTTATACTTCACAATGTATCACATTACTTCTAGTATCTGTAAAAATATTCCAATCCTCACCCACTCCTCCTGCTCTACTATTAAGCCTCTGTGGAAGCTGAAATGCATGAGAGTTCAGACATTGGTGGAGAGTCTCCTTTATTTCTGGAACAATAAAGTACAAGATAAAAGGGGAAGTGGCGTCTTTCACTCCCTGGTTATCGCTTGCCTTGACTACTGCTATTGTCTTTCTATCATCTGGAACCAGTCTTCCCATTCTCCTCTGACCTCAACCAGGAATTTTCCTCCACACCACTGCCGCTCACTGGATATTTTCTCTTTTTCGGACCATTCTCGGTAAACTCGAGAGATGGTTGTGTGAGAAAATACCAGTTGATCAGCAGTTTTTGAAATACTCAGACCAGCCCGTCCGGCACCAACAACCATGTCACATTCAAAGTCACTTAAATCCCCTTTCTTCCCCATTCTGATGCTCGGTTTGACCTTTAGCAAGTTGTCTCCACTACATCTAGATGCATACGGGTGACTGGCATTTGATTGACTGATTAGCAATTCGTTTTACCAATGAATTTAACAGATATCCCTACCTAATAGTGTCCGTTGATGGGAAAAAAAATGGAAAAATTAGTGTCCTTTGAGTGTATATCCTAAATAATAATAATATTACTAATAATCCTAATTGTAAGGGTATTCCTAGTCACAACTAATAACACGGGAGGACTTTCTGGGGATAAAAAGGTGTCGGGCTTCAATCGGGCTTTAAACAGCGAAATTGTACATTTCTATATCACGACTATATGACTAGCAAGTCGCATTCTGCAAACCTCCAGTTTTCCCGGCGTTACCTTTTAATGGTTGCCATGGTTACCAAGGACAGAAAGTTTAACATGGATGGTTTCCAAGCTATAATACAGCAGTTACTTTTCATCGCTTTGTTGTAAGGTGAAGTAATCTGTCCATTCCAAAAGCAATTACACTAAAATGTTCCTCGATTCAGGAGCTTAATGACATAATTCTGATAGACTTAAATGGAATTGTTCTACAATAGTTGGAGAGATCAGACTTTTTAGAAACAGAGTCAGCCCAGAAACGCTTTGAGCTCGTTCCCTACTGCAATTATTGGCTTAAATATATCCTAAATGTCAGCATTAGAAACGATGGCGAGCTATGGTGCAAACCAAACGTTTCCTGGAAAATAATATTTTGGTTACCTTTTTTCATTTTGTTTCAAGATACATACAGTATGTGAATGGGGTCATCATTCATTGATTGAGACAACCCTCCTGTATATTATGTAGTCCTGTGCCCAGCGCTCTGTGTATTATGCAGTCCTGTACCCAGTACCCGGTGTATTATGTAGTTCTGTACCCAGCACTCTGTGTATTACGTAGTCATATGCCCAGCGCTCTGTGTATTACATAGTTCTGTGCCCAGTGCTCTGTGTATTATGCAGCTCTGTGTCCAGTGCTCTGTGTACTATGTAGTCCTGTGCCCAACACTCTGTATATTAATGTAGGCCTGTACCCAGCGCTCTTTGTATTATGCAGTCCTGTGCCCAGCTCTCTGTGTCTTATGTAGTCATGTGCCCAGCACTCTGTGTATTATGCAGCTCTGTGTCCAGTGCTCTGTGTATTATGTAGGCCTGTACCCAGCACTCTTTGTATTACACAGTCCAGTGCCATTTGCCAATAAAAAAAATTAAAAAAAAATATGTTCCCGGATTTAATTTTAAAAATCTGGTCACCTTACTTTATGTGCCCCTAGAACCAGATGCTTTACCCCTTTCTACCAAGCCCTGGCATCCTTTTAACTGGGACTTTATGCCCAGGCGGACTGCCCACTAATGTGACCACTGTGATTGGCTGTCACATGATCGAAAGCCGGCCTTACCAGCTGGAGATCATTAGTAGAGGCTGAGAGCTGTCTTTGACAGAGAAAGCTCTGCCACCCATGCTTTAAAAGAGAAGATTGTAATTTTAAAATAAGAAACAATTAGGATAGTTTTCCACTAATGCAACTCCAAAGTAACTTTGGAGTGTGACTTTAATGTGACTTTGAGTGCGACTTTAAGCCAAATTTACACTCTCTGAATCAAAGTCGCATTAAAAGTCGCATCAAAGTAGTGCAGACGCCTTTTCAAAGTTGCTGCAACTTTAAGTCGCATATATTGGAACGGGTGCCATTTAAATCAATGGGCTGTGACCAGAGGCGTAACTAGAACCTTCAGGGCCCTGATGCAAGAAACCATGAAGGGCCCCCCAGACCCCTGGCCGGGGCCCTTACCTTCAAGCCCATGGCTCTTCCCACTAATCCTGGGGCTCTTTACACTTGTTGCATGGCCTTTTATTACGGTCCCGCAGCAGGATTCTTTCACAAGTTCTGCAGTGGGCCCCCTTCCTGCAATCTTGTGGGCCCCCTTCCTGCAATCTTGGGGCCTCCCCACAGTGGTGCAATGCCAGGGTCCGGTTGCAAGTGTGACCTTTGCGATCCTGGAAGTTCTCCCACTGGTTTGCTACCGGGCCCCCTGGAGCATGGGGCCCGGTAGCAATTGCAACCCTTGCAACCCCTGTAGTTACGCCCCTGGCTATGACTTGTCATGCAACTTTATGTGTCCAAAGTCACATGACAAGTCACACTAGTGGAAACAGAGACTTAGACTTACCTTGGTGGATGCAGCATCGATCTGATGCTGCATCTGTCTCCCACCGGCTCTGCAGTGAGAACTGAGTGATCAAACACCTCTGATCGCCCAGTTTTTCTCCTCCGCTCTGAGCAGAGAGCCGTCACTGTCAGGCCCCAGCTCTCTGCTCTCCCATCCAGCGCTTACTGGAGTGCTGGGCTGTGGAGCAGGCAGGAGGGACTGGCTCAGGGTCTCAGAAGATTGCTGTGAGGCTGAGCTGGGTGCCGGTGTTCTATCAGATTTTCCTACCCTGTCAGATTTCCCTACCTACGTCATTTCCGGGTGAGATCAGCTGTGGATTCGTCATACAGCAGCTTGTAGCCGCGTCACACGTCCTATTGGGCATGCGCAGAATAGGTAGGGAATTTTGATAACATCGTAAGGGGTCAGGCAAAAGTCCTAGAGTGAATGTGCATGAACGGGTCGGGCAGCGGGATCTCTGATAACAAACATCCATCCGATCTCCATGGCCCACACTGCGCTGACCCGACACTGCGCCGAGCCGACACTGCACTGACCCGACAATCCGATCTCCATGCCCCACACTGTGCCGACCCGACAATGAGACAGTGGGTGTGTGCCTGTGGGTAGGGAATAGGAATGTCTCATTGGCTCTGGCGTCCCTCGGCGCAGTGTGTGCCATGGAGATCGGATGTATGTTTGTTATAAGAGATGCCGCTGCCCGATCCGTTGGTGCGCATGCTCATGCGCAGTAGGACTTTTGCCTCACCCCTTACGATGTTATCAAAATTACCTACCTATTCCGCGCATGCACAGTAGGACGTGTGACGCGGCTACAGCTGGTTCATGACGAACCCGCACCGGAAATGACGTAGGTAGGGAAATCTGACGGGGTAGGGTTTTCTGATAGAACACCGGCCCAGGCCTCTGGGTGGATCCTGACTGTATGTTCGGGATATCTCCCAAGCCTGGACCAGCTAAGTGACATCAGCCAACAGCAGACTTTAGCCCACTGTGGGCTGAAAACAGGACACAGAAATGCAGAACAGACTATACCACTGCGATCCATAGGAGAAGTATGGGCAAAAACACGGTAGATAAACTTTTCCTTTAATGCCAACATGCCACACACTTGCTTCCATGGGAGGCATTGCATAGAGAAGCACAGGGACCATATACAATCCCTGGGTGTAAAATAAAGTGTGCAATGAAAGCAGAAATACATATATATATATATATTTTTTTTTTTTTAATTTGCTCCCTTCACCAAGGATACTGGATTATAAAAGGAATGTTGCAATGCAGAGAATCATGTGATGAGATGCTACAGTGCTGACAAAAGTTTGCTGAGTATATACAATGAGGATTAAAGTGGTTATAAAGGCTGAAGGTTTTTTTCTTTATGCATTCTACGCATAAGGGTAAAAAAAAACAATCTGTGTGCCCCCCCTCCACCCAATACTTACCTAAGCCCAATCTCGATCCAGCCATGTGCATGAGGGCAGCAGCTCTCTCAGCTCTCCCCCTCCTCATTGGCTCAGAGACAGCATTGGCTCCTGCTGCTGTCAGTCACAGCCAGTGAGCAGGGAGTAGGGGTGGGGCTGAGGCGTGCTCCCTATGTCCATAGGGTGGCTCCAGAGTGGGCACACATGAGTGCCCCTATGGTTTGCCATGGGGGGAATCAGCAGGGGGGAGGAGCCAGGAGCACTTGGGTGGAACCTGAGAAGAGATGGATCCGGGCTGCTGTGTGCAAAACCAACTGCACAGAGGAGGTATAGCTTCACACTGCCACATGCAAATCGCTGGGGGTGTCAATACAAAGTTAACGACACCCCCAGATCAGTTTGCATATCGCAGTGCGAACTGTCAGCTCGGACATGAATCGGATTGCATAGGTGTGAACACCCAATGCGATCCGATTCTGGTGCGGACCCAAAAAAAGGGTCCTGTGCGAGTTGTGTCCGAATCCGATGCAAATTCAGCCATACAATCTGTATACAATCTGTATGGCTGAATTTGCATCGCACAGACATCACATGTGATTTTCAGAGCAGTGCGCTCCGAATCCCATGCAATGTCTGACATCGCATATAGATGAACCAGGACTTACAAGAACTGTGCACAATGTCTGGGAGCTGCAGGAATGACGTTTCATCAATGGACAGGCCGGCGAATAGAATTTCCTGATTGGCTACTGTGTTGCTAACTCTCCACTTTGCCTTTCTTTCAACAAAGAGCCCTTCTATTCCCGGAGGAAATGACAGACAGTTGGATATTAATAGAGATTTGTAGATCGCTTTTTCTACACTTCTAATTTTGTATCGCAGTCTGTTGCCATGGGGACCGCGTCCATCACAGCGCTGCCTACAAACCTCATACAAGAAAACATTGAAGGGAAAAATCTTACCTAATAAAACTCCTAAATACCTTTACTTTTAGACCCCTTTCACATGGGACTCGTCCTGCGACTTGGGGCTGCAAAGTTGCATGACAAGTCGTACCCCTTGATTTCCAAAGAGTACCATTCATATCTGTGCGCAGGGGGCGTAACTACAGGGGTTGCAGTTGCAACCGGGCCCCATGCTCCGGGGGGCCTGTGCGGCTCCCCTGTACACCTGGATAGGAGGGGCAGCGGAGGCAGCATGTAGAGAAATCACTGTCCTCCTTTTTCCTCCTGTAGCTGCAGGAGGAGAATGGAGGAGATTGGATCCTCTGTATGCTGCCCCCACCACTCCTCCTATCCAGTTCACTTGTGTTCTGCTGTCTCTGGACCCCTGTGTGCTCCCCGGTCCCCCCCCCCCCCCACACACACACACACATACACACCGTGCTGCCCCCCTCCCCTCCTACTGTGCTCCCTTCCCTCTCCTGCCGGCTGCTGCAGGGGATGTGTCACAATAAAGAACCAGCAAGGGGTCAGTAAATATGTAATTTATCAGCTCCTTCCTTTTCTGAATGGACAGAGTCATAGTCAGTGACATTGTAAAAAATAAATAAAATGATAAAAAATAATACAATTAAAATACCAAAAAATAAAAACTACTGACACCAGTGGGTGATCTTCCAGGATCACAAAGGTCACACTTGCAACCGGGCCCTGGCATTCCACCACCGTGGGGAGGCCCCAAGATGGCAGGAAGGGGGCCCACTGCAGAACTTGTGAAAGAGTCCCGCTGTGGGACAGTAATAAAGGTATAAAGTAATAAATAGTATAATAGTATAATATAATAGTATAATATAATAGTATAATAGTAATAAATAAAGTAATAAAAGTATATATATATATACAAAAAATAAATAAAGTAAATAAATACAATCAGCACAACCTCCACCTCTTGTGAATGTGAAACAAAATAATAATAATAATAAGTATATAGAAAATAAAATTCAACACAAAATCAATATGAGTTCTCAGTTTCAGTTGTGATTTCACCAGGTAAATGAGGTGAGCAGATTTTTTCACCTGGAGTTGCGCTCAATATTTGGAAACGAATGAATGGATTGAAGAGCACTGTTGGTGGAGGAGCACGTCTGTTTATTGGCTCTTACTTTATTTGATTTATTATCTTTCCAGCTCTGAAAGGACTTGGTTCTATATTTCACTAATTAACATTTAGCCTGGAGGATTTTTATCCCATATTTGTTCAGCTGCGCTGCACTATATAGGTTATAATTGTTTTTATATATCCAATAAAAAAAAAATTAAAAATCACATTTTTTATAAATTTTGGCCGAAAAATGCATTCTGCTACATGTGTAAGGTAAAAAAATAAATAAAATTAATAAATAATCCTATTAAGTATATTTTGATTGGTTTGCGTGAAAGTTATAGCATTTACAAAGTATAGAATATATTTTGGATTTTTTTTTTTAATGGCAATGATCAGCGACTTACAATGTATCAGCTGTCATAGAGCAATCTGACACTAACTGATGCCCGGGGTTGGGGCTGAATAACTGACACTGACATCACATGTGACACTAATGCTGGCCATACACTAGCCGAAAAATCGTTGGAAAATCTGTCATTTGGTCCATTCGTTCATTTTTTAATTTTGTCATTACAAGGAGCGAGAGGGGGAAAAAACGATATTGTTCGATACCTAAGCTACAGCACACAGCCTGTGATTGACAGCATCAGCTCTGTTCCTGTGTGCTGTTCGAAGATTTTCAATGGGGACCCCACTGCCATGGGAGTCCATCCACCATTGTTTGTGTTGTTTACATGCCACAGCTCCCAGAGATGGGTCCCCCACTATGTCTTCAGCTTCCAGCACCTCATTTGATACCTTTAGCTGACCTGTGAGTAACCGGGGGGGGGGGGGTTCTCTCCCCCTTCTCCTTTTCTTTTGTATTTAACATTAGACTAAATATATTTGCACTTTATTGCAGATACAAGCATATTTACCCTGCATCGGCTCCTGATGAGTGGAAAGAACCTATGAAACGCGTAGAGCCCTTTTTGATGCTATGCCATTACTACCATCTGATCTATTACTCTACGCTTTTACAATCATCATCCATCAATGTATCTTTATAGAGAGGTCTACGTCACCAATTAACACCACCCACACTGTGGTGGTGTGGCGATATATCTGAGTATATACATGTACTATGTGTTATTAACCGGTTCAGGACCGCCCACCGCATATATACTGCGGCAGGCTGGCCCTCCTGTGCGAACCGACGTAGGGCTACGTCATTCGCGTGCCTGCAGTTAGGGAGCGAGCGTGCTCCGCCGCGGGACGTTCCTTTCCCCACTCGGCAGCGGGGACTCTGATGCACGGGGCAGGCGGCTCTGACTGCCACCGGCCACCCGCGATCGCTCCCCGCTGAGAGAGGACGGTCAGCTATTGTAAACACAGCCGACCGTTCTTCTCTCTGGAATGATCACAGTATATATAATCGCATGTCTCTGTGATCCTTTTACAAGCCCCGCCCCCCCCCACAGTTAGAATCCCCTCCCCAGGTACACATTTAACCCCTTGATCATCCACAGTGTTAACCCCTTCCCTGCCAGTGTTATTATTACAGTAACAGTGCATATTTTTAGCACTGATTACTGTAGTAATGTCACTGGTCCCCCCAAAAGTGTCAAAAATGTCAGTTAGGGGTCCGAACTGTGCAACGCAATGTTGCAGTCCTGCTAAAAATCGCAGATCGCCGCCATTACTAGTAAAAAAATAAAAAAAAACAATAAAATGACATAAATCTTTCCCGTAGTAAGCAGACACGATAACTTTTGCGCAAACCAATCTAAATGCGCTTATTGTGATTTTACCAAAAAAATGTAGCAGAAAACAAATTGGCCTAAAATGTTAAAAAAAAAATTGATTTAAAAAAAGATAAAAAATCGGGAATGTTATATAGCAGAATGTGGAAAATATGTTATTTTTTTTCCGAATTGTCGCACTTTTTATGTTTATAGCGCAAAAAAAAAAAAAAAAAAATCGCAGAGGTGATCAAATACCACCAAAAGAAAGCTATATTTGTGGGGAAAAAAGGACATCATTTTTTTATTTGGGTACAGCGTCGTACGACAATTGTCCTTTAAAGTAACGCAGTCCTGAATCGCAAAATATAGCTGTGTCATTAAGGGGGAAAATCTTCCGGTGCAGAAGTGTTTATGTTTATATTATTTTAGCGTATACGGTGTGTAATATTCATATGAGATGTTTATGGCAGTTTTATTGTTGTCTTGTTTACAAGCCCTGAGGAAGGGAGAGGTATTCCCCGGGGATGTGTTGGATCTAACCTTTTTACTCTCAATCAAACATTTCAAAATCTACATGGAGTTTTTTTTGTAAATCCTTAGGCCCCTCTCACACTGCTCTGTAGCAAAATCGCGGTAAAAAAACTAGCCCGTCACTCTCCAGCATCTCATACACACTAGTCCAACGTTCTCTAGTATCTCATACACACCAGTCCAACGCTCTCCAGCATCTCATACACACTAGTCCAACACTCTCCAGCATCTCATACACATTAGTCCAGAACTCTCCAGCATCTCATGCACACTAGTCCAGCACTCTCCATGTTCTCACGCACATTAGTCAAGCACTCTCCAATGGGATCTCATACACACTCGTCCAGCACTCTCCAGGATCTCATACACACTTGTCCAGCACTCTCCAGGATCTCATACATACTAGTCCAGCACTCTACAGCATCTCATGCACATTAGTCCAGCGCTCTCCAGCATATCATGAACACTAGTCCAGTGCTCTCCATGTTCTCACGCACATTAGTCAAGCACTCTCCAATGGGATCTCATACACACTCGTCCAGCACTCTCCAGCATCTCATGCACACTAGTCCAGCACTCTATAGCATCCTATGCACACTAGTCCAACACTCTCCAGGATCTCATGCACACTAGTCCAGCACTCTCCAGGATCTCATACACACTAGTCCAGCACTCTCCAGCATCTCATACACACTAGTTCAACACTCTCCAGCATTTCATACACACTAGTCCAGCGCTCTCCAGCATCTCATACACACTAGTCCAACACTCTCCAGCATCTCATGCACACTAGTCCAGCACTCTCCAGCATTTCATACACACTAGTCCAGCGCTCTCCAGCATTTCATACACACTAGTCCAGCACTCTCCATGTTCTCACGCATATTAGCCTAGCACTCTCCAATGGGATCTCATACACACTAGTCCAGTGCTCTCCAGGATCTCATACACACTTGTCCAGCACTCCCCAGCATCTCATGCTCATTAGTCCAACAGTCTCCAGCATCTCATACACACTAGTCCAACACTCTCCAGCATTTCATACACACTAGTCCAGCGCTCTCCAGCATCTCATACACACTAGTCCAGCACTCTCCATGTTCTCACGCATATTAGCCTAGCACTCTCCAATGGGATCTCATACACACTAGTCCAGTGCTCTCCAGGATCTCATACACACTTGTCCAGCACTCTCCAGCATCTCATGCACATTAGTCCAGCACTCTCCAGCATCTCATGCACACTAGTCCAGCGCTCTCCAGCATCTCATGAACACTAGTCCAGCGCTCTCCATTTTCTCACTCACATTAGTCAAGCACTTTCCAATGGGATCTCATACACACTATTCAAGCACTCTCCAGTATCTTATACATACTTGTCCAGCACTCTCCAGGATCTCATACACACTAGTCCAGCACTCTCCAGCATCTCATGCACACTAGTCCATCACTCTCCAGCATCTCATGTACACTAGTCCAGCGCTCTCCAGCATCTCATACACACTAGTCCATCACTCTCCAGCATCTCATGTACACTAGTCCAGCACTCCCCAGTTCTCACGCACACTAATCCAGCAATCTCCAGTGGGATCTCATACACACTAGTCCAAAACTCTCCAGCATCTCATGCACACTAGTCCAGCGCTCTCCATGTTCTCACGCACACTAGTCCAGCACTCTCCAGGATCTCATACACACTAGTCCAGCATCTCATGCACATTAGTCCAGCACTCTCCAGCATCTCATGCACACTAGTCCAGCACTCTCCAGCATCTCATGCACACTAGTCTAGCGCTCTCCAGCATCTCATGAACACTAGTCCAGCGCTCTCCATTTTCTCACTCACATTAGTCAAGCACTTTCCAATGGGATCTCATACACACTATTCAAGCACTCTCCAGGATCTCATACACACTAGTCCAGCACTCTCCAGCATCTCATGCACACTAGTCCATCACTCTCCAGCATCTCATGTACACTAGTCCAGCACTCCCCAGTTCTCACGCACACTAATCCAGCAATCTCCAGTGGGATCTCATACACACTAGTCCAAAACTCTCCAGCATCTCATGCACACTAGTCCAGCGCTCTCCATGTTCTCACGCACACTAGTCCAGCACTCTCCAGGATCTCATACACACTAGTCCAGCATCTCATGCACATTAGTCCAGCACTCTCCAGCATCTCATGCACACTAGTCCAGCACTCTCCAGCATCTCATGCACACTAGTCTAGCGCTCTCCAGCATCTCATGCACACTAGTCCAGCACTCTTCAGCATCTCATGCACACTAGTCCAGCACTCTCCAGCATCTCATGCACACTAGTCTAGCGCTCTCCAGCATCTCATGCACACTAGTCCAGCACTCTCCAGCATCTCATGCACACTAGTCCAGCACTCTCCAGCATCTCATGCACACTAGTCCAGCACTCTCCAGCATATCATGCATACTAGTCCATCACTCTCCAGCATCTCATGCACACTAGTCCAGCACTCTCCAGCATATCATGCACACTAGTCCAGCACTCTCCAGCATCTCATGCACACTAGTCCAGCACTCTCCAGCATCATGTACACTAGTCCAGCACTCTCCAGCATCTCATGCACACTAGTCCAGCACTCTCCAGGATCTCATGCACACTAGTTCAGCACTCTCCAGGATCTCATACAGACTAGTCCAGCGCTGTCCTGGTTCTCACGCACACTAGTCTAGTCCAGCGCTCTCCAGGTTGGCACGCACACTAGTCCAGCACTCTCCTGGTTCTCACGCACACTAGTCTAGTCCAGCGCTCTCCAGGTTGGCACGCACACTAGTCCAGCACTCTCCTGGTTCTCACGCACACTAGTCCAGTGCTCTCCAGGTTCTCATACACACATAACGGTATATAATTTCTTGACTCATTTCTCCCTTTAAACTACTTGGAGGAATTATACAAACCAATCTAAACACTTTGATGGCAATACATTCATAGGGCCCTTATTATCCAGTGCTAAAAATTATCATTAAAACCTGAATCTTGATCCACACGACTTTCTTCCTCTTCTGTTGTACATTAATTAGATCCTTTTTTAGATATATTTTTCTATAAAAGATGGTTTATTCAGCAGCAGAACATGCAGTATTGACACCTCATCTCTTGTAAACTCGCTCCCTCTGCTTTCCTTGCCTCTAATAAGCTCCTGCAAAGTTTGTTGAGATGTGCTAGTAATTGTACAGAACGCAGATCAGAGGCTTGTGCAATGGTTAAACCAATTATGAGTGTACAGCCAGACTTTCAAGAAAGGTTCATTAATCCGGTGAACCAATGCAAAACAAAATAAAATGATCTGTTTTATTGTACACGCATTTGGTTCCTCTAAGGTTTTATTTTCTTCCATTATAACAGAAGGCATTATGTGATTATTCACCAGCTTTGCAAACATCATCCATCTGCTTAAAGGAGAATTATTCCAGGTGTTAGGGAAAAATAATAGCACCAGCCCAAATTTGCTAATATACTTAATTTGGGAGACATTTTCTAACCTTGTGGGACGGCACTATATAATGCACATGTTACAGCGTATAAAGCTAGGTATACACTAGTACAGACGTGGGCAAATTGTGCCCCCTGGGCCACTTACAGTTCTTTGGCTGTCCCTATCTCTCACTTGACTTGACATCATCCAATGAAGGAGACTCTCCACTAAGTGAGACACCCACTTGGGCACAGTGGCGGCTGGTGCTCCATGGGCCGGGGGGGAGTGGCAGACGAACCACACCATACCCCCCCGGACCACACCGGCCTGCACACCATACCCCCCCCCCCCTTCTCCAGCTCACTCACCATAAAGGGCGGGCGGGCGGAACAGGCAGGCAGCGGCGGTGGCTTCTCCTCAGTCTGCTGCATCTCCTCGAGTCCTCCCTCCTCCTCCTCCACCTTGTGGGACGGCGCTATATAATGCAAATGTTACAGCGTATAAAGCTAGGTATACACTAGTACAGACGTGGGCAAATTGTTCCCCCTGGGCCACTTACAGTTCTTTGGCTATCCCTATCTCTCACTTGACTTGACATCATCCAATGAAGGAGACTTTCCACTAAGTGAGACACCCACTTGGGCACAGTGGCGGCTGGTGCTCCATGGGCCGGGGGGGAGTGGCAGACGGACCACACCATACCCCCCCCCCCGGACCACACCGGCCTGCACACCATACCCCCCCCCCCTTCTCCAGCTCACTCACCATAAAGGGCGGGTGGGCGGAACAGGCAGGCAGCGGCGGTGGCTTCTCCTCAGTCTGCTGCATCTCCTCGAGTCCTCCCTCCTCCTCCTCCACCTTGGCCAATGGCATGGCTTCGCCTTTTGGACAATCGGGAAATGGGTCCAAGGACCCGCTTCCTGATTGGCCAGAAGGAGGATCCATGCGACAATAGCGAATATTCATTCGATATTGTTACACAACTGGGTGGGCTTGGCCAGCCAGCCAACCACCAAAGGGTGCAGTAACAGATTTGTGTCAAAAATTGGGTTTATTTTGCAAAACTTTAAATGTTCAAAATATCGGCCCATATCGGCCGATACTGATATGCAATGGCCAAAATATAGGTATTTTGCTCACTACAAATCCCATAGTTCATTGTCCATCTCGGGAATGAGCACGAGAGGGTGGCTACGTTCCTACATACAGTGGGACCAATGTAGCCATGCCCTAACAGGAAGTCAGAGCAGAAAAAAAAAAAAGGAATTTGGAGATTTGGAGGAGGCGGAGAGAAATAGAAGGGACTTTTTTTAAGTTCAGAATACATACTTTGAATATTTTTTTAACCAGAGTTTAGTTTCATTTGACGGTTTTCCAGGTAGTGCTGTGACTTTCTCAACTCCAGTTTGCGACATTTATTTAATTCCCATGATGGGCTAAAAAAGCTGCCTATGAAGTGTAAATACATAAAAAGCATGAAAAACAGCTGCGACCAGCAAGGCACTAATTGCCGCCGTTTAATCAGTCACAGCTCAGACTGTTTACACTAACAAAGTGCATCACCCTTTGGATCTTAGAAACACGCAAAGCAGAACAATTTGCCTCTGTCTGTGTACGTAAATACATATATATAGTGAGTGAAATGAGAGGTGGCAAGGCAACAGGCTAATGGCCCGAATCATGTACATTGCATGGCAAAAGAAAAAATAGAGAGACAGTTGTTATGGCAACACAGAAAACTTTTTACTTTTTTTTTTTTCATTCTGCTTTTTTAAAGTTTGCAGATCACAGTGCTGTTCTTTCTAGAACTGGTAAGAAAATGGCACCTAAATTCTAATTATTTCTTATAATCATTTTATTTTTCCTGTCCTCTGATTTCCGGGCAGTTTTAATAATGCATTTTTTGAAACACTGTAGCTTCTTCAATGTATCTGGGCAAAACTAAGCAAGTTTGTAATTTTTTTTCCTGTCCTTTGAAAGCGATCATTAAGGGCCATGTGAGTTTAAATGTTGTCTGGGCATGGGGGGGCTCCTCTGAGATGTAAAGATATGAGAACCTCAGACATGATGATGTGAAAGACGTCTGGCAGCAAGATCCGTGGAGAGTTATTTGATTATTTAACCACTTTAGGATTTTCCTGCTTTACATCCAGGCCACTTTTTGTGATTCGGCACTGTGCGACTTTAACTGACAATTGCGCTGTCATGCAACGCCGTACCCAAACAAAACTTATGTCCTTTTTTTTCCCACAAACAGAGCTTTCTTTTGGTGGTATTTGATCACCTCTGCGCCTTTCATTTTTTGCGATATTAATAAAAAAATGCGACACTTTTGAAAAAATATCAATATTTTTCTACTTTGACAGTTAAAAAATATCCAATATATTCAATTTTTGTCATATATTTAGGCCAAAATGTATTTAGCTACATGTCTTTGACAAAAAAATTCTCAATGAGCGTATTTTTAACCGCTTTAAGACTGGAAGATTTTACCCCATTCCTGACCAGGCCATATTTTGCGATTCAGCACTGCGTTATTTTAACGGACAATTGCGATGCCGTACCCAAACAAAATTTACGTCCTTTTTTTCCCACAAACAGAGCTTTCTTTTGCTGGTATTTGATCACCTGTGCGATTTTTACTTTTTGCGCTATAAACAAAAAAAGAGCGTAAATTTTGAAAAAATAACAATATTTTTCACATTTTTTTATATGAAATTCCCCCCAAAAAAATGTAAAAATCTAAATTTTTTTAAATTTTTGGCCAATTTGTTTTCTGCTACATATGTTTGGTAAAAAAAAAATCACAATAAGCGTATTTTGATTGGTTTGCGCAAAAGTTATTGCGTTTACTAAGGGAAATATTTCTGTCATTTTTGGTGGGTTTTTTTTTTAACAGAGTAATGGCGGCAATCTGCAATTTTTTTTGCAGCGGCGGACAGATCGGACCCTTGACTGACATTTTTGACACTTTTGGGGGTACCAGTGACATTACTACAGTAATCAGTGCTATACATATGCACTGTTACTGTAAAAATGACACTGGCAGGGAAGGGGTTAATTTTATTGGAGAGGGAGGGGTTAATGTATGCCTGGTGCTAACTGACGTGTGTGGGGGGAGGTGACTGAGTGGCACAGGGACAGATCGCAGGTTCAGCTATGCTGAACCCTGCAATCTGTCACTGCCTGTCACTTAGGAGATCCGCCCGCTCTGTTTACACAAGCGGGCGGATCTCCAAACTTGATTCCCCGATGATCGGGGAAGAGCGGTGGTGATCACCGCCGCTCCTCCCCTGGCCCGACTCCCGCGGTGACTGAATACAGCGGAAGCGAGCCTCCAGCGGCGCGCGTGTGCCGCCGAGAAAGGGGAGTGTCTGGCGAGGTAGGTCTACGTCGCCAGACGATAACGAACCACTTTGCCGCAGTAGAGCTCTAGTGAGCAGTCGGCAAGTGGTTAACTGACAATTGCGCCGTCATGCAACGCCGTACCCAAACAAAATTTACGTCTTTTTTTTCCCCACAAACAGAGCTTTCTTTTGGTGGTATTTGATCACCTCTGCGCTTTTCATTTTTTCCGATATTAATAAAAAAAAAGCGACAATTTTGAAAAAATAACAATATTTTTCTACTTTGACAGTTAAAAAATATCCAATATATTCAATTTTTGTCATATATTTAGGCCAAAATGTATTTAGCTACATGTCTTTGACAAAAAAATTCTCAATGAGCGTATTTTTAAGCGCTTTACGACTGGAAGATTTTGCCCCATTCCTGACCAGGCCATATTTTGTGATTCGGCACTGCGTTATTTTAATGGACAATTGCACGGTCGTGCGATGCTGTACCCAAATTAAGTTGATGTCCTTTTTTTCCCCACAAACAGAGCTTTCTTTTGGTGGTATTTGATCACCTGTGCGATTTTTAATTTTTGCGCTATAAACAAAAAAAGAGCGACAATTTTGAAAAAATAATATTTTTCAAATTTTTTTATATGAAATTCCCCCCCAAAAAAATTAAAAAATCTAAATTTTTTAACATTTTAGGCCAAATTGTTTTCTGCTACATATTTTTAGTAAAAAAAATCGCAATAAGCGTATTTTGATTGGTTTGCGCAAATAATATTGCGTCTACTAACTACGGGAAAGATTTATGCCATTTTTATTGTTTTTTTTTTATTTTTTACTAGTAATGACGGCGATCTGTGATTTTTAGCGGGACTGCGACATTGCGGCAGACAGATCGGACCCCTAACTGACATTTTTGACACTTTTGGGGGTACCAGTGACATTACTACAGTAATCAGTGCTAAACTATGCACTGTTACTGTAATAATGACACTGGCAGGGAAGGGGTTAACATTATGGGTGATCAAGGGGTTAAATGTAAGCCTAGGGGAGTGATTCAAACTGTGGGAGGGGCTTGGCTTCTGAAATAACCATAGAGACCTGTGATCCTATATAGAAGGATCACAGGCGCTCTGTGATCATTTCAGGGAGAAGAACGGTCAGCTGTGTTTACAACAGCTGACCATCCTTCTCTCTCTGCGGGGAGCGATCGCGGGTGTCAGGCATCAATCGGAGCCGCCTGACACACGCACCGGCTTCCCCGCTGACGATCAGGGGCAGGAGCGTGCTGCTGGCAGCGCTCGCTCACCCCCTAGCTCCTCCTAGGAGAGCGACATAGATCTACGTCATTTTGCCTGTACGAGCCAGCCTGCCGCAGTAAATATAACGTAAGTGGTCCGCAACTGGTTAATATTATTATATTTATGTATTTATTATTTTTTATCATTATTTAAAAAAAAAAAAAACAGCTCTTAATCTCCAGATATGTGACTTTGTCTAGACCAGGGGTGTCCAAGCTATGGCCATCCAGCTGCTCAGGAACTACTGGTCTAGACTAAGATGATGCCATCAGTCTGCTGCAGGCAGGAGGAAGCATTTCCTTGGTCCCATCTCTTTCTACTGGTCTACACTGTGCGTAATGGGAACTCTCATTCCCGTTCGCGATTTTGGGTGGGCGATTTTAGTGTCCCGCATAGGGCAGCCCATTTACTGATTGTTGATTCAGGTAATATATCTGCTTACCTTGGGGGATCAGGATGGAATTGGACAATTTTTTTTTGCTTTCCTTTGGATTAAATAGGGTTTCGGTATATGGAGGTGCATTTTTTTTTTCTTTTCTTTTCTTGTTGGTTGGACATGTGATTTTTTTTTCAACCTGAACATAATAATGTAAAACCATTCATACAAAAATAAATATAGAAAAAACTTTTTTTGTGAGTGGTGGAATAATTAGAGGTACATTATTAACCACTTAAGCCCCGGAAGATTTTACCCCCTTCCTGACCAGGGCCTATTTTGCGATTCGGCACTGCGCAACCTTAACGAACAATTGCGCGGTCATGCGACGCTGTACCTAAACGAATTTGGCGTCCTTTTTTTTCCCACAAACAGAGCTTTCTTTTGGTGGCATTTGATCACCTGTGCGATTTTTTGATAATGCCTTTTAAACAAAAAAAGAGCGACAATTTTGCAAAAATAACTATTTTTTCACTTTTTTTTTTATATGAAATTACCCCCCCCCAAAAAATGTAAAAATCTAAATTTTTTAACATTTTCGGACAATTTGCTTTATAGTACATATGTTTGGTTAAAAAAAAAATCGCAAAAAGCATATTTTGATTGGTTTGCGCAAAAGTTATCGCGTTTATTAACAAAGGGAAAGATTTTTGTCATTTTTGTTGTTTTCTTTTTTTAACGAGTAATGGCGGCGATCTGCGATTTTTTTTGCGGGACTGCGACATTGCGGCGGACAGATCAGATCCTTGACTGACATTTTTGACACTTTTAGGGTTACCAGTGACATTACTGCAGTAATCAGTGCTATACATATGCACTGTTACTGTAAAAATGACACTGGCAGTGAAGGAGTTAACTGTATTGGAGAGGGAGGGGTTAAGTGTGTCCTAGGGGCGTGTTTCTAACTGTGATTGGCTGTGGCTTGAGGTGTAAGAACAGAGATTAACGGTCCTACATAGTAGAACCGTCTGATCTCCATTCTTACACAGGGAAGAATGACAGGCGGCTTTGTTTACATTAGCTGCCTGCCTTTCTCCAGCTCTAACGGACGATCCTGAGTGCCCGGCAGACATCAGGTCCGCCGGGCACACGCGTGGGGGGGGGTCCGTGACCGCGCGGGAACACGCCTCCGGCGGCGCATGCTTGCTCCCTAGAGCCTCACAGGCTAGCGACGTAGCCCTACGTCGCTTTGCCTGTGAGGGGCTGACTGCCGATGTAAATAGTCGTGCGGCGGTCGGCAAGCGGTTAAGTGAATTCAATTTTAACAATAAAAACAAAAGAATAAAATTGGGGCTGGACTGAAGTATCATAAGATGGGTATTCAAAATACAACCATTGAGGTTGATTTACTAAAAGCAAATAAACTGTGCACCACAAGTGTACTTGGAAGTACAGTCCATGTAGATCTGAGGGAAAGCTCCGAAATGAAGGGAGCTCTTCTGATTTTTTATCATCCAATCATGTGCAAGCAAAAATGTTTTTTATATTCCTTGCACGTTTTTTCTCAGATTTACAGCGACTGCACTTGTAGTGCACAGATTATATCCCTTTAGTAAATCAGCCACATTGCTGCATTAGAGGAGAATGTTTGTTTCCCTTTGTGGATAGGTAAAATACAAATGTAACAGCATGGATGTGGTGAGTGGTGGTCCTCAGAGGTCCAATGGGTCAAGCCAAAAAAGCAAATTAAGACCCATGGGATGGCTCAGAGTGCCCACTAGAAAAAGACAAGAGGAGAGGTGGGAGAAACCTTACAGTGTGGTGTATACTTGTATTGTGGGTGTTAAATCAAAATTATCAATTTTGAGTAGAAAAAAATTAAGATGATCTGGTAAGTTTTTGGTCACCCCATGGGGTATTGAACAATGGGTGTGTTGTCTATTTAAATTAATGATATAATAAACTGGATATTTGTAAGTTCCCTGAAAACAGGTTTTGACACAAAACATATTGGACGGAGCCTATTAATGACGTCATCATGCATGCCATCGGTTGGATTTCGATGCTGGTTTTATACTGGATGTATTTCACACGTTTGTGAGTACCTTTTTAATAGAATAAACCTCCTATTTCGATACTGGGCCATTGAGCTTATGTTCCTTTTCTTTTGATGGATACATGCCTACCAAGGGAAGAAAATATTGGAGCCTTGCAAAGCTTATGAGAGCCACCTAGATGTGTGCCAGAGTGTTGCTGCTGAGATTGTGGAGTCATTCATTCATGCTGTATGGACCCCTTATAATTTTGAGGTTTGCCACTTTTAGGAAGGATTTTTGCAAAGGTGGAAGTGGTGAGTCACATGCAGATGCATGATTGTGACTATCAATTACTCCAGTCCAGTCTACTTTGGGGATTTATGGAAAAACTTTTTATTGGACTTTTTATTTATTTGATTATGGACATAAACACTTTCCTTTTTATGGATTTATGAGTATTGCTTATTAATTGATACGCTTACACAACGTCGTTTTATTATATCATTGTAACGAGACCCTTGCTCGCTCGCTTCCGCTCTCCCGACACTCCTCTGCTACTAGTGAGTCAGCTTGCAGATCGCAAAGTCTGATGGTTCGCTCATCAAAGGCTCCGGGATCCGAACTACAGCTATGTGCCATTCGGAATCCATTAGAACAAACACCAGGCAAGCTGTATGTAAGTTCAAACAGGAAGACATTTTTTTGGAAGTACACAACACACTTTTATACAGAATTTGGAACATCCCGCCCCCAACAACCGTTTTCCTATTGGTCAATTGCAAAGTACATGTAGTCCTCCTTCAGGTCCTCCTTAGCCATGCAAATGAGGACTTGAAAATGAGTCAGCAGGGATTGGTCCGATAGCTTGATTAGAAGGGCTGTTACGTGTAATGAGACAGAAGCCCCAGGGGGCAATCAATGTACACAATAGCCAGACACAGAACAATGGGAGGTCATTAACACTTAACAATGCGAAAGGGGAATCCACATTCCCTCCCAATACACAACAAAAGGAAAACCTGTCTGACATTGAAAGATATGTAATATACACATCATTTAGGAAGAACAGATTTCATGGCAAATGGGAATAAATCTTTATATTCCTATATGGAGGTATGGCTGGCAAATATGACCGTCCCATCTGAAGCAATTCAAACCATTATTCCTCTGTCTTTAACTTCCAGTGACGGTGAGCACTGTCACAATCATTTATTTAAAGAGTCAGTGCACCTGTTGTTGTTCATAATTTGTGGTATATCTTGTATTCAAATATAGGGTTGCTGCAATCTATATTTGTAGAACTGCCTCCTTGAGAACTGAATTATCCACCTTTTTGGGTCCCTCTGGGTTACCGTTAGCAACTGCATGCACAAACTTAGCACTTTACGTTCAGGCTCAGTCAATGATCAGTCTAGGGGTTGTAGTTGTTTTTGTTATTTTATATTAAATAGGGATAAAAGAAGGGAAGAGTGAGATACTCCAGAATTTAACTATTCACAGTTGATGAGGACTATCTGATCTGAAGATGCAGCCAAGATGCAGATTCACCTTGCCACTAGATGAATTTAAGGTAAAGTCTGTAATGAAGACTTGATTGAGCAACTATATTCAGGGTACTCGCATAGCACCCCCTTTCATTCCACCAGCTGACACCTGTCCTCTGACTACTCTACACCGGGGTGGCCCCCTCACAGGTCAGGCCCTCAGACATGATCCCCTGTACTCACGATACTGTTTTTCCAGGTTCTCCAGTGTCTCAAACTCTCTAATCAGCTCTCCTGGACCTCTGGGTTCAGCTCCTTCCTTTTGGTCCACCAGGCCGACGGCCTGTGACCACGTGCCACCAATGCAGAGGAGATACAGCTGGAACCCTCCCTTCAGGACTCTGCTCACCAGCCAAAGACCCCGAGCACATGTGCTCCTGGCTATTATTTCACACCCCAGAATGCACGAGACAGCCAGTCTGTGTCAATCACTGAGGCTGTATCAAAGCGTCAGTACCCATTGGCCTGGTTTCCTCCACTGTCCAATATGCCTCCCTATTGGACCAGTGTGGACACTACCTAGACCAGATGAATCACACACTGAGCACCACGAACAGACCTAACTTACAGATCCTGCTCTCTGTTAAGCAGAAAGCAATATAAAATTTGCCTGCTGCTCCTCTGATAGGCAGACAGAGCCAAAAACTATACTCACTCTCTAGCACCTACCTAGAAGGGTGCTACATACTATTAGTGTGACAGCGCAGGTAGACAATTCACTTAGCCGATGAGGTAAGACATGCAACCCTCCGTGACTGCAGGTGGAGATAACCCCTTTTTCCAACCTTGATGAACTAGGTCATTCTCAATGCCCTGGGGGTCCTGATTCTGAGTCCTCTGGGGGGGCTGTCAGGTGGGTGATAACATTCTTGGTTAGGAGAAGGACAAAAACCCAGTTGATATTCTGATTGGCAGAGGAACCGGTTGAAGAGCGTGGTGGGGTTGTAGATTATCTATGGTTGGATTAGAGTTCTGATGTTGAGTCTGCCCACAAGAACACAACTTGTGGGCAGACTGGGAAATTGGTGGTTGTGAACCTTGAAATGTGAAGGAGAACTCTTTGTCATTCTACCATCATGACTCCAATCCATCCATTGACATGCCACAATCACACTACACACTCCAATGAGCACCTCTCCTGATCAAAATAGCAACAGGCTTTTTGTCTTTCTCTTACCCAAGAATGTAACGACATGATATTAAAGCTGTTAGTTATAATTAGGCCACGCTCACCGTTGTACTAAAATAATACCATCTACACAGATCTTACTGGCAGGAGCGGACAAAAAGATTCTAAATTAAAACGGATGCTTGGTCAGGCACATATTTTCACATGTTTAAGCACGTATGCATTTAAAGGCGTAAAGTGCGTAATTTTATTCTTTTGGCTAGAACACAGTTTCTCAACCATGGTTCCATGGAGGAGGAGTTCCAGAGGTTGCTAAATGGTTTTTGAGCAATTAACAATTTCAGTCTCCTAGATAACTACTGACACCGATGATGATCTTTTTAGTTATCTGTAAGGAGGCCAGGCTTCCCAATGACTACTAGTGAAAGGAGTCTCCTGTATCTTTAGAAAACGTATGCTTAGCAACAGCACAGGTCCCGCCCCCGCAGAGCTCAGGTATTCTTGGGATAGGCATTACTAGTTGCAGAGTTTACCTGTCAGTAAATTCTGGTGCTATAACCTTAACCAACAGGCCTCCAATCACTTAAAGCGGTGGTCCAGCCGCCCCCTCCAAAAATTAAAAGTTTACACATACTGTAGTTGCTGACTTTTAATATTAGGACACTTACCTGTCCTGGAGTCCAGCGATGTCACCACCGCAGCCGATGTTTCCATCGGCTGTCCGGTGCTGCTGCGGCCATTGCTGGTGAGGGAACCCGGCAGTGAAGCCTTGCGGCTTCATGGGCAGGTCCTTACTGCGCATGCGCGAAAAATTAAAAGTCAGCAGCTACACATACTGTACACATACTGTAGCTGCTGACTTTTAATATTGGGACACTTACCTGTCCTGGAGTCCAGCGATGTCAGCACCGCAGCCGATGTTTCCATCGGCTGTCCGGTGCTGCCGGCCATTGCTGGTGAGGGAACCCGGCAGTGAAGCCTTGCAGCTTCATGGGCCGGTCCTTACTGCGCATGCGCGAAGCATGCTGCGCATTCAGATTGGCTTGGCGGTGGGAGAAGGAGGAAGGGGCCAAACTTCCAAGAGACAGTGCCGCGGCACCGTCTCCCAGAAGTGGGGAAGGGTACCTGTCAAAAACAGGTACCCACTCCCCCCACCCCCCTGAAAGGTGCCAAATGTGGCACCAGAGGGGGGGAGGAAGCAAACGAGTGCTTTAACAGGATGGGGACGGGGAGAAGTGTATAGACTCCATCTCCAATTAACAAGTGATCTGCATTTTATGTAGAAACCCCTTTAAATGAGCATGCAGTAAAAAATAAAGGCTATATTCATAAGTTGCTGAACACTCTAAAGATTTTTTCTTTTTTTTTTTTTTTTTTTATTGGTAAAACAAATACCTTTTGGATAAAACAGCTGAATATGTATAATTGCAAAACATTAAATGTGCTTCTAGCTTGAATATTTCAATTTAAGCGAAATCTGGGTGTACTGCGGCACAGAAAAACATAATTAAGCTCTGGGAAGAGGAGAAAAAAAATTGTTAGAGAGAAGGAAGGAACAGTTTGTAAAAATAAATTAACCCGTATGTCGAAATGATAACCAAATTATCCCGCTACACGCCGGACTTTTGGGAAGTCCTTTAAAAATACAATACGTGTAATACCTTTATGAGATCCTGCAAACTGAAACATTTTTTTTTTTAAATAAACCTTTAATACTCAGGGGAAGTTATTTTCCTATAAACAGTTGAAGTCCTGTCAACAAGTCCACTGGAGCGTGCAAAAATAATCCGTATTTCAGCCTGAATGGCTGACAACAGGTACTTCAAGGTCACAGGAGAACAGGAAATGTAAATACAATGTCTCTCTTAGAAATATATAGTATAGTATATAATATATAAAATAAATATATATATATATATATATATATATATATATATATATTATATATTAGTGATCGACCGATATCAGTTTTTCGTTGCTGATACCGGTACCGATATTTTTGCCGATATTGGCTGATATTTTAATACATTTAAAAAAAATTTATTTTTTATTTTTATCACTTGAGAGGTACTCTTGTGGAGGGATCTGGGGATCTAAAAGACCCCAAACCCCTCCTCTGCACCTAAAAGCATTCAAAACGCCAATTTGGCTGTTTTGAATGCTGTCATTTTTTTTTAATCTGGTGCCGAGTACCCGGAAGTGATGTCATGACATCACTTCCGGGTTTTTACATGGAAACCCGATCAGAGCCGAATGCAGTTTTGATCAGGTCTTCGGCGGCCGTGCAGGTTGGTTGCCCAGGTCTCCCAGTGGGACGGGAGACCCGGGCGAGCCGCGGAAGGCAGCGGGAGGGGGGGGGAACGTCCCCTCCCGCTCCTTGTAATAGCAGCCGAGCGGCTTCTCAGCCGCATCGGTTGTCATTAGAAGACAGCCGACCGTCGGCTATGGACGCCGGTACCGGGGTGATGCCTCTAGCTGCAGCCATCACTCTGGTACAAACACTTTCCCGAAATATTGGCAATATCGGTCACCTTTGTGGCCGATTCCGATATATCGGGGAAAGTGCATATCGGCCCTCAATAAATTGGCTTTGCCGATAATCAGTCGATCACTAATATATATTTCTGCTTACTAACCTATCACATTAAAAGGTTAATTTGTCTTCACCAAAATACCTACCCAGGTATTTGCAGGTTTGACAAAAGTTAGATAATAACCTTGCTATAAGTGTAGGCCACTTACGAACCTTCTGAGGCCTGGCTCCCAGAGATGGCATCCCCCAATTCTGTCTTGTTGCTAGGATGTCGCTAAGACAATCCTAGCAGATCCAAATCCCCTTGCATAGGTGCTCTCTCATCTGTTGCAGAAGCTCTGAGCTCAGCAAAGCTGCAATGGAGGAGACCATGAACAGACCACGTATTTACCGTGGTTTAAGAACTTGCTCTTTTGATGGTAGGCATGAGCACCAGCACCATGGGCATCCGCAGAACTTTTTCCAAGGGAGGGGGCATCATTTTAAGGTCAGCCATGCTCCACCCTTTTCAACAATGTCATGGATTGGGGGGGGGGGGGGCTAGTCATTACCACATAAAGTGCAGGCATTCAAAGGTTTGAGAAACCTGATGCAAAAGCAAAGCTGACCCTCTCTGTTTTGGGTCCATGCAGGCAGCACATGCATGCACACGAGGTCAGTACGTGCTGTGACGTCACGTGTCGTGCCTCTGTGTGCGGGGCCACAAATCTCCTCAATTTCCTTGCCCCGGGCTCCCCCTCTCCTGGAATGATAGCACTGGGGCCTGGGGCTGAGGACAGTGGTCCTCACAGCTGCTGTCAGTCACAGAGCGAGCCGCGACTCACAAATATTTATTATAAAAGGGGAAAAATAAGCCGCTCTGTACCAGTTTTCAGAGCGCTGATCATTACCCGCCACCTCTCTCCTCCTCTCGGCCTCTCCTCCTCCCCTCCCAACTGACAGCGGGTAATCCTCAGCCCCGCCTGCTGCAGGCAGCTGTCAGACAGGGAGAGGAGAGAGCTGGCAGGTCATGTGAGCAGCGATCGTTGTTCTGAAAACCGGAAAAGAGTGGCTTATTTTTTTAAAACACATACACAGACACAGGGGCACACAGGGGCACACAGGTTCATTAAACAGACCAGACAGGATAGTATAAAGTGGCTTAACAACCACTTTAAAGGGGAAGTTGAGATTACAGGGGGGCACATTCCCCCTTGCCCCCCCCCCCCCCCATGACCAGCACTAAGGGAGTGCCACTTCCTAGCAACAAGGCAGGATAGGGGAGGCCATCTATGGGAGTTTTTTGGCCAGGCTTTGGGAGGTACAGTATGTTAATAGCCTACATCTATAGAAATAGCATTATTCATATTTAGTCAAAGCTGTACAGTTTGTTTTTATCTACAGACACTCCAGTCTAAAACGTAAAATAACCTAAACGTTACCCATTATTGGGAAACCTGAGCCTGGGACAATGCACACAACCACCTTGATAAAATCAACCTCACATCAAAGCCCTCCTTTACAGCAAAGGTTTTTCCATCAGATCAGAGGCTCTCCCCTCATATCAGAACCCCCTTTTACATCAGAGGTCCTGCATCACATCAGAGGTCCCCCCCATCACATTAGATCCCCCCTTTCACATCAGAGGTTCTCCCATAATATGAGAACACCTCTTCACAACAGAACACCACTGTACATCAGATTTCCTCCTTCATATCAGATTACCCCTATACATCAGAGGTTCTCCCATCATTAGAACACTCCTGCAGAACAGAGCAACCCTGAATATAAGATTCCCTCCTTCATATCAGAGTTCCCCCATAACATCAGAGGTTCTCCTATCACATCAGAGAATATATATATATATATATATATATATATATATATATATATATATATATATATTGTGACGGGAAGTCAGGTAAATCTGTGGATGTAGTCACAGACAGGAGATACATTTCCACCTGGTTTAGAAAATTCACCAATTACTATAGTGTGTCGGCTGAAGAGAGATTAGAGCAGGAAATTGAAAACCATTCAGCTGTTCAGAATGAGGAAATGAAGGCCTCTATAATTTGTCCAAAGGAAGTCTAAGGATTGCTGCCTCCTGCCGCTGTGTGGGCATGGGGAGAGGAGGACAGTCAGATGTGTGCCCCCTGAAAGCTGTGTGAGCATGGGGAAGACCTCCTGAAGCAATGTGGCTGAGGAGGGTAACAAGTGTGAAGACTACTCGAAGTGAGCTCTTGGATCGTTTCTATGTGTAAAGAAACCAATGGACATTTCCTGTGTGAAGGGGAAATTAATTAAGACTGAAGACTACTCAAGGTGAGGTCTTGAACTATTTCTATGTGGAAGAAAATAAATGGACTATTGAGTGTCTGCTGTAGGATCAGCAAAGTTTGCTCCAACAGTAGGTTGGAGACAGACTCCGTAGATAGGTTCCGGTATGTGAGAAGGTAGCCGCCCACAGTGGCAAGGATTTATTTTATTTATGTTTATTTTGAATTATGCTGTTTTTGGAGCTTGCACTTGTGTGAAGAGATCTTGCAAGAATAAAACCTTACACTGTTGTTTTCAACCACTTCTCGGCTATCTCCCTGTGTAACGAACACCCCCAAGGGGTCATCCACGCCTACCACTGAGCTAATCTCTCACAATATATATATATATATATATATATATTTTTTTTTTTTTTACGTTTCCTATCACTGTCTAAAGCTTCTATGTGCAGAATTTAATCCTTTACTCAATAGTGGAAGAATGATGCTACTTCTTTCTGACTTAATGTAAATAGCTAGCTAGATGGCAAAAATATCTAAATGGACATAGTAGGGAATCCACAAAACCTGTACTAGGTTGTCAGAGAAGACCAAGTTGTTAGCAACTAGAGCAGGGTTTCTCAACCAGGGTTCCATAGAACCCTAGGGTTCCTCCAGAGGTTGCTAGGGGTTCCTTGGGCAATGAGCAATGTCTGCCTCTCAGATGAGTTCCCACTGACAACATTGACATTTTTAGCTATCTGTAAGGTGGTAATTATTCCCAATGTCCACAAGTGTAAGGAGCATTCGTCCCACTGACCATTACACTAATGTATCATGAGTTATAGATATAGTTATTTTTAGCAGGGGTTCCCTAATTGCCGGTTCACACTATTACGACTTGCCAGGCGACTTGGCCAGCCTGGCAAGTTGCGCACCGTCGGGTCCATTGAGTAGTACAGGACCGGTTCTAATAGGAATGGCACAAGTCGCTCCGACTTAGAAAAAGGGTCCTGTACAACTTCGGGGCAACCTGGAGGCGACTTTCATAGACATTAATTATATGAAGTCCGTGCAAGTCGCGCCAAAGTCGTGGTGCACGCGACTTCACAGGTCGCCCCCGAAGTCGGAGCGACCTAATGTGAACGGGGGCTTAGACTGAAAAGCTTTTTCCAGGTGTGTTGAAACCTCCCCTCTGTGTTGAAAAGGTTGAGAAAGGCTGAACTGGAGGATTACACACCAGCTATCATCTATTGCCATTGCCATTGCCATCAGTGTATATTCTAGGAGTCTGGTAAGTTTAAAAGAACCTTCCAGCCAAACCAGAATATGGAATACAGGCATTGTCTATCTGGTTTAATATTTGTCTTTTATCTTGGTATTGCTTGAGGATAGCTAGATGATGCTCAAAGCAGATAGATAATGCCCATATTCCATGTAATAGCTAAGCTGGAAGGTTCCTTAAAAGCACTTTGCTTGCCTTAACCCTGCCCTTGGGGCACTATTCCCCCTACTTGCATTAACGATGAGACACCATTACTTCCACTAACACAAACAGTGAGGCCAACTGAAACCAATGAGGGGGCACTAATTATTCTACTGACACCAATGATAAGGCACCTCCTTCCACTGACACCAACAATAGGGAACTATTCCTCCCACTGACACCAACAATGGGGCACTAATCCTCCCACTGACACCAACGATGGGGCACTAATCCTCCCACTGACACCAACGATGGGGCACTAATCCTCCCACTGACACCAACGATGAGGCACAATTCCTCCCACTGACACCAACGATGGGGCACAATTCCTCCTACTGACACCAACAATGGGGCACAATTCCTCCTACTGACACCAACAATGGGGCACTAATCCTCCCACTGACACCAACGATGGGGCACTAATCCTCCCACTGACACCAACGATGGGGCACAATTCCTCCCACTGACACCAACAATGGGGCACAATTCCTCCCGCTGACACCAACAATGGTGCACAATTCCTCCCACTGACACCAACGATGGGGCACAATTCCTCTTACTACTGACTACAGGAGCTATGTCATTTTTTTACTCCCAAGGAAGCTAGAAGATTTTCTACTCCCACTGGCCACATTCCGGCCCCCTAAAGTTTGAAGGACTGTAAACTGGCCCTTTGTTTAAAAATTTTGGAGTCCTCTGCTGTAAACATATCAGGCCCATAGTCTTGAACTGATGGTACTTTCAATATTTGATAAGTAATACTACTGCTATGACTGCCATAGCACCCGGACCAGCAGATGTGACAACCCATACGCTGTCCTCATAAGGCGTCCCCATTATTTTCCAGCAATGGTTTATAGCCTACATAGCTCATATCAATACACTCCGGAGACGTGAGGCATTAAAATGCATTGTTTATTCCTGCTGTTGCACCGGCTTGGTCTCAGTAAACTTGATTGAGAATTATGAACTTTATATAAATTTATAGGTGATATAGAAACAGCATTGCTTTCAGCAAGAATTTCAGGCTACATATATTTATGAACTGAACAGATTTACAGCATCTAAATCCCTCTGGAGTTTACTGGTGTACTTTCTGAAAAATATATGGTGTCTACGACCCGTGAGTTTTTTTTTTTTTTTGGACAAGTGAGAGAAGAGGCCTGAGAGGCAACGTCCTGACTGTAGATGAGCCTTTCTCAACCTTTTTACCCCAGAGGAACCCCTGAATCATTTTTCAGGTATCAGGGAACCCCTGCTAAGATTAGTTTATTGAAGGTCATTGGGAAAATGCCCCTTCCATTAGTAGTGGTAAGTAGGAAGAAAGCCAACCTTACAGGGGTGGATAGATTGACACCTTTGCAGTCATGTTGCTGGCTGTGCCAAGTGCCGTTGGTCCTGGAACTATGCAGGCACCATCAGATATAAGGTCAGTTAGCCAAAGCTTAAGGAACCCTTGGCTATCCCTGGAGAAAATAGTTGAAAATGGCTGTTGTAGATGTAGACGCCTATAGTGGCTAGGGATGATCGAACGGTTCGAGTCGACCATCGGTTCGACCCGAACATTGACTGTTCGAAATTTGGCCGAATTCCGAACTTTTCGCGGAAAAAGTTCAGAATTCGGTAACCAGAACCGACCAAAATACAATGGGACAGGAACTGGGCTTTTAAAGCCCGTGATTGGACCAGAAACATCAGTAAAAGCCAATTGAGGGGGCAGGAGAATGCTAGGAATGTGATTGCAGTGGTGTTGTATATTCTAGGATCATTGTTTTTACTATAGATCACATTTTATTCACTCTATGTTTGATGATTGTATACATCTATAGTACCTTGATTTATTTATTTATTTATTTAATTAAATTACACGAACACACGTGATTGAATCAAGATCATTTTAATATTTCACCACTTGGAGCACATTTTAATACATTTATACTAATTGAATCCACATTTTTATACACTTAAATTTGATTATATTTTTAGAAGACTAGTTATTCACGTCCCAGAAGCGCAGTATCCCCCACCCTTTATCTTGAGTTTCACACTGCATGGTTTCCAGTACCGATACATGCAGCATCTGGGATAGGTCTATTTAACTACATATTTCCCCAGACAGAGCAGGACTCATCACATATATCTTTATAGTATTGAATACGCCCCCCAGTATATAACATAGCCCGCCAAATCTCTAGCACTGTAATACAGGGGCTGTGGAAGAGAGTGGAAGCAGTTCTGTTACTCCTGCTGCAAAAGTGTCATTTAGCAATTATTAGTGTGAGGAAAGGGATATGCAGTGTAGTTAGGGTACTATTTTCCACTATAGTTAGATTCAATAATCTAGTTTCTGTAGGGAAAGTGTTAGGTGTCAGGGTGACCGTAGTGTAGTGTAGGGTGAACTGACTCTGACTGCTATGACAGGGTGACCAAACACTTCCATGTCAGGGTGACCGCCAGAGAAAAAAGATTGTTTGTCTTAGAATTGCAGTAGAGCAGGGATGTGGCTCCGTTACTTTCACACCTGGTCGTTTTTGTTTCAGGCGTTTATTGGGCTTTTTTGTGGACGTCTTTGGAGGCATGACATCTGAACTTCTGTGTAGGGGTATATATACACACACACATGTGTGTATACATATATATATATATATATATATATATATATATATATATATATATATATATATACACACACATACACACAAATAGGTGTAAAAGTAGCGGAACCCCATCCTTGCGCTAATGAAATTATTTGCAGGGATGGGGTTCCGCTCCTATCACACCTATATGTGTGTATGTGTATATATACAACTCAATATTGAACCCTACGGACTAAGACTGGGATGCCATTAACCACTTCAATACAGTGCACTCTCACCCCCTTCCTGCCCAGGCCAATTTTCAGCTTTCAGCGCTGTCACACTTTGAATGACGATTGCGCGGTCAAGCTACACTGTGCCCATATTACATTTTTATAATTTTTTTTCACACAAATAGAGATTTCTTTTGGTGGTATTTAATCACCGCTGGGTTTTTTATTTCTTGCAAAAATAAAAGACAGAAAATTTTGATTAAAAAAAAAAGTTTTTCTTATTTCTGCGATTAAATTTTGAAAATAAGTAATTTTTCTCCTTCACTGATGTGCGCTGATGAGGCGGCACTGATGGGCACTGATGAGGTGACACTTACGGACACTGATGAGGTAGCACTGATGAGGAGGTACTAATATGCCTTACTGATGGACACTGATAGTTGGCACTGATAGGCGGCACTGATGAGCACTGATAGGCGGCACTGATGAGCACTGATAGGCAGCACTGATGGGCACTGAAAGGTGGCACTGATAGGTGGCACTGATGGGCACTGGCGGGCGGCACTGATGGACACTGACCGGCAGCACTGATGGGTACTGACAGGCAGCACTGATGAGCACTAATAGGCTGCATTGATGGGAACTGATGAGGTGGCACTTATTGGCACTGATGAGGTGGCACTTATGGGCACTTATGAGGTGGCACTGATTAGAAGGTACTAATATGCAGCACTGTTGGGCACTGGCAGGTGGCACTGATGAGCACTAATATGGAGCACTGATGGGCACTGAGAGGCAGCACTGATGGGCACTGATAGGTGGCACTGATGGGCACTGGTGGGCGGCCCTGATAGGCACTGACAGGCATCACTGATTGGGTACTGACAGGCAGCACTGATGAGCACTGATAGGCTGCACTGATGGGAACTGATGAGGTGGCACTTATGGGCACTGATGAGGTGGCACTGATTAGAAGGTACTAATATGCAGCACTGATGGGCACTGGTAGGTGGCACTGATGAGCACTGATAGGCAGCACTGATGGCCACTGAGAGGCAGCACTGATGGGCACTGAAAGGCGGCACTGATGGGCACTGATAGGTGGCATTGACGGGCGGCACTAATGGACACTGACGGACGGCACTGATGGACACTGACGGGTGGCACTGATGAGCACTGACAGGTTGCACTGATGGGCACTGACAGGCGGCACTGATGGACATTGATGGGCAGCACAGATGAGCAGGCACTGACTGGCAACACTATCTTCATGTGCATGTAAAGGCAGGTGTCCCAATATTTTGGAGAGTATAACGTATATACAGTATATATTCTAAAGCTTTTAAAAAGACGCACAGTAAAACATCACTTGGTTGTTAAACTTTGACCGAATGTATCCATGGAAACAACAAAGATACAACATACTGCATCTAGAGATGAATAGGACCCATTAAAATGCATATTACGGAAACACATAGAAGAGATTGTTACAGTACAAAGCCATAGATGCAGTGGCGTAGCGTGGGTTGTCAGCACCCGGGGCAAGGCAAGTAATTTGCGCCCCCTAACCCGCGGGATTTTAGCACTCGAGTCTCTTCCACTAGATTAGTTAACGAAACCCTTACCCCCTAAGCACATGTATTGTTTGTTATGAAAATACTGATGTAATTAAAGTAAAATGCATCTAAATACAAGTTTGAATGACCAGCGTGCCCCCTTTCAATGCAGAGAGACCAGCGTGTCCCCTTTCAATGCAGAATGACCAGCGTGCCCCCTTTCAATGCAGAGAGACCAGCACGCCCCCTTTCAATGCAGAATGACCAGCGTGCCCCCTTTCAATGCACAGAGACCAGCGTGCCCCCTTTCAATGCACAGAGACCAGCGTGCCCCCTTTCAATGCAGAGAGACCAGCATGCCCCGACCCGCCATTTTCAGCCATAGGGCGGCTGCGCTGGACATCTCCCAGCCTAAAGATGGAGGCAGCCACAGACAGTGTGTGAACTGTGTGTGTCATAGTCAGACAGACAGAGTGACACTGCGGATGCGCCCCCCCAGATGTTGCGCCCGGTGCGGCCCGCCCCCCCTGCACCCCCCACGCTACGCCACTGCATAGATGGGCTCTTTGTATTTGTGACGCACTCAGCTCTGGGTCCCCGATGCCAGCTTTGTCTATGAGTAGACATGCAGTGACCCCACCGCTCTGTTGGTGCGGAAGCTCAGGGCATTTGCTCTGGATAAAAGATGGCGCTCCCTTTTAGAATTAGGGGGGGGGGGGGGGAATTACAAAAAACAGTCTCTGGAGGATCACAGTTCTCTATCGTTCCCCAGGTTTTGATCCTAATTCATTCCAACCAGACTTCAAACAACGGAGAAATGTTTTAAAAAATTCATTGTTGTGTTGGGGGGAAGTTCCCACCCATCTTTGATGTTCCTCTTGATTTCCTGTTTTATGCATACACTTAAGTTTGCAAACCCTCTCCCGCGCGCGGTTTGAAGTTTCGCTCCCGCAAACGAAAAAAAATGTGAGTTCTCTTTTTACTCCGGCAAATAACCAAAGGACAACGGCGACGCGCTAAAATATAAAGGGAATAGGAAGAAAGAGATCTGAGACACCTGCTTGATGTGTTAAACGGAACTCCGGGCAGATATAAAAGACACATTAATGGAGCTCTGCATTCATTAATAAATCATTCAATGTATCTTTTCTTTTTTTAATCCAACGGAAATGTACTGAATGCACAACTCCCAACTTTTTGAGATGGGAGCGAGGAACGCCTATTGACAAAACTAAGTAGGCATAGGACACACCCCCTGCCACGCCCCCTAAAGGAGAATTTTACAACAAAAAAGGATTAGTTAACTACTTAAAGAGGTTGTAAACTTTTTTTTTTTTTTCACCCTGCAAGAGAAACATATAATGAGCTAGTATGTATCGCATACTAGCTCATTATGAAATACTCACCTTAGAACGAGCCCCCGCCGTGCCGTCCGCTTACCTGTATGATGGGCGACATGTCCAGTCGCCCGTCTTCCGGGATCGCGGCATCTGGCCATCTGATTGGCCGGAGCCGAAGGTGACGTCACTCCCGCACACGTGTGCGGGAGCCGACGGTCACGGCACGGAGCTCCGAAGGAACGGCACGAGCGCCCGTTCCTTCAGAGCGCATGCGCCAGTGATGTCACTGGATGCATGTAAGGTAAATATCTCCTAAACGGTACATGTTTAGGAGATATTTACAGTACCTATAGGTAAGCCTTATCATAGGCTTACCTATAGGTAAAAGTATCAGAGGAGGGTTTACTTCCTCTTTAAGCCCCGGAGGATTTGGCTGCTCAAAGACCAGGGCCTATTTTGCGATTCGGCACTGCATGACTTTAACGGACAATTGCGCGGTCGTGTGATGCTGTACCCAAATTAATTTGACGTCCTTTTTTCCCACAAATGAAATTGGGGTCCTTTTTTTACCCACAAACAGAGCTTTCTTTTGGTGGTATTTGATCACCTGTGCGATTTTTACTTTTTGCGCTATAAACAAAAGAAGAGCGACAATTTTGAAAAAATAACATTATTTTTCGCTGTTTTTTATATGAAATTCCCCATATAAAAAATGTAAAAATAAAAATTCTTTTAACATTTTAGGCCAATTTGTTTTCTGCTACATATTTTTGGTGAAAAAAATCACAATAAGCGTATTTTGATTGCTTTGCACAAAAGTTATTGCGTTTACTAACTACGGGAAAGATTTATGTCATTTTTATTATTTTTTTTTTAACTAGTGATGGCGGCGATCTGCAATTTTTTTTTGCGGGACTGCGACATTGCGGCGGACAGATCGGACCCTTGACTGACATTTTTGACACTTTTGGGGGTACCAGTGACATCACTACAGTAATCAGTGCTATACATATGCACTGTTACTGTAAAAATGACACTGGCAGGGAAGGGGTTAACTTTATTAGTGATCAAGGGGTTAAGTGTGTCCCTAGGGGCGTGATTCTAACTGTAAAGGGGCGTGGCTTGTGATGTAACCACACAGATATACAATCCTACATAGCAGGATCGTATGATCTCTGTTGTTACACCAGGGAGAATGACAGACGGCTGTGTTTACATCAGCCGCCTGCCTTTCTCCCTCTCCAGCGGGAGATTGCGAGTGGCCGGCGGACATCGGAGCCGCCGGTCACTCGCGCAGGGATGACAGTGAATGAGCGGGGGCGGGAGCATGCCTTCGGCGGCGCGTGCTCGCCCCCTATTGGCTTGCGGGCTAGTGACGTATCCATACCTCACTTTGCCCAGGAGGGCCTGACCGCCACAGTATATGTACTTGCGGCGGTCAGCAAGTGGTTAAACCCATGTGTCTTTTTTTTTTTTCTTTTTACAACTATTATTCCTTCATTCTGGCTTTCAACATTTACAAATGCAGCAATTTAGAAATCAGATAAAAAGTGCATTTTATATACAACTATATAGATCAGACCAAAATGAGGGACAAATGAGGAGGAAAGAGGGACTTTTTTTTCCGAATCAGGGACAGACCCTCGAAATCAGTGACAGTTGGGAGCTATGCTGAATGGGATTTGGTATAAGACTCTTGCAATTCCCTGTACAGTAGCATTCAGACAGGGAAAGGTAGGGGGCACCACCGGTCAGGTTGGTTCGTGTTTTTACTGCCCCTCCTCACAGCCTACCTGCCACTCAGGTTCAAACACATTGCTGCGATGCCACAAATTTACCACTTGCCGACCATCGCAGATATATGGCGACAGGTCAGCAGGTTTCTGCGAATCGCTGTACCTGTATAACCATTTGGCCCACTCAGCACAGAGGAACAAACAATGATTTCTTCAGAATAACAAAAGATAGGAATCTGCAACAAAGTTTGTTATAATCCTTGTAATGTACAGAGATCACCCAGAGGGGAAAGTTTTTTTCTCAACAAAAGTGGAGTTATGTTTTAAGGTTTTTCACCATAATGCATTCTATGCATTAAGGTAACAAAATCTTCTGTGCTGCAGTTCCCCACCAGACCCCCTAATACTTACCTGAGCCTGATCCGATCCACAGATGTGAACGAGCGTAGCGGCTCCCACCACTGTCTCTCTCCTCATTGGACAAACTGATAGCAGAGAGCTGTTCTCACATATATCCAGTGACAGTGGGGGTGGGGGGCAGGGCTGTGTCCCGCTGCTCCACCGGTGCCCCCAGGGAAAGTGGCTTTCTGTGGGGGCACCCGGTGAAGAGGAGGGGCCTGGAGCGCTGGCAGGGGACCTCAGAAGAAGAGAAATGGGGCTGCTCTGTGCAAAATCATTGCACAGGGCAGGTAAGTATACCGTGTTTGTTATTTTTATATATATATATATATATATATATATATATATAAATATCATATATATTTTTTACATATATTTTTTACGACCACTTTGATGGCACCTCAAGCGCGGTGCAATTTTGCCACAATTGTTATGTCATGTGAGAAAAATGCACAGAAATCGTGACAAAGCATGTGTGAAAAAATAGTGCAAAACTGGTCACCCAAAAAAGGTGCAGGAGCTTCAAATAAATGGGCTACCCTATGTGCCATGGTAGCGCCGGGACAAGGCCATCCAGTGCCTAGGGCAAAGAAGCCAAGCGTCAGGGCTCCCCCATCCCTGCAAAAAACAATTGCGCCCACGGCAGCCGTCCCTCCTGCCCAACCCTTGTCCCGGCTTTGGTGCCATGCATGGAAATGCAGCAAAAGCACCCAACAAGGAAAAAAAAATTGGCAAACAGCTTCTCCGCTACATGAGGCGTGAATGACTAGGGGGCAGTGTAGTGCCTGATTAAGCGCATCACATGGCTCCCTTTTTTTTTTTTTGCTCGTTTTGTACAAGCTTTCACCGCAATGTCAGGTAACATTATGCGTTTATAAAACAAAGTGCGTAGCGCATTAAAGGCAATCAAAGTCTGTAAGCAAGTGTCAAATATAAAAGTCCAAAAAAATAGTTCATAAACATTGGATCCGTGAATGAAGGTACAACAATAGATCACTCGTGAAACACCCCCACCACCAGAAAGATTGGGCACTCACCAGATGATGTTGCTCCCATCACAGTAGCACAAGAGCCTTAAACGTAATGAGCTTGGATTAACTCTGGATGCCAACAGAAAGAATGAACCTCAGACAAACCCCCACACCAGTATCCAACTAGAAGTAAATAGCTCAAAAAGAGCCCAGAAGCGGAATCATTGTGTAGTATATTTATTAGGGCATAGCATAAACAAAGAGTTAAAACAGCAAACTTTCCATAAGACACCCGGAATCGCACAGCAGCAGGGATGTCAAATGCCAAAAGAGAGGCTGATGCATTTCGTCCTGTGGTCACAGACCCTGTGACCACGTCCATTAGGACGAAACGCATCAAATGCCAATAGAGAGCTCTGACGCATTTCGTCCTGTGGTCACAGACCATGTCACCACGTCCATTAGGACGAAACGCATCAGCCTCTCTTTTGGAATTTGAAGTCTCTGCTGATTTGCGATTCCAGGTCGCCAGCAGCGTGCTATGTGAGTCTTATGGAAAGTTTGCTGTTTTAACTTTGTTTATGCTATGCCTTAAAAAATATACAACACAATGATTCCGCTTCTGGGCTCTTTTTGAGCTATTTACTTCTAGTTTGATACTGGTGTCGGGGTTTGTCTGAGGTTCATTCTTTCTGCTGGCATCCAGAGTTAATCCAAGCTCATTACGTTTAAGGCTCTTGTGCTACTGTGATGGGAGCAACATCATCTGGTGAGTGTCAAATCTTTCTGGTGGTGGGGGTGTTTCACGAGTGATCTATTGTTTCACCTTCATTCACGGTTCCAAAGTTTATGAACAATTTTTTATATTTATGAGACTTGCTTACAGACTTTTGTTGCCTTTAATGCGCTACACTCTTTGTTTTATATACATTTTATGCTGGTTAGGTATACCCAGGGCTTTTTTTCTCAGAGAATAGGTGCAGGAACACCCCTTTCTGAGTCACCAGTGGCGGCCCATCCATTGGGGGTGCAGGGGCGCTGCCCCCCCCCCCCATCCATGCGTCCGACCCCCTAATCTACATGCAGGGCGCCGGACGCATGGATTCCAATGGTTTTTTTTTGCTTTAAGCACGGGATTATAGCCAGAGGCTCAAAAAGGGCTCAAAAAAGGGTGTGCTCAGGGTGCAGAGCATTGCTCCCTGAGCCCACCCAGTTGTGTGACAATAGCAAATGAATATTTGCTATTGCCACCCTGATTCTCCTCCTGGCCAATCAGGAAGCGGGTCCTGAGACCTGTTTCCCAATTGTCTGAAAGGAGAGGCCATGCTATTGCCCGAGGAGGAGGAGGGAGGAGACGCAGGGGAAGCCCACGAAGAAGACTGAGGGGGAAGCCACCGACACCGCCGCTGCCTGCCCAGGGTGAGTGAGCCGGCGACCGGGGGAGTTTAGGTGTGCGGGCTGGAGCTAGTGTGGACCGGGGGGGAGGGGATATGGTGTCTGCTATAGGCCCATGGAGCACCGGCCGCCACTGCGAGTCACCCATTGTCTCCGCCTCCCTACCCACCTCCTGCACCATTCCTTGGTTCTACCCTCTACCCACCTCCCAAGTACTGCTCATTTTAGAGAAGATAGAACCATGTAACAATTGGGGTACTATGTAATTGGTATGGAATTTGTTAATAACAAGAAAAAAAGTAAACTAGATCACATGCAGCCAGCAACAATGAACCACCCGAAACTAAATACCCCCTCCATCAGCAACAAAAGACCTCCAGCAGCAACAGATTTTCCTGCAGCCAGCACCAATAGACTCTCCAGCAGCCAGCAACAATGTATTACTCGCAACAAAATCACCCCTCTTCAAGCAACAATAGACCCCCCTCCCCCAGCAGCAACAACAGATTTTCCTGCAGCCAGCACCAATAGACTCTCCAGCAGCCAGCAACAATAGACCCTTCCCCAGCAACAATGTATTACTCGCAACAAAATCTTCCCTCCCCTAGAAACAATAGAACCCCCCAGCAGCAACAACAGATTTTACACACAGTGCAGGATTTTTAATTACTTGTCTTTAACATTATGCGTTGCACTCCCCATCATTGCCGTGCGATTCGGGCTGGTGCGCTGCCATAAAATGCATTATTATAGCAGCACGCTGCAGCGCAGTGCTAGAGTGAATGGGGCACATAGGAAGCAACAATGTTCCCTATGTGTCCTGGCAGCGGCAGACGTTTTACAATGCAGTAAAATGTATATCGCCACATGTAGTGTGAATTGGCACTCTAGCGACACTTGTGCATTTTTGAAGTGGCACCATTCACTTGAATAGGCTGCCCTCTGCTCCATAGCCCAAAGTAGCTCCAAAATAGCTCCAAAATAGCTCCAAAATAGCTCCAAAGTAGCTCCTGTACCTTTTTGGGGGGGGGGGGGCTTTGGGACGTTTTTGAACCACGCACTTGGTTGCACGGCACATCACCTCTTTTCTTAGTGTGTTCAGGGGGTGCCATTAAGAATTAGGGGGCACCCAATTGCACGTTGCGTCTTTTAGCATGCTTTTTGCGCTTTAGTTAAAGGGGTCCTGCTGGTTCTAGACTAGGCAGGTTCTGGCGCCGTTCTTTGTCCATGCGGTGCGTGCCAATCTCATGTAGTGCCCTATGTTTTTGAAATGCTTTGAAGCTCTCCTATAAGCTTCTTAGAACATTGCACCGGCTGTGACCACCATTGTGTGCAGATAAACGGCTTCTTGTTTGTTAGGAAGAGAAAAAAGAATAATAAATTATTTAGCACAAAAGCCGCAGTTCAAACGTTTGCACTCCAGATGCCGGATTTATACTTTAACTCCGGAAGATTTACCCCCTTCATGACCAGGAGATTTTTTGCGATACGGCACTGCGTTAATTTAACTGAAAACTGCGCCGTCCTGCAACGCTGTACCCAACTAAAATTTATATAATTTTTTTCCCACAAATGGAGTTTTCTTTTGCTGGCATTTGATCACTTCTGCAGTTTTTTTTTTTTGCACTATAAACAAAAAAAAAATTAAAACAATTTGAAAAAAAAAACAATATTTTTTACTTTTTTTTTTTTTTTTTTTTTTTTTTAATCAGATCATTTTTATTGAAGTTTTGAAACAAAAAAATAGAAAAACATACACAACAAAAGAGGAAAAAAAAAAAGGAAACAACGCTCTCAAGCAATGCAGAGTCCCAGTAGCACATGGTACACAGCAATCAAGCGACTTGAGTAATATTTTTGACTTTCTGCTATAAATCATATCCAATGAAAAAATGCAAAAGAAAATTGAATTTCTTTATCAATTTAGGCCAATATGTATTCTACATGTTTTTGGCAACAAAAAACCCATTAAGCGTATATTGATTGGTTGGCGCAAAAGTTATCGCGTCTACAAACTATGGTATGTATAGTATGCTGGAATTTTTTTTTTTTTCATTTTTTTTAAACTAGTAATGGTGGCGGTCAGCGACTTATAGCGGGACTGCGATATTGCAGCGGACATTCGGACACTACCGAGACTTGACACTTTTTGGGTGACCAGTGACACTAATACAGTGATCAGTGCAAAAAAATGTGCACTGTCACTGTACTAATGACACTGGCTGGGAAGGGGTTAACATCAGGGTCAGTCAAAGGGTTAAGGCACACAGGCTAGGCACACAGTTAACTGTCAAAGGGTTAACTGTGTGCCTAGCCAGTGTTTTTGTGTAAACTGTGTGCTGCTTTTACTAAGGGAAGTGATTAATTTTTTGTCACAAAGCGGAAAAAAATCATTACTATTATTATTATTATTATCATCACTACTGTTGCTATTAATATTATCTTTTATTATTAATATTATTATTACTTTCACTACCTTTTCTACTACTACTATTGTTATCTTTTTTACTACTATTATTATGATTTTATGATTATTATTACATTCTGTTTGTTTTGTTTTTTTTATTATTTTTATTTTGCGTGTAGTCTGTTTTTTTTTTTTTTTTTTTTTTTTTACAAGCTGGCTACTTTCTCTCTCTCTTTTTGTTTTTTTCTTATACTTTACTTTACTTACTCATGTTTGTAAATTGAATGAATAACACAAAAATATTTGAATAGTCAAAGTGCTGCAAGATGTTATTTTGCTAATATTTATGTTCAGGTAAGCTTTTTAACTTTTTTTAGAAAACTGCATTATCAAGGGAAAAACAAAGTATTATTATCTATTCTTATCATTATTATTTCACTAATTTCACTACTATTACTATTATTGGTATTATTATTATTATCATTATTATTATTAGAAGTAGTAGTAGTATATGTTACTATTATTAATAATATTACTTTTACTATTATTACAATTAAGTTTTTTTTTTTTTTTAATTGTACTATTATTGTTATTTTTACTACTACTATTATTATTATTTTTCTGCATTTAGTCAGCGTTTTGCTACACTTTGACATCCTAATGGCTCGGGTCTCACTTGTAAATGATACGTTTAATGGATAACAAAACAAAAATGTAATGGTCAAAGTTTTGCAAGTAAGGCTCCGTTCACATGTAGGCATTTTGGGGAGTTTTTCTGCTCTAGGATCAGCTCTCAAAACGCCCAACAAGACAAATCCTATTCATTTCAATGGCCCCTGTTCACATCTGAGCGTTTTGATGCTGTATACAAAACGCCAAACGCTCAAAAAAGTACATGAGCTTCTTTTTGGGCAGATTACAGGCGTTTTCCATTGGTCTCTATTCAATCTAAAAACGCCTGCACAAAAATCGCGGTAAAAATCGCAGTAAAATCGCGGAAAAAATCGCGGTAAAATCGCGGTAAAAAACGCGCGAAAACGCTACGCTCAGGTGTGCATGTAGCCTTAAGGCTGCATTCACATGTCAGCGTATGATCACGGGCAGAACCGCCGCGGTTCCGCCCGCGATCCGGAGATTTATTGCAAATCGCGGGACGCCTAGCGTTGCCCGTTGATTTGCAATAGCCCCCCAAACGCCGAGCGATGTTGCCGCGATTTACGCCCGCCGAATCGCGGCAACATCGCGCAAACAAAATCGCGGGACGCAATACGCTCCAAAGAAGCTCTTGTACTTCTTTGGAGCGTATTGCGTCCCGCGATTTTGTTTGCGCGATGTTGCCGCGATTCGGCAGGCGGAAATCGCGGCAACATCGCTCGGCGTTTGGGGGGCTATTGCAAATCAACGGGCAACGCTAGGCGTCCCGCGATTTGCAATAAATCTCTGGATCGCGGGCGGAACCGCGGCGGTTCTGCCCGCGATCCATACGCTCACATGTGAACGGAGCCTAAAGAAATACTGCATATACAGTCCGCAACATCTATATACAGTCAGTTACATGCATTAAGTCAGAACCATAGTGAAACAATGTAAATTCAATAATGAGCTGTAGGTAAATCTGTGGGAACACAAACAAACCAGAGAAACAATATTGCGTAAGAGAAAGTTGCATATATATATATATATATATATATATATATATATATATATATATACATATACATATATAAATATATATATGTAACTTTCTTATACGCAATATAAGATATAAATAAATATAAGGTATATATTTATATATATGTATATGTATATATATATATATATATATATATGTATATATATATATATGTATATATATATATATATATATATATATATATATATATATATATATATATATATATATATATATATATATATATATATATATATATATCATACATTATCTTTGATTTTTTTTTTTTTTTTTTTACAGCTTTCTTAATTTCCAGATTACAATGTAATTGTATTGTCTCTTTAAACATACTGCAAAGCATGACTGCAACTTAGAATTAGTATAGGTAGAGTAACAGACTGGAAATCACTAGGAACTGGCTGCTACACTGACTCTCCCTCCTGGTTTGGCTCCCCCTGCTGGAAAATATGAATATCACAACCAGCTCACAGTGTTCTGATGTCTTGTCTTTTTTTTTCTTGCTATGGTAGATCTGTCACCATCCAGAGAGCATACCCCAGCTTTTGTAAATAAATACATTCATATAATAATAATAATAAATGTTCCCATATATATATTTATCTTTTCTTGCACTGAAGTCTGCAATGCATTGCAGCTTTATTCAGTACATCCTTGGTGCAATGCACAGGCTCCTGCAGACAATGGGACTCATTTACTAAAGGCAAAAAGACTGTGCACTTTGCAAAGTGTAGCTGCTCCAGAGCTTAGTAAATGAGCAGAGGTTCTGCTGACCTCCATCATCCAATCATGTGCAAGCAAAAATGCTGTTTTGTTTTTTTTTCTTGCATGTGATTGGGTATTCTTTGCAAAGTGAAGCTTCCCCTCATTTACTAAGCTCTAGAGCAACTGCACTTGCAGAGGGCAACTGCACTTTGCCAAGTGCATACCTCCCAACTTTTTGAGATGGGAACGGGGGACACCTATTAGCAAAAGTAAAGACGCATAGGACACACCCCCGCCACACCCCCTTAAAGGAGAAAAAAATATTAGTTTTACCCACAAGGTCTTTTTTTATTTACCACTACTATTCCTTTATGCTGGATTTTGACATTTGCAAATGCAGCAAATTTACATTTTGAAAATTATAAAAAAAATAAATTTGATGAAATGTTTAGCACTGGGAAACACTTTTGAAAGATAAAAAGTGAATTTTATATACAAATATATAGATCAAAATGAGGGACAAATGAGGAGGAAAGAGGGACATTGTTCCAAATCAGGGACGACCCTCGAAATCAGGAACAGTTGGGAGCTATGCAAGTGCACAGTCTATTTTCCTTTATTAAATTAACCCCTTTTTCTCCAGTCCCAGGTCTATATGTAGGTATGGTCCGGTTATGGAGAAAGGGATCAATAGGCTATGAGTATGACCCAAACTTTAGTTCCGTTAAGAGCTACAGGTCTTCCTACCTCCTCAGTGGCTGATGGGACTTGTAGTTGTGGCATTCATACATCCTGTGTAAATTAAACCCAGCACGAGTTTTAGAAAAAATACAGAATGTTGTAGGGAGAAGCCCCCCTCGATTCAGGTAAGTGGGGGAAAGAAGCAGTTTAGGGGGTGGGTGGCTGCAGAATAACACCATTTTTTTTTTTGTTACATTTTAAATATTCAGGTTTAGAACACTTTAATGAAGGGAAATGATTAAATATGGTGCAGCAGCAGCATGAAACATGGTATGCAAGGTATAACCTTTAAAGCTGAACTCTGGGCAGAAAAAAAGGACACACATGAATGCTCTGTAATAATCAATTACTAATATTAATTCCTATTACTACTATTAATACTAATAATCATAGGTGTGCACAGCCTATTGCAGTAGAGTGTGCACCTCAAAGCTCAAACACATATGTGTGTGCATGTGTATATATACTGATGGTGTCAGTAGGGCAGACAGTTTTGTCAGTAGGGCAGTGATGGTGTCAGAAGTTTTATTTTTATATATTTTTTTTAATATTATTATTTTGACTTTTTTTTTATTTTTTTACAACTTTTTATTTATTTTTTTACAATTTTTTTTTTTTTTCAATTCTTGTTTACACATTTTTAGGAGTCCCATTAGGGGGCTTTGTTGAAATATCATGAGGTTTAAACAGGTGGAATATGGGCACACCCTATGCTAATATTAATAATGCTAACACTACTAATAATAATAATAATAATTTTTACAATGATAATAATAATAATAAATAATAACAATAATAATTATTAACTATCTTTAATTATTAGGGACCAATTTACACTTCCATGTTGTAGTAACACATGTGTTGCAGCAATGCATGTAGCATGAGTTGCTGTACCCCAATGCTATGGCACCTCAACAAGCCTCCGTTACAGCTCGCCCCATTAGGGTGTGCTAATAATAAGCCATTCATTTATAATTGGCTGCCTTACCGCAATGCCCATTAGGCTCCTTTCACACACTCCGTCCGTCGGACGGAGTACGTTTTTCTCAGCGGGGATCGATCCGCCGATCCCCTGCTGAGCAGGAGGATGACAGCTGTGTCTCCGCACCGTGTGCAGAGACACAGCTGTCAGAGCTCCATGCATCTCTATGGGGGAAATCGGATGGGAACGGACCGCCGGTCCGTTCTCATCCGATCCCATCCGATCAGATCCACTGGACCGATGCAAAATAGGGTTTCCAGATTTGACGAGTCGGATCAGATGTCAGGGGACATGTCTCCACTGACATCCGATGCCCCATAGGAATGCATGGGGGGACCGTTCAGATCCGCCAAAAAAACTGACAGGCGGATCTGAACGGTCCGCCTGTGTGAAAGGGGCCTTAATGTGCAACATATCAAGGGGGGTTTACTAAAACTGGAGCACACAGAATCTGGTGCCATTATAGTAACCAATCAGCTTCCTTGTTTTATTGTCAAAGCTTAATTGAACAAGCTGAGGTTAGAAGCTGATTTTTTTTTTTTTTTTCATCTTTCTTCTATATTCTTTTTTTTTTTATTTTTTTTTTGCTGGAAAATTCTTTCTTCTTTTCAATAAATAAATGTAATTATTATAAAAAAAATTATAAAATAAAAATAATAATAAAATAATAATAATATAAAATTATTAAAAAAAAAAAAAAAGAAGCTGATTGTTTTCTCTGCAGAATTGTGACTAATTTTGTCCTCTCTAGCTCTAGTAAATGAACGTATGTCCTTTTCTCCCCACAAATAGAGCTTTCTTTTGGTGGTATTTGATCACCTCTGCGGTTTTTATTTTTGCGCTATAAACAAAAAAAGTTTGACAATTAAAAAAAAATATATATTTTTTACTTTCTGCTATAAAACATATCCAATAAAAAAAAAAAAAAAAAACTGAAAAAAAAAATCAAATTTCCTCATGAGTTTAGGCCAATACTCTGCTACATGTTTTTGGTAAAAAAAAAATCCCAATAAGAGTATATTGATTGGTTTGCGCAAAAGTTATAATGTCTACAAACTATGGGTTTTTTTTTTTTTTGATAGCTAGATGATAATAATTATAATTGAACAAGCAGAAGTTAGAATCTGATAGTGATACTATTCACTGCTACACCAGATTCTGTGTGCTTCAGTTTTAGTAAATCCCCCCCCCCCCCCCCATTGAGTATTAGCACACTGCAATAAAGTAAATTCTTATTATTATTATTATACAGGATTTCTATAGCGCCAACAGTTTGTGCAGCGCTTTACAATATGAGGGAAGACAATACAGTTACAGTACAATTCAATACAGGAGGAATTGGAGAGCCCTGCTCCTTAGAGCTTACGATCTAGCCACTTGCCGACTGCTCTCAGTATATTTACTGCTGCAGTCAGCCCCTCACAGGCAAAGCGACGTAGGTCTACGTCGCTAGCCTGTGAGGCTCTGGGGAGCGAGCGCAATCCGCCGAATGCGCGCTCTAGCTCGGTCACGGACCCCCCCGCGCGTGTGCCCGGCGGACCCGATGTCCGCTGGGCACTCGCGATCGTCCGTGACACTGGGAGAAAGGCAGGCGGCTAATGTAAACAAGCCGCCTGTCATTCTCCCCTGTGTAAGAATGGAGATCATACGGTTCTACTATGTAGGACCGTTGATCACTGTTCTTACAGCTCAAGCCACAGCCAATCACAGTTATAATCACGCCCCTAGGGACACACACAGCCCCTCCCTCTAAAAAAAAGTTAACCCCTTCACTACCAGTGTCATTTTACAGTAACAGTGCATATGTATAGCACTGATTACTGTAGAAATGTCACTGGTAACCCCTAAAGTGTCAAAAATGTCAGTCAAGGGTCCGATCTGTCCGACACAATGTCGCAGTCCCGCAAAAAAAATCGTAGATCGCCGCCATTACGCATTAAAAAAAAATAACAACAAAAATGACAGAAATCTTTCCCTTAGTTAGTAAACGCAATAACTTTTGCGCAAACCAATCAAAATACGCTTTTTGCGATTTTTTTTTACCAACAATATGTAGCAGAAAACAAATTGGCCTAAAATGTTAAAAAATTTTGATTTTTACATTTTTTTGGGGAATTTCATATAAAAAAATTTGAAAAATATTGTTATTTTTGCAAAATTGTCGCTCTTTTTTTGTTTATAGCGCCATGATCAAAAAATCGCACAGGTGATCAAATACCACCAAAAGAAAGCTCTGTTTGTGGGAAAAAAAGGACGTCAAATTCGTTTAGGTACAGCGTCACACGACCGCGCAATTGTCCGTTAAAGTCACGCAGTGCCAAATCGCAAAATACCCCCTGGTCAGGAAGGGGGTAAAATCTTCCGGGGCTTAAGTGGCTAGGAGATTGTAATAAGCCCTACCTGAATTTGACTTGGGGGGGGGGGGGCAGCACAAGGATCCAGCCAGGTGTTTTGCATTGCACAGAGCAATGAGATAAGATTAAAGTGACAGAGGGATGGGGTTCATCAGTCTGCTGCTGCTTTCACAGTCCAATCACAAGCTGAGGTGGGGAAGAGTTGGGGGGGGGGGAGGGGGTGATAGTGAAACTTCAGTAGAGAAAGAGATCAGGTTCTCTCCCCTGCCAGAGAGGACTGTGCTGTGTGGCAGAGCTGTGTAAATGTCAGGATCGGATGGACAGATAAGAAAAAAAAGTAATTTTGTATGGGGAAACAGCTTCTGTGTATTTATCTGTGGAATTAACTGTTTGCCTTGAGTTCATCTTTAATTGTTCTGCCTGGAGTTGCTCTTTAGGTTCTAGATCCATTTATATATAGATACTGGCCCATTGCTACTTTGACCAAAATGACTGTTGGAAGGTGACACAAGCCACGGCCCGCTGGGGTCTCTTCCAGCACTTAGCAATTAGCATTCATTGCCTGTAACCTGTCATTGTAATCAGGTGGGAGTCCACTCACTAATTAAAGTGCTTGAAAGCCCAGATCTATCCATTCGTATTGATTACATGGGGAGTATGTGTGCTATTTATAACGCCTCTGCACTGAGACCCTCAAGGAAGATGGTTTCCTTTATATTTATATACACACATTGTATATCAGGATCTAATGGACACTTCACAGTAATTAAACAGTAAATAGATTAATAGGTTAATGTGAACCTGTTAATTACCTGAACGGGGTAAAGTAACAGGTCCATTTTAATGGTGGAAGTTAAAGAGATGAACAACCCAAAATTATCTAATTGCGAAGATATTTATTTGCTACAGGATAGAATCTAACACGTTTCGGCTCTAAGGCCTTAGTCATAGTGGCCCCCACTAGCTGCACATACTCTCCTTCCATCTACTAGCAAAGAAAAGTATCTGGAAGTTCCAGCTATAGGAAACATATGAAAAGAACTCATTCACTTTAACCACTTGCCCTCCGGAAGATTTACTCCCCTTGTGACTCGTTTCGGCCCTAAGGCCTTAGTCATAGTGGCCCCCACTAGCTGCACATACTCTCCTTCCATCTACTAGCAAAGAAAAGTATCTGGAAGTTCCAGGTACAGGAAACATATGAAAAGGACTCATTCACTTTAACCACTTGCCCTTCGGAAGATTTACTCCCCTTGTGACGTGTTTCGGCCCTAAGGCCTTAGTTATAGTGGCCCCCACTAGCTGCACATACTCCCCTTCCATCTACTAGCAAAGAAAAGTATCTGGAAGTTCCAGGTATAGGAAACATATGCAAAGAACTCATTCACTTCAACCATTTGCCCTCCGGAAGATTTACTCCCCCTTGTGACGCGTTTCGGCCCTAAGGCCTTAGTCATAGTGGCCCCCATCAGCTGCACATACTCTCCTTCCATCTACTAGCAAAGAAAAGTATCTGGAAGTTCCAGGTATAGGAAACATATGTAAAGAACTCATTCACTTTAACCACTGGCCCTCCCCCTTTTTTTTTTGCTATGCGGCAGTGCGCTACTTTAACTTGTAATTGCGGGGTCATGCAACCACTGTATGAAAAAAGGGGGGGGGTGGGTGTGAGGTTGTCGCTTCTCTGGTGCATGTTCAATCCAATATTAAACCAAAGTCAAGAATAAATGCAATAACAATAAATACTAATAAATAAATAAATATTCATCAATGGTAAGAAAGTACCACGGGGCTGGATAAAAAATACACCAAGTGCTGAAAAAATTATGCCCTTCACTATGGTCACTATGGACCAAAATCTCTGAGGAATGTTTCCAACACCTTGTTAAATCTATGCCATGAAGGCAGTTCTGAAAGCAGAAGGGGGTCCAACCCGTATACTACCAAGATGTACCTAGAGAAGTGGCCGGTGAATGTATATTACAAATTATAATAGGAAATAAGGTTTTTAAAAGTAACATCAATAAGGTTATCAAGCTGATAAAGTTTTATTGCTCCGATCTCTTAACATGCATATCTACGGTAAATATAATTTTAAAAAGCCTATACATTCCTATTAAAGCGGTAGTATACTCCGCTTTTAAATTTTTACCTACAGGTAAGCCTATAAAAAGGCTTACCTGTAGATAAAATGAATACCTCCTAAACCTGCACGGTTTAGGAGATATTGGCTCTGCATGCAGCCGCTGACACCAGCAGCGCATGACCTCTGAAGGTCTGGCGGACCTTCAGAGCTCCTTGCCGGAAAGTGAACTCCCGCACGCATGCACGGGAGTGACGTCATCGCGGCTACTCACCGCCCCGGAGCCGCCGAACCCGGAAGAGATGCCGAGGGAAGATGTCAGCTGCCTCAGCGGTGTCTGGGAGACCGTGTGGGGGCTTCGTTCTAAGGTATTTCATATGCAATGCATACTAGCTCATTATGCCTTTGTCCTGCAGGTTTTCTTTTGAGGATACAACCGCTTTAATTTAACAAATGTCTTCATTTGCAATAAAGTCCCAAAAATGCACTTTTTAAATAAAAAAAAAATTCCTAAGCATTTCCTAAGCCCGGTCAAAACCCTCTCTACCAGGATCCCATCAATGAGTCTATGAAATCATTTCTATAAAAATGGAAAGGCAGTTTGGCATCCCCGATCAAAGGCCAAGGAGGAGATAAACGCTGTCCGAACCTACGCAGGTCTAGTGGTCATCGGAGCATACACTGTCTGTGTTTGAGGCCTTAGATATAATTGGGAAGTTCGATGCGGAGGGCGGAAGGAGGCCAACGGTCAGTTTTGTAATAAAGTACAGCTATCCTTGAAGCTGAAATTTCAGGATTTGGATTCTTTTTGTTCGGCGAATGACCACGATTATCTCAGTATGGTGGTCAGAGAGAAAAACTGCCGTTAGACATGAGGTTGTGCGAGGTTCTCCTTTCCCGACAGACTCCAATCTAACCCTTACCCAAGGTCATGCAACCCATTTCAGATGTCTTTCATGCTCAGGTTCTACAACTGGTTGCTTCAGCAAAAAACAAAAGTAAACCAACCTAGAACAAAACCAATGAATACCACACAACAGATATACAGAATATGTAATTGCACAAAAAAAAATATTATACAGAATTTATAAAGCCCCATGGCCGTCTTTATGAATTGGCACACCTGGGCACTGCCCAAGGGCCCCAGGTGCATGGGGCCCTTTGTGATCAGGGCCAGGACAGAGGGGGGGGGGGGGGAGTAACTGCAGTGTCACTCCTGTTAGAAGGAGCAGCTGCTAGCCTTTGCCGGAGAGGATTGAACTTTTTCCTTTCTCCTTTCTGGAAGCAGGAGAAGAAGGAGGAGCTGCCTCCATTGCAGGTAGGAACGGCATTTGTGATCTGTGAGTACAAGGGGGGGGGATGGGGCACAACTCTGATGTATGGGGGCACGGGACACTGTGATGGGGGCACCTGATGTAAGGGGGCACTGTGATGGGGACACCTGATGTATGTAGGCACTGTGATGGAGCACATGATGGATGGGAATACTGTGATGGGGGAACCTGATGTATGGGGACACTGTAATGGGGACCCTAAAGTATGTGACACTGTGATGAGGAAACCTGATGTATGGGCATATTGTGATGGGGGAACCTGATGTAGGGGGACACTGTAAAGGGAACACCTGATGAATGGGGACACTGTGATGGAGACACCTGATGTATGCAGGCACTGTGATGGGGCACCTGATGAATAGGAGCATTGTGATGGGGGAACCTGATGTATGGGGACACTTTGATGGGGGAACCTGATCTATGGGGACACTTCGATGGGGGACCCTGATACATAGGGACACTGTGATGGGGGACACCTGATGTGTAGGGGCACAGTGATGGGGAGACCTGAGATATGGGGACACTGTGATGGGGACATCTCATGGATGGGGGCACTGCGATGGGGAAGCCTGATGCATGGGGACACTGTGATGGGGGAACCTGATGTATGGGGACACCTGACACATAGGGACACTGTGAAGGGGACACCTGATGAATGGGGGTGCAGTGATTGGGACCCCTGACATATATGGGCACTGTGATGTGGATGCCTGATATATAGGGCATGTGATAGGGTAACCTGATGTATGGGGGCGCTGTGATGAGGACACCTGATTTTCAGGCTGGTAGGGGCCCCAGGGCATTACTTTGCCCAGGGGCCCATGATGCTATTAGGATTGCACTGTAACAAAAAAAGAGAGCCAGTGCAGTCACAAAACAATTCAAGGCTCTGCTCATGAGAGCAAGTGATATAAAAGATATTAACTGTGATTGGATGAGTTCTTTAGGAAAATAGAATTCTAATTGTTAGATTGAGGTGGAATAGGCTTTCTTGAAGTGTAAAGAGATGAGGTGCCAGGGATCACCTAAAGGCGGACAGAGTAAGAGATAGCCATACAGGTAGGGGTAGGGTGATCCAGAAGATGGGATCTGGAAGCAAGCATGGGAGGAGGTGATAAGGGAGCTAGAGAGCAAGGGGTCTTGAAAGGAGTGCAGAGGACGGTTTGGGTGATATTTTGGAACAAGGTTGGGGATGTAGCTGGGGGCCGAGTTGTGGATGGCTTTACACATTATTTTGAATTTAATTTGTTGAGTGCCAGTGGAGGGATTGGAAGAGAGGAACGGTGAACATTGAGTGGTGGGTAAGGTGGATGGGTCTAGCAGCAGCATTCATGATAGACAGAAGGGGGGTAATAGTAGGTGGGAAATGAGGAGGGAGTAGCACTCATCATGGTAATAGGTAGCAAGGGAGTTAATAAGTAGCTTGCTGGTGCTATTGGTTAAGAAAGGATAAATTCTGGAAACGTCACAGGTGGGGCAAGAAGTCGGCAAGACTGGATGCGGTGCTGAAAATAGATGTCTTGGATCCTAGGATCCTGGCATTAGTGGAGGGAAAGGTATATTTGGGGTGACGCCTCTCAAAACTGACGCAGTGTTTCAGATGTGGATGTGGCTGTGTATGGCTTCAGACAGCGTTGCTCCGGCCATGCCCCCTATGGAGGGAAAGGTAGTTATGCTATTAATCTTGATGAAAACGCATGGAGAGGGGACGTGGGAACGAGGAGAGGGGGATATTATGAGTTTACATTCAACTAACATTTGAGAGCAGTTTGAGAAGAGTTCCATCTGAGTTCCTTCACAGGTGCATTCGACCTTCTTCTAAAAGCTAGACACCAGTGCAATTTAGGCACAGTGTAGTAAAAAAAATAATTAAATAAATACATTTCCTGATATGGTTACATCAAAACACAGAGTTACAAAGAGTTAATTGCTAACACATGTAAAATGCAGCTACCATGCAAGTAAAATGCAACATATATACAATGCACCAAACCTGAACCACAAGACTACATCAAGCTGCATCAAGTTGTTGACTTGTATAATAGGAGAAAACGCCAATGTGCATAAACCCTAAACTTAGCACCCTGAAATGGCTCATCCAATGGTTTGCATTGAGCTCGTGATGTGACTTATAGTTCTCCTTTGCCATATTACCTGTTATCTGAAACCTTCACTTGTATTGAAAGTGTATTTAAACCCATAGCCAAATAACTAGTCCTTGGTGAGATGGCTGCATTCGTTTTAATTTTCCAAGCTTCTTTTTGCTTTATTTTAACCTGGTATCCTGAAAATAACACACTTCCTATCTCTCGTGGTGGCTACGTCATTCCTTCACTGTTTATAAGGGAAAAAAATCCAGCGCGCTGAAAGCAAAACAGTCCCAGGTAGAGATGAACTAAAATAACATTCAATGAGGATATAAAGTCCAATAAGCTGCATTAGTTGCAGCCGCTGCTGAAGAACTAGAAGACACTCTGTGAAAGGAAGAGAAGAGGAACCAGCACCATCTAAGTGTAGCAGATTAGGATTTAATGATAGCAACAGCATAGTAACTCACACGAGTTTAGGTTGATCACGCTCATCAATCGATAAAAGTCACTGCTGTAGCTGGTTGGATGGCCGTGTGGCAGATGTTCCTTTCAACTGGGAAACTGGATGAGTCCTCAATAATGCTTGGGCACTTCTAGGATAGCTCAAGCATTACTGAGGACTCATCCGGTTTCCCAGTGTGAAATCGATTGATGAGCGTGATTAACCTAAACTCGTGTGAGTTACTATACTGTTGCTATCATTAAATACTAATCTGCTACACTTAGATGGTGTTGCTCCCTCTTCCCTTTCATTCCTCCACTGTATCTATGGAGGGAGCCATAGTTGTCACCCTAGGCTGCTCTCTTGATATGGGCTACTAACATGAGTTGAAACATACACATACCACCCATATAATAGAATGAAATAGAATAGAAAATGATAATATAGAACAGTGGTCTCCAAACAGCGGCCCGGGGGTCAAATGTGGTCTTTGCTTGCCTTTGTCTGGTCCTTGGGGCACCATTTCTCCCACTGAAACCAATAATGGGGCAATAATTTCTGCATTGACACCAACAATGGGGCACTATTCCTCCCACTGAAACCAATGATGGGGCACTATTCCTCCCACTGACACCAATGATGGGGCACAATTCCTCCCACTGACACCAATGATGGGAAACTATTGCTCCCACTGACACCAACGATGGGGTACTATTCCTCCCACTGACACCAACAATGGGGCACTATTCCTCCCACTGACACCAATGATGGGCCACTATTTCTCCCATTGACACCAATAATGGGGCATAATTTTTACCTAATGATGGGGCACTATTTCTTCCACTGACACCAACGATGGGGCAACAATGGGGTATTAATATTCCCACTGACACCAGTGGTGGGGCACTATTCCTCCCAGTAACACCAATGATGGGCCACTATTTCTCCCATTGACGCTAATAATGGGGCACAATTTTTACCTAATGATGGGGCACTATTCCTTCCACTGACACCAACGATGGGGCAAAGATGGGGTAATATTATTCCCACTGACCCCAATGATGGGGCACTATTTCTCCCACTGACACCAATGATGGGCCACTATTTCACCCTTTGAAACGAATAATGGGGCACGATTCCTCCCTAATGATGGGGCACTATTCCTTCCACTGACACACACAATGAGGTACTAATATTCCCACTGACACCAATGATGGGGCACTATTCCTCCCACTGACACCCACCATTGATGGAATATTAATAATTCCCCACCAAAGATGGGGCATTGTTTACTCCCACTGATGCCAGGACATTTTCTACTCCCACTGGCCACAGTCAAGGGCCCTCCAAAAGTCTGAAACACAGTAACTGACCCTTTGTTTAGAAAGTCTGGAGACCCTTGATATATAATATAAAATAATAGAATATAATTAAAAATAATAGAATAGAATTTAAAAGATAAAAGAATAGATTAGAGCACTAAAGAAAATAATAGAATAGAATAGAATAGAATCTAAGATGGAAAAGGACCTGGGGGTCCTGGTGGACAACAGGCTTGGAAGAGGCATGCAATGCCAAGCCGCTGTAAGCAAAGCCAATAAAATACTGGCATATATAAAAAAGGGGATTCACTCCAGAAATAAAGAGATTATTCTCCCACTATACAAGACTCTGGTCCGGCCACATCTGGAGTATGCTGTCCAGTTCTGGGCACCGGTCCTCGGGAAGGATGTGCTGGAACTGGAGAGAGTCCGGAGAAGGGCAACAAAAATAATTAGGGGAATAGAGGGCATCGACTATGAGGAAAGACTACAAGAACTGAACTTATTCTCTCTGGAGAAGAGACGCTTGAGGGGGGATATGATATCAATGTACAAATACTGTACTGGTGACCCTAGCATAAGGAACAAACTATTCAGAGAAAGGGAATACAATAAGACAAGTGGCCACTCACTAAAACTAGAGAAAAAATGGTTTAACCTTAAAATACGTAAGGGGTTCTTTAGTGTCAGAGCAGTAAGAATGTGGAATTCTCTTCCACAAGCAGTGGTATCAGCAGGGAGCATCCATAGTTTCAAAAAAACAATTTGATGGGCACCTTAAAGACCACAACATGCAGGGGTATACAATGTACGGTTAACAGCAAACACACACATACATCATAGGTTGAGCTGGATGGACGGATGTCTTTTTTCAACCTCACTAACTATGTAACATCATAGATTGAGCTGGATGGACTGATGTCTTTTTTCAACCTCACAAACTATGTAACTATGTAATAAATAGACTAGAGTAGAATAGAACAGAAAATAATAGAATATAATTCAAAAGATTAGAATAGATTAGAGTAGTATAGAAAATAATATAATAGACTAGAGTAGAATAGAATAGAAAAGAATAGAACAGATTACAATAAAATGAAATAGACCGAATAGCGAACATACAAAATGTATCCGAATATAGGAAACAAATGCCAAAAACAAATAGAAACATATTCTAACATGACGAAACAACTTGATTGAACTTAACAAATGAATCTGAAACAAAAAAAAAATTCCATCATGTACATCTCTAGTCTCAAACCCTCAGGAGGCACCTCACTAAATGCTCCTTGCACCTCCGAGCCCCTGACAAAATGCAGCCCCATTCCTAATAGATAGGCATTAGCACTTAGGGAGAATCCTGGCTGACAACCTGGGACAGACCAGATTCAACCTGGGAGGAAAAGAGGAACCCCTCCTACCATACCCACCTTAATAAATGGAAAATTTCTATGTGGCGCCACCTGTGCTCATAAGGGACACCAAAAAACAGATAATAAACTTGATCTTAGCCAAAAAGTAGCAGTGCAAAGAGCAATAAGGAAGCAGCTCAACGGATCAGTCTTTAGAGTTAACAGAAGTCAGATCTGTGCAACGTGAATTCTAATTGATTTCCATGGATTAAAGCACTTTACGTTGAGCCCTTTGCCTAACTGAATATCCCTATATTCCGCTGTAGGGGTCCATTATTCTAGACATAAAAGCATATAAAATAACCTATTACTTTGCTAAACACACCACTAAATGCATTCACAATAAAGATCTCATAATACTTTCAAAGAGCAACTTACTTTACAGCCTGTCCTACGCTTCATAAAGTCATTGTAAGGCTGTTGTGCAATCGTTCTTAGTTTAACACATCCGATAAAGGGGATTTGAATACAGGATTAATTTTCCAAGTCAAATATGAGTCACAATGAATTTAGCATATATGACGTTGGCCTGGAGCTGAATGAACAATTATGATATTCTATAAGGCTTTGCTGTAATGCATTGTTGTTCGGATCCTGTGCAATTTTTTTTACCTATAATTTTACTTTTTTAGCTTCTTTTAACTGCTGCTGCGTGATTGCTTCGCTCTTGTTTGATACTCAATGCCGAACACTTTCTGCGAATTGAGAATAATAGAAGAGAGCGTTAAGTGTGCGTGTTACCAAACTGGATTTATTTTGTTAATGCTTTCGAGGGACGATTAAGACCTTAGGCAAATGAGACACTCAACAGCAAGGTATTCATTGTGGAGTTCTGTAAATTACACAAACTAAAATTGAATATAAAGGGAAATGGTAGAGCTGATGTACGTGTGGGTGATCAGCTTGGGGTCTCCTAGCTTAGTAGATTGCCATATGTGGTTCCCTTTCTTAGACCCCCAATGTAAAAAGCAACAAATCCCCTGGTTGGGACTTTGAAGGCACTTTGATCATACAACATATGAGAGTAGTAATTATAAAATATTTTTTTAATAATACATCATAGGACAAAAAACTACAAAAAACAGTGTATGCATGGTGTGGACATATGGATCAGTGTTTCTCAACCTTTTTTCAGTCAAGGCACCCTTTAAAAACTGTGGACAATCTTGAGGCACCCTTAAAAATTATGGACAGTCTCGAGGCACCCTTAAAAATTATGGACAGTCTCGAGGCGCCCTTTGAAAATTATGGAGAGTCTCAAGGCACCCTTAAAAATTATGGACAGTCTCGAGGCACCCTTTAAAAATGATGGACAGTCTCGAGGCACTCTTAAAAATACGGACAGTCTCAAGGCACCCTTTAAAAATTATGGACAGTCTCGAGGCACCCTTTAAAAATTATGGGCAGTCTCGAGGCACTCTTAAAAATATGGACAGTCTCGAGGAACCCTTAAAAATTATGGACAGTCTTAAGGCACCCTTTAAAAATAATGGACAGTCTCGAGGAACCCTTAAAAATTATGGATAGTCTCGAGGCACCCTTTAAAAATTATAGACAGTCTCAAAGCACCCTTAAAAATTATGGATAGTCTGGAGGCACCCTTTAAAAATTATGGACAGTCTCGAGGAACCCTTAAAAAGTATGGACAGTCTCGAGGAAACCTTAAAAATTATGGACAGTCTCAAGGCACCCTTTAAAAATTATGGACAATCTCAAGGCACCCTTAAAAATTATGGATAGTCTCGAGGCACCCTTTAAAAATTATAGACAGTCTCGAGGCACCCTTTAAAAATCATGGACAGTCTCGAAGCACCCTTAAAAATTATGGACAGTCTCAAGGCACCCTTTAAAAATTATGGACAATCTCGAGGCACCTTTAAAAATTATGGAGAGTCTCAAGGCACCCTTTAAAAATTATGGACAATCTTGAGGCACCCTTAAAAATTATTGATAGTCTCCAGGCACCCTTTAAAAATTATAGACAGTCTTAAGGCACCCTTTAAAAATCATGGACAGTCTCGAAGCACCCTTAAAAATTATGGACAGTCTTGAGGAACCCTTAAATATTATGGAAAGTCTCAAGGCACCCTTTAAAAATTATGGACAATCTCGAGGCACCCTTAAAAATTATAGACAGTCTCGAGGCACCCTTTAAAAATCACGGACAGTTTTGAAGCACCCTTAAAAATTATGGACAGTCTCAAGGGACCCTTTAATAATTATGGACATTCTCTAAGCACCCCATTCTGAAATGTAAAAGCTATTCTAATAGTTTTACATAATGCAGCAACATTCATAAGTCCAAGTAGGACACCCAACATTAGAGGTGATTTTTCCTTCCAAAGAAAATATACTTTTGCAAACTTGTACTGACTAGTATTCCAGTGTTTGTCTTCTCCCCCAGTTTTTCTCCATCGCTCAACGAATGTAATCCTGATGGAGAGGGGCAAGGGAGGGTCAAACAAGGATGTTGTGCAGATTACTGACATTCTCCTATTCAACTGATGACGCCATTGGTCGTTAGGACACCAGCAGCTAGAAGGTTGTAATGGTGCACAATAAAAACCTGTGACTTAGTGTAACTAAAAAAGCAGCCTTCATCCACATGCCGCCTTGTATTCAAGTTTCGGGCATTTTGCCAAGGCACCCCTGAAGACACCTTGGGGCACCCTGGTTGAAAAAGTCTGCTATAGATACATGATGACATGATGTTGCTTTCTCTACCCACAGCATTTCAGAAAATGAATATCTCCTTAATCAGGGGTGTGGGCAGGGGCAGGCTGGCAACTTTCAGCCCAGAGGGGAAGAAAAAAAAACAGAGGCCCATGGTGCAATGACTCGGCCCCGCTTCCACTCTCCCTCTTCCTGTCTTCCTCCTGACCCTCATTCCAGGCTGAAGCTCCGCTCCCGGTACTCTCTACTCACCGGCTGAATCCTGGTTCCCAACCTGGCCAGCAGGGGGCAGATGGGGGGGAGCTGGGACAGCTTGATTGGGGCTGACCGGGGGAGGAGAGTCTCCAGTGGGGCATTAAACTGGCCTCTGCTCAGACACAATTTACACCATCCATGCTGGGGGGGGGGGGGGGGGGGGAGGTCAGCGCTCTGTCCTTATCTTCAACCTGCACTTGGTAGGTCAGCGGCAGGGGCTTTTTACTTCTCTTCACCAGGAATCCTTTAGGGATGTCTGTAGCAGAAGCGGTGCAGCCTTTTTATGGGGCATCAGAGCGGCCAGAGCATTGCCCCCCTGCCCCCTGGCCCAGTCCTCCCCTGGGTGTGGGAGATATCATTGGTAATCAATTATGTGGCATTACAGATGGACATCCCATGTATTCCTTAAAAACAAAGTTTGAGAGTTCTGCTCGACCGCCCAACCTTCCAATATAGTATGTATCATTATCTATCGAAGAGCAATTAGTAGGAACTGAACTGTTTGAGGTGCACCACCCTCAAAAAGGGGAGCAGGTATCACTGAGACCTTGAAGACTCAATCCTGTACCTAAGATAGGTCCTGGACTTTAACAAGTACACCTAATGGGCAGAGTATCACAGCTTTAAAGGTCTTGTAATCAGGTGTAAAGGTCTTGAAAAAAGGAGCAGAGTTATCGTGTCATCAGGTGGAGGTACCACAGCAGGAATCACCTTTCTTAGACCCCAATCACATTTCACGAAGCGGGAATGCGTGTTACTGTTCACAACTTATTTTAGTGATTAACACTCGTTTCTGCATGCCGTAAATAGGTCAGCCCATTCAGTTGAACATGTACACTGCTTATGTAAATAGGCAGTGACAGGTCCTCTTTATAGAGGTCAATAGAACAGTGAATGCAGGGTCCTGGGTTAGGTAACACGTTAAAGGGTAACATTAATGAAAACAGAATTCCTTTAAATAACTTACTTTGGAGATGTCTTAAACCTGCACAAGAAGTAGCGAAGCTGTACAATGTACTCCGATTTAAGTAACAGTTTTTTTGCTAGGGATCTGTCATTTAGGGGTGTTGGCAAAAAAGCCGCTAAATTATAGATCCCTGACAGCTTCTGTTTGTAAATAAAGCAGATGTGATCCTGGGAGATGTCATTGTCCAAATGTTGTCATGACATCAACCATGTTAATCATGATGAGCAGCACCAAATGATGTTGGCCCGCCACCAGAATGACCCACCGAATGACGGTGCTGCCCCACCGCTGCTCCCATTGCAAATGAGAGATTCCCAGCTGATTTCCATTTACAAGCAAAGGATAGAAGAGAACTGGCCAGTTTCTTTGCCTGTTTGCACAACTCTGAACTGGCAAGAGTTAGGGTTAAGCTCATGGTTGACTCAAACCTGAAGCTCATCCCTACTTCTGACAACTGTCTAAGAGGGGATTTCCATTCACTTTGGAGAGATTTTCTCATACCTCCCACTGTATTTTCAAGACATAAATTCATTAGAGAAATCTTCTAAATATAAAAATATTAAAAATAACAATTCTCCATTTTCAAAACCCAAAGTTAAAAAATTAGGTACATCTTAACCACTTGACCTTCGGAAGATTTACCTCTTTTCCAGGCCATTTGTGATACGGCACTGCGTTACTTTACCAGACAATTGGGCGGCCATGCGACACTGTGCCCAAATAAAATGTGGGGTTTATTTATTAAAGCTAGAGAGGGCAAAATTTGTCGCAATTCTGCAGAGAAACCAATCAGCTTCCATGTTTTATTGCTAAAGCCTAATTAAACAAGCTGAGGTTAGAAACTGATTGGTTTCTCTGCAGAATTGTGACTAATTATGTCCTCTCTAGCTTTAGCAAATAAACTGTATGTTGTTTTTTCCCACAAAAAAATATTTCTTTTGGTGGTATTTGATCACCTCTGCATTTTTTATTTTTGCGCTATGAACAAAAAAAGTTCAACAATTTAAAAAATTGTTTGTATGTATATATATATATATATATATATATATATATGTATATATATATATATATATATATAGAATGTATATATAGAATGTATATATATATATATATATATATATAATATATTTATATATATATATATATATATATATATATATATATATATTTTTTTTTTTTTTTTTACTTTCTGCTATAAAACATATCCAATTAAAAAAAACTGAAAAAAAATCTAATTTCCTCACCAGTTTAGGCCAAAATTCTGCTACATGTTTTTGGTAAAAAAAAAAAAAAAATCCCAATAAGCGCATATTGATTGGTTTGCGCAAAAGTTATACAGTGTCTACAAATTATGGGATATTTTTTTATTTTTTTATTTTTATAGCTAGTAATGGCGGCGATCAGTGACTTATAGTGGGACTGCAATATTGCGGTGGACAAATCGGACACTAACTGACACTTTTTGGGGACCAGTGACACCAATACAGTGATCAGTGCTAAAAATATACACTGTCACTGTACTAATAACACTGGCTGGGAAAGGGTTAACTTCAGGGGCGATCAAAGGGTTAACTGTGTGCCTAGCTGGTGTTTTCCTACTGTATGGGAGGTGCTTGTACTAGGAGAAGGTATTGATCCATGTCCCTGCTTTGCCTCCTGTGCCTCCTGTGCTGACAGAACGGTGATCTGCCTTGCTTATATAGGCAGACTGCTGTTCTCGCTCTGTACCAAAGGAACCGCGGGTTTTGGCAGACATCAAGTCTGCGGTACCCGCCGATCAGCTCCTGCTGGGTATAATCACAGTGAGAGTGGCCCGACGGCGGCGGACCCGGAAGTGTCAGATCACGTACCAGGCACGTGATCCGGCGTAGCCATGCCACTTTGCCGCCGTATATATAAGTTATACGGTCAGCAAGTGGTTAATAAAGTGTAACTACACTGCATCTGAGCAACACAAACCAAAAACTCTTTCTTTTTACTTTAATTATATTATTCAATGCAAACTCCTCCATCCATCAATGTCTCTATGCCCCCCTAGCATTTTTGGCTGTGGCCACCTTGAGTAAGGGCAGATGATTCATTTGACGTTTACTTCCTAGAATCCATCTGCCCTTAGCTCAGGCATGCAGGCAGGAGGGAGTGCTTATCTGAGAAAACCCCTCCTCAACTCCTGAAGACTCCTGGGGAAAAAAAAAACAACATTCACCACTTTATTTATATTTGTTATGTTTACTATTTTTAGTTGCTGCATTTCCAATACAGTTTTGGGGAAAAAAAAGCCCTTCAGTCCTTCAGTGGTGATTTGTATAAAAATAATGCACCCACAAAATAAAAATAAAGTGTGTGTGTATATATACAGTGTATATATATGTATATATATATATATGTGTATATATATATATATATATATATATATATATATATATATATATATATATATATATATATTTATTTATTTATTTATTTATATACACACACACACATTTACTTTTTTTTTTTGGTGCATTTTAAGCAGTGAATGCTAATTACAACCCGTTTATGCAAATCTGCAAATCTCCATTAAAGAGCTCTTTTTTTGTTTAGCAATTAAAAATATGAAACAGAAAAATTAGTTACGCCAAAAAAAATACTTTTAGAAAAATGTTATTAAATTGTTAAAAATACAACATATAGAATAAATTAGTATAAACAAAAATAAATAAATAAATATTTCTGAATCACTATGAAGCAATATCCCAACCTCCTCAAGATTCATAAGATGGATATTCCTACCCACTCAACTACCCCGATTACTCACATCGAATTGATGTATATTTTTTATTTTTAATTCTCAGCACTTTTTTTTTTTTTTTAATCTAGCAAGCCTGGCATCTGCCCTGCATTATCAGAAGATAAATCTGGTATATTTACTTAATCACAGGCTCCAGTCAGCAAGAACACCTTTCTGGAATAGGCTGGCAGTGTCTCCAAATTATATTTTTAGAGAGTTGTTTTTCAGATGCACGCCCACAATATGTAAAAGAAGCTTCTAGCCCTGATTTATTCACACATATTCCCAGCATCCGGGATTATTAATAATAATAATAAAAAAAAAAAGAAAGTATTCAACAGCTCGGCTCAGTGCATGGCTCATAACCATAAATCTCAGAGATATTTGTGCTTTCATCAATAGAAAATTCAAATCGCAAACCATATATATTGTGTAAGGGAGTTTTAGTTAAAGTGGATCTATCATCAGATGTATCCTTTCAAATACATGCATGGCAAGTATTCTTCTAGATATTGAATGCACATTTGTCAGATATGCTTTGTGCACTGTTCCAAATCATTTGGTGGAGGGGGGATTATGGTGTGGAGTTGTATTTCAGGGGTGGGATTGGCCCCTTAGTTCCAGTGAAGGGAATTCTTAAGACATCAGCATACCAAGACCTTTTGGACAATTTCATCCTCCCAACTTTGTAGGAACAGTTTGGGGATGGCCCCTTCCTGTTCCAACATGACTGCACACCTCTGCACAAAGCAAGGTCTATAAAGACATGAATGAGTGAGTTTGGGGTGGAGGAACTTGACTGGCCTGCACAGAGTCCTGACCTCAACCTGATAGAACACCTTTGGGATGAATTAGAGTGGAGACTGTGAGCCAGGCCTTCTGGAAGAATGGTCAAGCATTCCCATAGACACACTCCTAAACCTTGTGGACAGCCTTCCCAGAAGAGTTGAAGCTGTTATAGCTGCAAAGGGTGGGCCAACTCAATATTGAACCCTACGGGCTAAGACTGGGATGCCATTAAAGTTCATGTGCGTGTAAAGTAGTGATCGACCGATATAGTTTTTTTATTGCCGATACCGATATTTTGGTCATCGCATATCGGTATCTGCCAATGTTTTTAGACATTAAAAAAAAAACATTTTTTTTTTTAATTAATTTTTTTTTTTTTTACAGGTACTCTTGGGGAGGGATCTGGGGGACCCCTCCTCTGCACTTAAAAGCATTCAAAACGCCAAGTTTGGCTTTAATTTTTTTTTAATTTGGCGTTGAGTTTTTACATCATGACCGAATGCGGACTTGATCGGGTCTTCTCTTTGGCGGCCATGCAGGTAGGATGCCTAGGTCTCCCGGTGGGACGGGAGACCCGGGCGAGCGGTGGAAGGTGGCGGGAGGGGACGTCCCCTCCCACTCCTTGCAATGACAGCCGAGCGGCTTCTCAGCCTCATTGGTTGTCATTACAAGACAACCGCCCATCAGCTATGGACGCCGGTACCGGGGTGATGCCTCTAGCTGCAGGCATCACTCCGGTACAAGCACTTTCCCGAAATATCGGCAATAACGGTAACCTCCGGGGCCGATTCCAATATATCAGGGAAAGTGCTGATCCGCCCTCGATATATCGGCTCAGCTGATAATCGGTCGATCCCTAGTGTAAAGGCAGGAGTCTCAATAATTTTGGTAATATAGAGTATATGGACCAAGAATCTCTGTTTCATGCAAACGTTTGCTGGAAATACAGTATATAAGCATATAACAGCATGCAGAGGGTCAATTGAGCACCTTTGTACCCCTGGGAGGCCGGTCCAAAGTGGCGGCACTGTGTGCTTTTTTTATAGTTACTTCAATGTTTCCCAATTGTAAAACTACCTGGCAAAGTCAGCCAAGGTTGAACGTGAATCTATATGTTGATCGGCAATGCATGTATTCATAGGTATAAAATATGCGATGGTAGTTAGAAATTCCTTCTGATAGAAATGTTTCACTAATGTGTATCGTGGGCATATATAGATCAAAGTACACGTTGTGCGAGTCTCAGCAGTATGCTGAACCAAATTTATCACAGGATCTCCCATCGGAATTAATAATCTAGACTCCCCCGCCTCCGCCCGCATACACTTAATGCACATTGTACAGGTCCTCGCAGTAGGAGAAAAAGATGCTTTCTGCATAATCTCGCTGAAAAAGTTGCAATGCAAATGATGACAATTTACTACATTGAATACATCACTGTAATGGTCCTTGGTCCGTTTCCTTTATTTATTTTAACATGTTAGGTTAATATTATAATATTTATATATTTTTTACTTTTATTTTTCTTTATATTACATCATAATTATATTGATTGAATTAAATGTGAAATTATATTAAAAGAAAACCCATTAAAAAAAAAAAAAAATATATATATATATATATATATATATACATTTAATTTAACATGTTAGGTTAATATTATAATACTTATATATTTTTGAATTAAATGTGAAATTATATTAAAAGAAAACCCATTAACAAAAAAAAAATATATATATATATATATAAAAACAAATATAAATATATCATCCGCGATTTTTAGGACAGACCGGACCCCTAACTGACATTTTTGACGCTTTTGGGGGGACCGGTGACATTACTACAGTAATCTGTGCTAAAAATATGCACTGTCACTGTACTAATGACACTGGCAGGAAAGGGGTTAACACCAGGGGCGATCAAAGGGTTAAATGTGTCCCAGGGGGTGCTTTTTAACTGTGTGGGGGATGGGCTTGCTGCATGAACACAGAAACCTGTGTTCGTAAATAAGAGGACCCCCTGTGTTCATAACTGACAGAACAGCGGAGCAATTGCAGGTGCCTGGTGGCAATTGCGGCCGCCGGACCCGGTGATTGGCTCCCCCTGTGGCGAATGGCGGTCCCGCGAAGCGATGTACAGTTACGTCGTTTTGCGGGACAGAGCCGACCTGCCGCAGTATATGTACTGCTGGCGGTCCTCAAGTGGTTAACCATACACCCTGGTCCATAGTGGCAAACACAACCTATTCTGTGATGCAGTAAGGCGATGCATGATGGGATAGGAAGTTCCTGGAAGGTCACATGACGATACAGGAAATCAGGTGTCAGAAAGCATTTTTTTTTAAATTTTGAACCATGGGCGTCCGCAGAACTTTTTTCAGGGGGGGCATCATTTTAAGGTCACCCATGCTCCACCCCTTTTCAACAATGGCATGAAGGGGAGGGGCTTAGTTATTATACTTATTTTGAGTATTTATTTTTAAAGAGCAAACGGCAGCATTTATTTTTTAAGCATTTGTTAACCTAAAAAAAAAAAAAATTGATCCTGTTCCCTTAAATCATGTTATACAGCACAGTGCTTTGCTGTGTAATTTGTCCCCTTCTATCACCTAAAATACCTGGCTGATCCTGCCTGGCTATGTCCTCCCCTCTGTAAACTGACCACGGTATACCATGGCTGCTGAGCCCTGACACTGTGGTCAGTTTACGTGTCTCCATCATCTGCAGCCCTTCTGTCCTCCTCTGTCCCCTCTCCCCCCTCTCTCCCTGCCTGTCTGCTCCTGTGTCAGTGCCCACCCCCCTCCCCTCCTCTCCTGCTGCTGTAGTTTTATTTAAAGTTTCATCTCCTGTCTACAGTCTGTTTAATAATCCTGTGTGCCCCTGTGTCTGTGTTTTATAAAAATAAGCCATTCTTTACAAGTTTTTAGAGCGCCGCTCATGTGGCCCGCCGCCTCTCCTCTCCCCCTCCCCTCCCGACGAACATCAGTGAGGAATCCTCGGCACTGCCCGCTGCAGGTAACTGTCAGATGGGGCGAGGAGAGAGCCGACGGGTCACGTGAGCGGCGCTCGGCCCTCTGAAAACTGGTGAAGAATGGCTCATTTTTTTAAAACACATACACAGAGGATTATTAAACAGACCAGACAGGATGGTATAAAGTGGCTTAACAACCACTTGAAAGGGGAAGTTGAGATTCCAGGGGGTGGGGTGGGGGGCACGTGTTTTGAACAGAGGGGTGGAGTAGAACGCTTCCATGGACTAGGAAAGTGAGAGATGAGCACATCGAAATGGCTTGGGCAGAAAGGACATTAGAAACGGCTTCTATTTATTGTGAAAAGTGAAATTTTGTCTGAAAAGGAAAACTTAGCCTTTAAAGTGGTATAAACCACAGTTAACGGAAAAAAAAATTCTCACCAGCTGAATCCCAGTTCCCAACCTGGCCAGCTGGGGGCAGTTGGGGGGAGCTGGGATAGCTTGGTTGGGGCTGGCCAGGGGAAGAGAATCTCCAGTGGGGCATTAAACCGGCCTCTGCTCAGACACAGTTTACACCATACATGCTGGTGGGGGAGGCCTGCGCTCTGTCCTTGTCTTCAACCTTCATTCAGTAGGTCAGCAGTGGGGACTTTTTACTTCTCTTCACCAGGAATCATTTAGGCATGTCTGTAGCAGAAGTGGTGCAGCCTTCTTAAAGGGCATCAGAGTGGCCCAGGGGGCAATTGCCCCCCTGCCCCCTGGCCCAGTCCTCCTCTGGGTGTAAGAGCAGAAGTGGGTAATACAGCCACCATACCTAGCAGGGGATGACTGGAAACTTTTGGCCCAGGGGGCAAGTACAAACCAGAGGCCCATGGTGCAGAGCCTCGGCCCCCCTCCCACTCTCTCTCTTCCCGGCCTCCTCCTGACCCCCATTCCAGGCTGAAGCTCTGCTCCAGGCATAGGTGTGTGCAGTCCATTGCATTAGGGTGTGCACTCAAAAGCTCAAACGAATGTATTTCTCTGCAGCCTTAGCTGCACGGGGCAGCGAATAAATGGGAAGTGCTCTGTGCTGAGTGGCTTCCTGTTCATTCACAAACTGAAGCATAGTAAGCACAGCTTACTATGCTTCAGGTATGAATGGACATAGTGAGTGAGTGTGTTCACTGTGTTCATTTAAAAAAGGAAGGGGCCAGTAAAATAATATTTACTAGCCCCTTCCCCTGTTCTCCATTCTGAAACATTACCCGCAGCAGCTGGGAGGAGAGGAGAGAAGGGAAGCCAGCAGAGCTGTGGGGGCGGCACAACATGGGGGGGAATCCTGGCCAAGAGGGGGAATCAGCACCACACATAGTGATTAGGGTGTGCCCAGGCACACCTGGCACACCCCATGTGCACGCCTATGGCTCCAGGTACTCTCTGCTCACAGGCCGAAACCAGGTTCCTGACCTGGTCATCAGGAGGCAGTTGGGGGGAGCTGGGACAGCTCGGTTGGGGCTCCAGTGGGGCATGGAACCGGCCTCTGCTCAGACACAGTTTACACCATCCATGCTGGGGTGGGAGGCTTGTCCTTTTCTTCAACCCGCATCAGTAGGTCAGCAGACTTTTTACTTCTCTTCACCAGGAATCCTTTAGGCATGTCTGTGGCAGAAGCAGTGCAGCCTTTTTATGGGGCATCAGAGCAGCCAAGGGGGCAATTGCCCCCCTGCCCCCTGGCCCAGTCCTTTCCTAATACCTAGGGACTGATAAGCTGCAATATTCTCCTTTTTTATACTTTGGGTTTAGATACTCTTTAAGGAAGCCGTAGTTGGACTTGAATAATGTTTCTCATTACTAACATATTATTACATTCTGCTGCTTAATAAAACTCAGTTTTGCTTCCCCAATTTGGCCAGAAACTATCAGAAGAAATACCGGATCATTAAACAGGGCTAAAAAGTAGCATACTGAAAAAAAATAAAATAATACAAAAAAAAAATGTTCTATAACACCGTGATCAGTAACTGCAACACAGACTGTCCTCAGTTCAAGCAAACTTGCCAAATCTTCCTTATAACTCAATCCGTCATCATCTCTCGATAAGTCCTCATTTGTTTGTCATCTGTCTTACGCAGCGGCCGCCGTGACCCGAATCCCACCGGGCCACCCGATACGGATTAAGCAAATGACAGAGTTTTGATGTATCGACTTTTTTTCGTAAAGAGGCGAGAAAGCTTTTTGAACTGCCAGCCAGCATCCATCACGGAACCGCTCATTATACAAGGTACGGCGTCCCGCGTTAACGCCGCTTAATCATACCCAACACGTCGTAATGTTTCTCGTTCAAACACATTAGCCGGATGCCGTTTCCCGGGAAACTGTGGCGTTCTTTACAGTCCTAAAATGTGAGCCGAGGAGAAAAAAACAAAAAATAAAAAAAAAAGTAATTTCAGTTTAGTGTCAAAGGACTGTGTGAAGTTTTTATGTGTGAAATTCATCTTTGCGATTGTAAACCCGGTTTGGATGTGCCGTTCGAGTTGCCATTTTAATCAGCGTTCTAAATTTAGTTGGCTCAATCATGAGGCATAATGAAGCATGCATAGGGAGTTGATGGAAATGGGAATTTTTCTGCGATGGCAACTTGTAGACTCCGGGCGAACGCGGCGCGCTTATTGTGCTAACGGCTGACGTAAAATTATATTAAAGCTCCTTGTATATTGTTTTTTTTTTTTTTTTTTTTTTTTTTTTTAGTAGAGATATAAAGGGGAATTTAAGGAAACAGATGTTGATTATAAAAATGTTGGGTTGTAAGAGACAGCTGCCTTAAACTACACATCAGAGGTTCGAATATAACTTTTTTAACCACTTTAAGACCGGATGGATTGGCCCCTTTCCTGACTAGGGCCCATTTTGCGATTCGGCACTGCGTTACTTTAACAGACAATTGCGCAGTCGTGCGATGCTGTACCTAAACTAAATTGACGTCCTTTATTTCCCACAAATAGAGCTTTCTTTTGGTGGTATTTGATCACCTGTGCGATTTTTATTTTTTGCGCTATAAACAAAAAAATAGCGACAATTTTGAAAAAAAAAAAAAACAATATTTTTCACATTCTGCTATATAACATTCCCCAAAAAAATGTAAAAATATTTTTTATTTTAACATTTTAGGCCAATTTGTTTTCTGCTACATATTTTTGGCAAAAAAAAAACGCAATAAGCGTATTCTGATTGGTTTGCGCAAAAGTTATCGTGTCTACTAACTACGGGAAAGATTTATGTCATTTTTATTGTTTTTTTTTTTCTTTACTAGTAATGGCGGTGAGCTGCGATTTTTTGCGGGACTGTGACATTGCAGCGGACAGATCGGACCCCTAACTGACATTTTTGACACTTTTGGGGGACCAGTGACATTACTACAATAATCAGTGCTAAAAGTATGCACTGTTACTGTAATAATGACACTGGCAGGGAAGGGGTTAACATTATGGGTGATCAAGGGGTTAAATGTGAGCCTAGGGGAGTGATTCAAACTGTGGGGGGGGGGGGGCGTGGCTTCTGAAATGACTATAGAGACCTGTGATTCTATATAGAAGGATCACAAGCACTCTGTGATCATTCCAGGGAGAAGAACGGTCGGCTGTGTTTACAACAGCTGACCGTTCTTCTCTCTCAGCGGGGAAAGGATCGTGGGTGTCAGGCGGAAATTGGAGCCGTCTGCCCGCTTCATCGGCTTCGCCGCTGACAAGCGGGGGCAGGAGCGCACTGCAGGCAGCGCGCACTCACCTCCTAGCCTCCTGAGAGCGACGTACAGCTACGGCGATTCGCCCAGGAGCGGCTGCCTGCCGCCGTATAACTGCGACAGGCAGTCGTAAAGCGGTTAAGGTGACTTTTTTTTAAAGGACTTTATAGCAAACCAGCCAGACATTATACAAGTCCCATCTATGAGCACTGAGCAATAGGTTGAATTGGTTTATTTCAGCACCGAGACGCCACTGCTGCTCATTTTTGGTGGGGGTACATTGCAAAACAAAGTGCATTTATCTTCTTTGTCCTCTTCCCTTTACCAAAGCTAACTCCACTCCACAGATGCACACTTACCTTGATCTAATGGCTATAGTTCTACTGGCCTTGGGAAATTAAGGAAGACAGTCTTATAGAAGTCTATGGGGCTTCAATGCACCAGAATGGCCAAGACAGAGAAGACTTGTGCCGCAAGATGTCAACAATTCCTAGAGACCATGGCCATTGGATGTTAATAAGAATGCATCTGTGAAAGGGGGTGGGTTTGATTTGGCAAGGGGAAGGGGGCCGCAGATGTATTCTTTTTAAATTCCAATGGCCATGGTCTCTAGAAATTGTTTACATCTGGCACGACAACTCTTCTTTGTCTTGACCATTCCAGAGCATGACAGCCCCAAAAACTTTTTATAGGGCTATTTTCCTTTTTCTCCCAAGGCCGATAGATAAGCCCCATAGACCTTTATTAGGCTGTGATGCACAAGCGCGAACAGGGCAGAGAGGGCTTTTGGCGCTGGATATAAACAAACAGCAGAATTATGTCTGTCAAATTAAAGTAAGTAGGCTTTAGGGATGATCGAACGGTTCGGGTCGACCATCGGTTCGACCCGAACATTGACTGTTCGAAATTTGTCCGAATTCCAAACTTTTTGCGTAAAAAGTTCGGAATTCGGCAACCAGAACCGACCAAAATGCAATGGGACAGGAACTGGGCTTTAAAAGCCCATGATTGGACCAGAAACATCAGTAAAAGCCAATTGAGGGGGCAGGAGGATGCTAGGAATGTGATTGGAGTGACTAGGGGGTCCAGAGGCCAATCAGTAGTGAATACGCCCCCCAGTATATAAGATAGCCCCACCAAATCTCTAGCACTGTAATACAGGGGCTGTGGAAGAGAGTGGAAGCAGTTCTGTTTTGTCCTGCTGCAAAAGTGTAATTTAGCAATTATTAGTGTGAGGAAAGGGATATGCAGTGTAGTTAGGGTACTATATACCACCGTAGTGTAGTGTAGGGTGAACTGACTCTGACTGCTATGCCAGGGTGACCAAACCCTTCCATGTCAGGGTGACCGCCAGAGAAAAAAGATCATTTGTCTTAGAATTGCAGTAGAGCAGGGATGGGGCTCTGCTCCTTTTATGCCAGGGTGACCGAATTCATCCATGTCAGGGTGACCGCCAGAGAAAAAAGATTGTTTGTCTTAGAATTGCAGTAGAGCAGGGATAGGGCTCTGCTGCTTTCACACCTGGGCGTTTTTGTTTCAGGCGTTTATTGGGCTTTTTTGTGGACGTCTTTGGAGGCAGGCATGACATCTGAACTTCTGTGTAGGAGTATATATATACACACACACACATATATGTATATATACACATACACACATATAGGTGTAAAAGTAGCAGAACCACATCCCTGCGCTAATGAAATTATTTGCAGGGATGGGGTTCCACTCCTATTACACCTGTATGTGTGTATGTGTATATATACATATAAGTGTGTGTGTATATATACCCCTATACAGAAGTTCAGATGTTATGCCTGCCTCCAAAGACGCCGAAAAAATGCCCAATAAACGCCTGCAACAACACTCCTGGGCGTTTTTGCAACAACACTCCGGAGTTGAGAGACACTGCTTTAAACGACAAGCTTTTTCAGCAAAGCAGCTAAGACAAACCTCATAAATGTATAACAATTAGCCTGTAGCACCACCTGCTGTTTCAAAACAGAATTACAACATATATTAATGTGAACTATTTTATAATAATGTTTTTCCAGTCTTAAAAATTATAAAGAAAATGCATATGAAAATAATTAGCATTTTCTTTTACTGCCAACATGGTTAAAATGATGACTGATCCAGGAGGGTATGTGTCCTTGTGAAACAGGGTATGTATTAGGGATTGACAGATTATTGGCAAAGCCGATATATCGGGGGCCGATATGCACTTTCCCTGATATATCGGAATCGGCCCCGGAGGTTACCGATATTGCCGTTTTTTTTCGGGAAAGTGCTGTACCGGAGTGATGGCTGCAGCAAGAGGCATCACCCTGGTACCGGCGTCCATAGCTGACGGTAAGCTGTCTTGTAATGACAACCAATGTGGCTGAGAAGCCGCTCGGCTGTCATTACAAGGAGCGGGAGGGGACGCCTTCCGCGGCTCACCCGGGTCTCCCGTCCCACTGGGAGACCCGGGTAACCAGCCTGCACGGCCACCGAAGACCCGATAAAAGCTGCATTCGGCTCTGATCGGGTCTCCATGCAAAAACCCGGAAGTGATGGCAGGACTCTACTTAGCTTTTGATGTCATGACATCACTTCCGGGTACTCGGCACCAGATTTAAAAAAAATTACAGCATTCAATACAGCCAAACTTGGCGTTTTGAATGCTTTTAAGTGCAGAGGAAGGGTTTGGGGTCTTTTAGACCCCAGATCCATCCACAAAAATACCTGTCAAGACAAAAAAAATGTAAATGTACGAAAACATCACTTCCGGGTACTGGCGCCAGATTAAAAAAAAAATGACAGCATCCAAAACAGCCAAACTTGGTGTTTTGAATGCTTTTAAGTGCAGAGGAGGGGTTTGGGGGTCTTTTAAACCCCCAGATCCCTCCAAAAAAATACCTGTCAACAAAAAAAAAAATATTTAAATGTACGAAAATATCGGCCGATACATGATGACCAAGATATCGGTATCGGCAATGAAAAAACTGTTTTGGTCGATCACTAGTATGTACCTACTAAAAAAATACTTTCTTGGTTTTGGAAGAATGTTGATGAAACTGTTAAACAATCCAACAATTTATTTAGAAAAAAAGAGGCCTCTGAATTGTTGCTCGAATTGTAAAAAGACCCAATTAGGTTGTAAGAGAAGCACCGCAAGAACGCAATAAGATCTGCCGGAGAATGAGTATTGAGTGGCTGTTGCAGCTGTTGATTCTACATCAGCAATGCTTAAGGAATAACTATAACCGGCTCCCGCGTGCAATCGGCAACACCAGCTGCGTCGTCGTAAGTGATTTTCCCCCCTTAACTCCCCAACTGGGATTCGCAGAGAACAAATATCAGCCACGGGGAACCATCCTATAACTCTGAGCTCTGATTGCAAAGCTGCTAGACAATTCTTAATTACTTCATTCTTATCTGCCTTTCCCTTCCGCATTACATTTATGACGGCTGGAAACGTGAGGGGCCCCCGAAACGCAACGTCCGCGAGAAATAATAAAAAAAAAAATAATAATAAATTCTTCATTTGAGATCTCAAGGCTGATGTTTGAGGAAAAGACCTTGGCAGGAAGCAGTCTAGACTGTTTTCAGAAATGCAGTTTATGAATATTAATGTGTGGCCTGAGACCGCCATGGCGCTCGTTCATCAAAAGGCGAGAGACAATAGAGCTGTTTGAGAACTACAAGAAGGGCTTTTATTTTCTCAGAGATTGGGTGCAGGAACTCTCCCCTTTTAAACCACCCCTTGTCTCCGCCCCCCTACCCACCTCCATGTCTCTTGGTTACACCTACTACCCACCTCCATGTCTCTTGGTTACACCCACTACCCACCTCCATGTCTCTTGGTTACACACACTACCCACCTCCATGTCTCTTGGTTACACCCACTACCCACCTCCATGTCTCTTGGTTACACCTACTACCCACCTCCATGTCTCTTGGTTACACCCACTACCCACCTCCATGTCTCTTGGTTACACCCACTACCCACCTCCATGTCTCTTGGTTACACCCACTACCCACCTCCATGTCTCTTGGTTACACCCACAACCCACCTCCATGTCTCTTGGTTACACCCACTACCCACCTCCATGTCTCTTGGTTACACCCACTACCCACCTCCATGTCTCTTGGTTACACCCACTACCCACCTCCATGTCTCTTGGTTACACCCACTACCCACTTCCATGTCTCTTGGTTACACCCACTACCCACCTCCATGTCTCTTGGTTACACCCACAACCCACCTCCCACTACCACCCTTTTTAGAGAATACAGAACCAATTATTATTTTGCGGTGTTAAGTCATTTGTATGCAATTTGGTAATGATAAGAAAAAAAAGCAAAAACATAGATCACCCGGAAGCCAGCGCAAATAGACCCCCACCCGAGCAACAATAGACCCCCCATCTCAGGCACACTAGATCCCCCCCAGCAAAAATAGATTCCTCACATAACATTATACCCCCCCTTCCCCAGCAACAATGGTCCCCCTGTTACAAAATACCACCCCAGCAACAATACACCCCCATCTCAGGCAAACTAGATCCCCCCAGCAATAGCAGATCCACTCAGCAACAAAGCATCCCCCCCAGCAACAATAGACCCCCCATCTCAGGCACACTAGATCCCCCCCAGCAAAAATAGATTCCTCACATAACATTATACCCCCCCCCCCCTCCCCAGCAACAATGGTCCCCCTGTTACAAAATACCACCCCAGCAACAATAGACCCCCATCTCAGGCAAACTAGATCCCCCCAGCAATAGCAGATCCACTCATCAACAAAGGATCTCCCCCCCAGCAACAATAGACCCCCATCTCAGGCACACTAGACCCCCCAGCTATAACAGATCCACCCAGAAACAATGCATCGTCCCCCAGCAACAATAGACCCCACCCCTGCAACAATATATCCCCCTAGCAACACAAAACCCCAATACCACCAACAATATAACCCCCCCCCCCCCCAGCAAATTGAGATCCCCCCAGCAAAAATAGATTCCTCACATAACATTACACCCCCCTTCCCCAGCAACAATGGCCCTCCTGTTATAAAATACCACCCCAGCAACAATAGACCCCCATCTCAGGCACACTCGATCCCCCCCAGCAAAAATAGATTCCTCACATAACATTTTACCCCCCCCCCCCTTCCCCAGCAAAAATGGTCCCCTTGTTACAAAATACCACCCCAGCAACAATAGACCCCCATCCCAGGCACACTAGATCCCCCCCAGCAATAGCAGATCCACTCAGCAACAAAGCATCTCCCCCCCAGCAACAATAGACCCCCATCTCAGGCACACTAGACCCCCCCAGCAATAACAATCCACCCAGAAACAATGCATCGCCCTCCAGCAACAATAGACCCCACCCCTGCAACAATATATCCCCCTAGCAACACAAACCCTCAGTCACAGCAACAATATAACCCCCCCCCCCCAGCAAACCGAGGTCCCCCCCCAGCAAAAATAGATTCCTCAAATAACATTATAACCCCCCTTCCCCAGCAACAATGGTCCCCCTGTTACAAAATACCACCCCAGCAACAATAGATCCCCATCTCAGGCACACTAGATGCCTCCAGCAATAGCAGATTCACCCAGCAACAAAGCATCTCCACCCAGCAACAATAGACCCCACCCCTGCAACAATATACCCCCCTAGCAACACAAACCCTCAGTCCCAGCAACAATATAACCCCCCCCCCCCAGCAAATCGAGATCCCCCAGCAAAAATAGATTCCTCACATAACATTATACCCCCCCCCTTCTCCCAGCAAACAATGGCCCTCCTGTTATAAAATACCACCCCAGCAACAATTGACCCCCATCCCAGGCACACTAGATCCCCTCCAGCAAAAATAGATTCCTAACATAACATTTTACCCCCCCTTCCCCAGCAACAATGGTTCCCTTGTTACAAAATACCACCCCAGCAACAATAGACCCCAATCTCAGGCACCCTAGATCCCCCCAGCAATAGCAGATCAACTCAGCAACAAATCATCTCCCCCCAGCAACAATAAACCCCCATCTCAGGCACACTAGACCCCCCCAGCAATAACAGATTCACCCAGAAACAATGCATCGCCCCCCAGCAACAATAGACCCCACCCCTGCAACAATATATCCCCCTAGCAACACAAAACCCCAATCCAACCAGCAATATAACCCCCCCCCCAAGCAAATTGAGATCCCCCCAGCAAAAATAGATTCCTCACATAACATTATACCCCCCCCTCCCCCAGCAACAGTAATCCCACGTTACAAAATACCACCCCAGCAACAATAGACCCCCATCTCAGGCACACTAGATCCCCCAGCGATAACAGATCCACCCAGCAAAAAAGCATCTCCCCTCCACCAACAATAGACCCCCATCTCAGGCACACTAGACCCCCCCCAGCAATAACAGATTCACCCAGAAACAATGCATCGCCCCCCAGCAACAATAGACCCCACCCCTGCAACAATATATCCCCCTAGCAACACAAAACCCCAATCCAACCAGCAATATAACCCCCCCCCCCCAAGCAAATTGAGATCCCCCCAGCAAAAATAGATTCCTCACATAACATTATACCCCCCCTCCCCCAGCAACAGTAATCCCACGTTACAAAATACCACCCCAGCAACAATAGACCCCCATCTCAGGCACACTAGATCCCCCAGCGATAACAGATCCACCCAGCAAAAAAGCATCTCCCCCCCAGCAACAAGAGACCCCCACCCCTGCAAAAATGTATCCCCCTAGCAACACAAAACCCCAATCCCAGCAACAATATAACCCCCCCCCCCCCCCCCCATCAAATTGAAATCCCCCCAGCAAAAATAGATTCCTCACATAACATTATACCCCCCCTTCCCCCAGCAACAATGGCCCTCCTGTTGTAAATACCATCCCAGCAACAATAGACCCCCATCTCAGGCACACTAGATCCCCCCAGCAATAACAGATCCACAAAGCAACAAAGCATCTTGCCAGTAACACACCTCCTGTATTAGAGCAACCCCACTCTGGGTGAAGGAGCACAGGGGCACAGCAGACAACGGCATTGTCAGTTCCAGGGCTTTTTTTTTTTCTTAGAGAATACAGTAGGGGCAAGAACCCCCCCCCCCCCCTTTCACCACTTGACTCCACCCCTACCCACCTCCCAGCACTGTTCCTGGACTCCACACCTTACCCACCTCCCAGTGCCACCCCTTTTAAAGAATACAGAACCGAGTATCATTTTGTGGTGCTAAGTAATTTAGGACAGTAAAATAGATCTAGCATCAATGGACACCCCAGCAACAATAGATCCACCCCAGCAACAATGGACTCCCAACAGCCAGCATCAATAGACCCTCCAGGACCAAGCAACAGTAGACCCCTCTCTCAACAGCGGATCCCTCCCAGCAACAATGGACTCCCAACAGCCAGCATCAATAGACCCTCCAGCAGCCAGCAACAGTAGACCCCTCTCTCAACAGCGGATCCCTCCCAGCAACAATGGACTCCCAACAGCCACCATCAATAGACCCTCTAGCAGCCAGCAACATTAGACCCCTCCTCAACAGCAACAATTGGCCTTCTGCAACATAAGACCCACCCCCGGCAAAAATAAATCCTCCACCAGAAACAATAGACCTCCCCAGCAACAATAGACCCCCTGCAAAATAGATTCCCTCCAGCAACAATAGATTCCCCAGTAGCCAGCATCATTAGACCCTCCAGCAGCCAGCAACAAATACCCCTCCCTCTCAAGTACATCCCTCCCAGCAACAAATGACTCCCCCCAGCAACATAAGACCCACCCACAACAATAGATCCCCCAAGAACAACAGAAGAACTCCCCAGAAACAATAGACCCTTTTCCTCCCCAGCAGCCAGCATCAATAGACCCTCCAGCACCTCTTGCCATTACATACATTCAGTTCTAGAGGTGCCGGAACTGCGTACCTGGTCAGTCTAGAGCAGGGGATTGTTAGATGGACTAGCAGATTTAAATACACCAACAAATCGAAGCCAAATTCCAGCTAATACTTCATAATCCATTACAGCAAACTGTTTTTTTTTCCCCTTTTGGGATAAAGGTTTTTTTTTTTAATAAATAAATAAAAGCTGATCATTGCAAGCACCTCTGCTACAGTAGAATGGTTTGTCTCATCTCTGTAACTGATCCATTCTGCTGCAGAGCTTGTTCTTTTTAAAAACAACAGACTTACCGGCTGGATCACCAGATGAAAATAGAAGAAAGAAAGCCTAAAAAAAGAAAACAAATGCAGCCATCACATCTAAGAATTCGTAAGCTGCAATACAATAAATGTTTGCTTTTGGGTTTATTACTGCTTTAAAGAGATCCTGTCACCAGACCTCATTTGTAAAATGTGAACCTTGCAGAAGTAGAGGCTCACCATAGTACTTGCATGTTTTCCAATGTTTTTTTCTTTTTTTTGCGTAACTTTAACGGACAATTGCGCCGTCATGTGTCGCTGTACCCAATTAAAATTGATGTCCTTTTTTCCCACAAACAGAGCTTTCTTTTGGTGGTATTTGATCACCTGTGCGATTTTTATTTTTTGCGCTATAAAAAGAAAGCAGCAACAATTCTGAAAAAAAAAAACAATATTTTTCACATTCTACTATATAACATTCCCCCCCCAAAAAAAATGTAAAAATCTAAATTTTTTAACATTTTAGGCCAATTTGTTTTCTGCTACTTATTTTTGGTAAACAAATAAGCGTATTTTGATTGGTTATTGCGTCTACAAACTACGGGAATGATTTATGCCATTTTTATTGCTTTTTTTTTTTACTATTTATGGCGGAGGTCTGTGATTTTTTGCGGGACTGCGACATTGCGGCGGACAGATCGGACCCCTGACTGACATTTTTGACACTTTTGGGGGGGACCAGTGACATTACTACAGTAATCAGTGCTAAAAATATGCACTGTTACTGTAATAATGACACTGGCAGGGAAGGGGCTAACACTGTGGGTGATCAAGGGATTAAATGTGTACCTAGGGGCGTGTTTCTAACAGTATAAGGGCGTGGCTTGTGAAATGACCATAGAGACATGTGAGCCTATATATAACAGGATCACAGGGGCTCTATGATCATTCCAGGGAGAAGAACAGTCAGCTGTGTTTACAACAACTGACCGTTCTTCTCTCTCAGTGGGGAACGATCGCGGTTGTCAGGCCGCAATCGGAGCCACCTGCCCCATGCATCAGGTTCCCCGCATGATCGCCTCCTAGCTGCCTGCGTGCAACCAACGTATACCTATGGCGGTTCGCGCAGGAGCGGCTGCCTGCCGCAGTATAACTGCGGCAGGCGGTCGTAAAGTGGTTAAAGTAGAACTAAAGGCAAAACTTTTTTTTTTTTTTTTTGGATAGAGTGAGGGAGAGTTTTAACCCCTATCAGTTTTTTTGCCATCTGTGTCCCATTTGGGAGATTTCTCTTCACTTCCTGTTCCATAGCTAAAACAGGAAGTGGAGGGAAATCCCTTCAAAGTGAGGGAAATCCCAGGTTGACACCACAATCAGAACTGGTTTCCCCATTGGAAGATTTCCCCTCTATTCCTGTTCTGGGAACAAAAAAACAAACAAATTTGGGGTTCTAATTCCTCTCCATTCTGCTATAACTAAAAAAAAAAAAAAAATTTGCATTGAGTTAAACTTTAATTTATAGTCAAATCCATCTAAATCTGCTGGTCTAACACCACCTTTTCCCCCATACTGATAATGCTGTTGTCCAAAGGTGTCTTCATTGCTCCTCTATCCAAAGCAGAGACTAGGGATGATCGAACAGTTCGGTTCGACCATCGGTTCGACCCGAACATTGACTGTTCGAGGTTCGGCCGAATTTAGAACTTTTTGCTGAAAAAGTTCGGAATTCGGCAACCAGAACCGACCAAAATGCAATAGGACAGGAAATGGGCTTTAAAAGCCCATTATTGGACCAGAACCATTAGCAAAAGCCAATTGAGGGGGCAGGAGAATGCTAGGAATGTGATTGGAGTGACTAGGGGGTCCCTAGGCCAATCATTAGTGAATACGCCCCCCAGTATATAAGATAGCCCCCGCCAAATTCCTAGCATTGTAATACAGGGACATGGAAGAGAGTGGAAGCAGTTCTGTTAATTTTACTTTAAAAGTGTCATTTAGCATTTATTAGTGTGAGGAAAGGGATATCTAGTGTAGTTAGGGTGCTCTTTTACACTTTAGTTAGATGCAAAAATTTAGTTTCTGTAGGGAAAGTGTTAAGTGCCAGGGTGACCGTAATGTAGTGTAGGGTGAACTGACACTGACTGCTATGGCAGGGTGACCAAACCCTTCCATATCAGGGTGACCGCTATAGAGAAAAGATAGTTTCTCTTAAGTCACATTCGGTGCAGTAATATGGCTTCTCACCGGTCAGCCTACTTTTTAGCTGCAGGCGTTTATAGGGATTTTTTGAGCACATGTTTGGATTCAGGCATGACATCTAAACATGTGTATAGGGGGTATATATACACACCCATGTATGTATATATACACCTGCACATATATAGGTGTGAAAGGAGCCGAAAACACTACTTGCGCTAATGAAATAATTAACACCAATATAGTTACGCTCCTATCACACCTATATATGTGTATGTGTAAAATACATATAAGTGTGTGTGTATATATATATACCCCTATACAGAAGTTCAGATGTTTTGCCTGCCTCCAAAGAACCCAAAAAAATGCCCAAAAAAACGCTAGCTGCAAAAAAGAAAACGCCCAGGTGTGTTGTTGCAGGCATTTTTTGGGGGTTTTTGGAGGCAGGCAAAACATCTGAACTTGTGTATAGTGGTATATACACATATATACGCATATATTTCTGCTACTATCACACCTATATATGTCTAGGTGTGTATATATATATATATATATATATATATATATATATATATATATATATATAAATATAAGTATGTGTGTATATATGCCACTATACACAAGTTCAGATGTTTTGCCTGCCTCCAAAAACCCCCAAAAAATCCCTGCAACAACACACCTGGGCGTTTTTTTCTTTTTGCGCTAGCATTTTTTGGGCATTTGTTTGGGTTCTTTGGAGGCAGGCAAAACATCTGAACTTGTGTATAGTGGTATATATACACACATACTTATATGTATTTTACACTTACACATATATAGGTGTTATAGGAGCGGAGCCATATTAGTGTTAATTATTTCATTAGCGCAAGTATATATTTCTGCTACTATCACACCTATATATGTCTAGGTGTATATATACATATAAGTATGTGTGTATATACAGTATACCCGTATACACAAGTTCAGATGTTTTGCCTGCCTCAGAAGACCCCAAAAAATGCCCAAAAAAACGCTTGCTACTAAACCGGCAAGGTGTGAAAAGATAGAAGCCACTATCCTGTTCTATAAGTGACCTAATACAAACAATCTTTTTTTTTTATGTTTCTGGACATGCTACAGAGCTGAAACTTCACAGGTACACTTTTTAGACCCCCCAGATACTAAATCCAAAGAATTTATTATTTTTTTATTTTTTATTTTTTCAATAATTATCTCTCTATCAAAAATGACAATTTTTAAGAATTTTTTTTGTGTGATTAATAGTCCCTGGGGTATCACCCAGAACCCTAGGCACTTTTTAGGGGCATTTATTGGGTTTTAGGGCTTCAAAATGGTGTTTTTTGATTACCGAAGTTAGGGTCCCATTGATTTCAATGGGGTTCTGAAATCCGGGCCGAACTTTCGGGAAGTTCGGATGTTCTGGCCGAACCGAACTTTCGAAAAGTTCGATCATCCCTAGCAGAGACACCCTAAGGGCTCATTCACACGTGTTCTGTGGTCGAAGGAACTATTCAAAGAGCATTTGACAGGCAGTGTGGAGACGCGTCTCCTCCTCACCACTTGCTTTAACCTGCTGAAGCCTGTACTAGTACGTCGCAATCGCATGCAAAATTGCGGCGAACCATTTGACAGAAATTGTGTTACTGGCCAGATTACCAGATGAAAATAAAGGGTAAAAAGGCCTAAAAGAAAACTAATGCAAGCATCACTTTCAAAGTTTGGTAAGTTGCATTGTATTATATTTTTGGTTTTGGTTTTAACACCACTTTTTTGAAGATGTTGCTTGGTGTCTTTTAAATGCTTTTTGTATGCTTGCTGTATCTGATGTGCTTCAAGATAGCATTTGCATTCTAAGATAATAAGTGAATGGATAATCCCCTCCATGCACAGGTAAATGAATGATGGTTGATTTGTTGGTTCAGTGGATGGTTGGTTGGTTGATTGGTTGAATGGTGCATTGGTTACTTGGTTAGTTGGTCGGTTGGGTTGGGTTGGGTTGGGTTGTCGGTTGGAAGCTTGGTTAGATGGGTTGTTGGTTGGGTGGTTGGTTGGTTGGTTTGGCGATTGGTTGGGTGGGTTGTTGGTTGGGTGGTTGGTTGGTAGCTTGATGGGTGGGTTTATAGTTGGTTGGTTGATGGCTGTTTGGGTGGATTGTTGGTTGGGTGGTTGGTAGCTTGATGGGTGGGTTTTTGGTTGGGTGGTTGGTAGCTTGATGGGTGAATTTTTGGTTGGGTGATTGGTTGCTTGATTTGGTGGTTGGTTGGGTGGGTTGTTGGTTGGGTGGTGGGGTTGGTTAGTTTATTGGTTGGGTGGTTGGTTGCTTGGTTTGGTGGTTGGTTGGGTGGGTTGTTGGTTGGGTGGTGGGGTTGGTTAGTTTATTGGTTGGGTGGTTGGCTGGTTGGTAGGTTGGTTGGTTGATATGGGTAATGGGCCATACACACTATAAGATTTTCTGAAGACTTTTTCCTTCAGATTTATGTAGTGCAAGGGCCTGCCAGATTGCATACAAATTGAAAGTGTTTAGGTTTGACCTCATATTATCTGGTTTTGGTAAATCTAAAGGAAAAAGTCTTCAGAAAATCTTATAGTGTGTATGGCCCATTACTACCCTTCCACTGCCTATCTAAATGAGCTCAAAGCTTGTTTTCTGGGAATGTCTACCCCTATTGTAAGTACATTGCAGTAGGTAAACACATTACACTGCACTGCACATGCAAGATGGAGCCCTGGAAGTATTGATTTGATTGGCCCAGTTAGGTGATCACGTGACTGATATACCATTGCTGCTTCTGGATACAGAGCCGGTCCATGAGTAATGAACTCATTTCATTTTATTACTGTGCATCTTAAATAACAGGATTTCATTGTAGACAATCGGAGCCCGCGCACACAAATCACATTTATTTAATGCTGCAAGCCTGACATTTATTTGTTTCAGAAGTCCTTTGTTGCTATAGAGGCCACCAGAACAAAAAGGACAGATCACTGAAGCCGCACAGGAAAAATGTACTAAATATAATTTCTGTATGTATATATTCAGAATAATAAATCACAAACTGGTAATATATGGCAACGCATGACCATAAGATATAGGAAGAGAGCACAAACCATTCCGATTAACTACTTCGGTACCTATACATGCCCTATGGGTCTTGCAGAGGAGGTAGATCAACATTTGGATTCGATGAAGCTCAGTCCATCTTTCCAAGACTATATATATATATATATATATATATATATATATATGCACATTGCAACTAAGGGTACAGTGCCAGGTCGATCCCTGTGTGTTAGGAGGCTTCGCGCCTGTGCATGCGCAGGAGTGACATAATCCTGCGCTGACCAATGAGTATAGCCAAAGACTTGCACATAGAAGAAGATGTCTGAGCCAGCAAGAGAGCATGGAATAGAGATTAACCCCTTTAGTTCCTCTTGAAAATGATTCCAGTATCAATCTAGCTAAACGTTGAACGGCTCCAGGGGCAGACTGCCAACTTTCAGCCCAGGGGGCACGTACAGACCAGAGGCCCCTGGTGCAGCGACTTGGCCCCCCTCCCACTCTACCTCACCCCCCCTCCCACTCTCCCAATCCTCCTCCTGACCCCCATTCCAAGCTGAAGCCATGCTCCAGATACTCTCTACTTACCGGCTGAATCTGGGTTTCCAACCTGGCCAGCAGGGGGAGGTTGGGTGGAGGCCTGTGCTTTGTCCTGGCCTTCAACCTGCAATCAGGAATCCTTTAGGCATGTCTGTGGCAGAAGTGGTGCAGCCTTTTGATGAGGCATCAGAGAGGCCAAGGGGGCAATTGCCCCCCTGCCTCCTGGCCCAGTCCTCCCCTGAACGGCTCACATCGCCCTTCTAACTCCTATTCCAGTTGTAGCGCTCACCCTCGCAATGGATGCCACATGGTTCCTCTCCCAAATTAGTGCAGCAGCAGCCAGGCACACAGCAACATTTACTCGCACTCGGCTGGACGCACAGTTGCTTTTTCTGATATGTATTGTTGAATAAACTTGATGAGGGCCTAGGGAGCCGTGGGAAACTCCATTAGCAATGAACAGCAATGAGAGGACACTCTTCACTTTGGTGCTACTCCTTAGGACAGTCCCCCTTAATAATGGCCCAGAAAATGGACAGCACTAAGATACTGTCAGGGATATCCCAGGCAAGGTAAGCACTAGTACTAATAGCAGCAAGAACAGTCACCAGGATCCTGCACTCAGGTCTGTACTCACAATGTCCCTGGATACTTGGATGCCTCCTTCCAATATATGGTGGCTTCAGACCAGATCCTTGGTGAAATCCTTTGATTAATTCAAAAAACTTTCAGCAGACAGGCCCCCCCCCCCCCCAGCTTTATCATAGCTGGTACCTCGATGAGCATGAGTAGAATTTTAGTTTGTTGGCATGTACAGTCTGCTGTTCGCACTGCAGGTGGTGATCTCCTGCAGCGGCAATGCAAAGAGAGAGGAAGTCATGAGAAACATGGTTCCTCTATGGTTTCCTGAGTCACTGGGGCAGTGATCAGATTAGATGCTGGCCGCACTTGTGACTTTGGTGGCCATCTTGGATGCCACAGGGATACTGGCCCCTGGGTTTGGGGCACATTCGCATGTTAGTAGTGTAGGGACAGGTTACCCATCTGTCAGGGAAAGATTCCAGATGAGGAGAGAAAGGTTAGTGCCCGCAATCTCTTGGACATATTCCAATACTAGTAGTAGACGACCAGGCCGCATTCTGTTCCTCTAGATAGACATTATCAGTTCGTCTGATACCTGCTGCACTACATGCTGTTGGAATTTGATAGTGCTCCTGGTTGGGGAACCTTTCCCACTGGGTTTCTTGTGAACTGTTGTGCCTTTACTACAGTAAAAGTTCTACTGATCGCACCTGGACTGTGTGTGAGCTACTATCGCCACACCAGGCTGCACCCACCCAGCCCTTCAGGCTGGGAACTTGTCCTGCTGGACAAAAACTGGGCAGCTGCAAACCCCAGATTATTTGTGCAGCCCCAGCCACGTTCTGGGCATCCTCCCCCAGGGATTGGTTGAGACAATATAAATATTCAGGGTTATGATTTGCCTTTCCAGCCCAGTAGATTCTGGATCCTTCCAGAAGGCAGGAGGAAAGAATTAAACCTGCAACCAGTGGAGCCCAGAACAGCCCAAAGCAATCTCAAAACGGTTCTACTTATTACACATATATACAATGGAACCAAAAAGAACTAAATTTATCTAGCAACCTATCTAGGAGGATGCTACGTCATAAAAAGAAGATGCTTATCCGTATGTATTCTCAGGGTGCTCTGGTCCAGTCACGTGATCTCTCCATCGGCCGTCTTCAGGGGAGCAGAGAGAGCACCAACAATGGATAAAATGCCTGGGTGGTGATGTCACCCATAGGTTTACTATGGGGCATCTGTTGTTGGCTGTACCTCAAGTATACTAATTCCAGTTAGGACAGGGGAAGGAGTTGTTTTAAAGTGGTTCTAAAGGCAGAAGTTTTTTTATACCTTAATGTATTCTATGCATTAAAGTAAAAAAGCTTCTAGGGTGCAGCTCCCCCCCCCCCCCCCATGGACAATGTCCATTCACAGGAAGGCAACTTAAATATTTTTTTGAAAATTCATAATTTTTTTTTATTTCAATATATTTATTTATTTATTTTAATAAAATGCTTTTGGAGTTAAAACCTATCTAAAGACATATTAATAACTTAGTTTATTCAGTTGCCGACCACCCACCACAGTTTTACTGCGGCAAGGTGGCTCGGCTGTGCTAACTGATGTAACCGATCATTCATCAGGTCCAGGCCAATGATTTCTGGCCTGGACCTGGTGATCGGTTCTGATTAATTGCAGACCATCCTGTGTCTGTGTAATGTAAACTCAGGCATAGGAAATTATGCAATCTTCTCTCCTGGAGCCCTTTTCAGTTTCAGCGTGAAAGAAGAGAGAACATCAGACAATGAGTACAATGAGTACACAAGCACTACACTGACACCAGTACACATAGGCACATATTTAACCCCCTGATCACCCCCAGTTAACCCTTTCACTCCCTGTCACGGTGTCACTATATACAGTATACAGATCATTTACTGATCACTGTATTAGTGTCACTTGAATCCAAGCTCTGAAAGCTGAGATAACATGCACTGCACAATTTCACAATAACCATGAGATAAAACAAAGTTTAGGAATATTCCATTATCCCATTATTTTGCAAATCTATGTACACTACAAACTGTATGATTAAATCAATTCTGATATCGCTATTTTACTAACCTGACAACTTATTATTCCATATAGGAAATCTTCATTTTGTTTGCAAATATTAAAGATTCTAACTACCAGCAAGAATAAGTCCTTACTGTTAAAGAGCACCTGTCATTTTAGATGCATCATGGCAGTGCCTGTTAGCGGGCATCCACTCACCTGCTGCCGCCACGTCCCTCACCTTGTTGTGTCACTGCCACAGCTAAACATTCACCCATTAAAGTGAATGCAACTGTCGGTGAGTGAATAGCAGGTAAGAGGAGGAGCCCCTGCGGGACAGAGATGACAGTTCCTCTTTAAAAATTATGATTAAAGTTGAGTTGATTTAAATAAAGCCTTTTTACTAGTGATTTAAATCAAATCCACCCTGACAGGGGGGGAAGAGCCAGAACCACCGGCAGGGGATCCAAAAGAGGATTGGGGCTGCTCTGTGTAACACCATTGCACAGAGTAGGCAAGTATAACATGTTTTTTTTTTTTTTTTTTAATATGTATACAAAAAAGGAAATGTGAATCCACCTGTGTGTAATCAAGTCTCTGTATAAATGCACCTGCACTATGATAGACTCAGAGGTCCGTTTAAAGCGCAGAGAGCATCATGAAGAACAAGGAACACACCAGGCAGGTCCGAGATACTGTTGTGGAGAAGTTTAAAGCCGGAATTGGATACAAAAAGATTTCCCAAGCTTTAAACATCCCAAGGAGCATTGTGCAAGCGATATTATTGAAATGGAAGGAGTATCAGACCACTGCAAATCTACGAAGACCTGGCCGTCCCTCTAAACTTTCAGCTCATACAAGGAGAAGACTGATCAGAGATGCAGCCAAGAGCCCCATGATCACTCTGGATGAACTGCAGAGATCTACAGCTGAGGTGGGAGACTCTGTCCATAGGACAACAATCAGTCGTATACTGCACAAATCTGGCCTTTATGGAAGAGTGGCAAGAAGAAAGCCATTTCTTAAAGATATCCATAAAAAGTGTAGTTTAAAGTTTGCCACAAGCCACCTGGGAGACACCAAACATGTGGAAGAAGGTGCTCTGGTCAAATGAAACCAAAATCGAACTTTTTGGCAACAATGCAAAACATTATGTTTGGCGTAAGAGCAACATAGCTCATCACCCTGAACACACCATCCCCACTGTCAAACATGGTGGTGGCAGCATCATGGTTTGGGCCTGCTTTTCTTCAGCAGGGACAGGGAAGATGGTTAAAATTGATGGGAAGATGGATGGAGCCAAATACAGGACCATTCTAGAAGAAAACCTGATGGAGTCTGCAAAAGACCTGAGACTGGGACGGAGATTTGTCTTCCAACAAGACAATTATCCAAAACATAAAGCAAAATCTACAATGGAATGGTTCACAAATAAACATATCCAGGTGTTAGAATGGCCAGGTCAAAGTCCAGACCTGAATCCAATCGAGAATCTGTGGAAAGAACTGAAAACTGCTGTTCACAAACGCTCTCCATCCAACCTCACTGAGCACGAGCTGTTTTGCAAGGAGGAATGGGCAAAAATTTCAGTCTCTCGATGTGCAAAACTGATAGAGACATACCCCAAGCGACTTACAGCTGTAATCGCAGCAAAAGGTGGCGCTACAAAGTATTAACTTAAGGGGGCTGAATCATTTTGCACGCCCAATTTTTCAGTTTTTTATTTGTTAAAAAAGTTTGAAATATACAATAAATGTTGTTCCACTTCACAAAAAATTACAGTTTTATATCTTTATGTTTGAAGCCTGAAATGTGGCAAAAGGTCGCAAAGTTCAAGGGGGCTGCATACTTTCGCAAGGCACTGTATATATGAATATATATATATATAAAATAATTCAAACTTTAGAATCACTTTAGGCTTAGTTGGATCTAGCCTGGAATTCTACTTTAATATTATTGTTCTTTTTTCTGGCACATAACGAAGTTCTCCGGTATGTCCATCTCCTTGAGTGCTCAGTAACAAAGTTTTCATGATTAAGCATCAAAAGTGTTTGGTGATCTCTACGATGCGCCATTAATATTCACCACGCAAACAAAACACACTATGAGAAGTCTGGAGGTAAACTAATTACATTTTTTCAAAAGACCTTGTTTCAATTTAAGGGACCCGGAGATAGAGAGGACTAATGAATCCTTAAGATGCCTTTTGATTCTTGGATGAGCAATCCCGTGTTATTATTTAGCAGCTGAAAGACGGATCGTATTCAAAGAAGACGTACATTATTATTATGCTGGAAGAGGAAAGTTGAAGAGTATTGTGTGTTCCTGTACAATATTTATAATGCAGTCACAAAGGGACTGATTTGAGAAACGGATGTTCTCTGTTGCAGAGCAAGAATATACGACCTCAACTGTTCTAGGTGGGATCCTTTGTAGGTACAGAATTCAATCTTGAGAAAAATATCCTTTGTATCCAGCAAGCCCGTCGAACCATTTAAACAAATGAGGAAACACCATAAATGTGACTGTACCAAAGACAACAATTTTAGGAGATTTCCCTTTGGTCTGTAGGCCAGTGCAGTCTACTTTCTCCACTGCAGGTGGCGCTCTCCCACAGCAGCACTGCAGTTGGAGAGGAAGTCAGGAGGAACACAGTTCATCTATAGCTTACTGGGTCACTGGGGAAGCATTCAATTGGATGCTGCCACCCCATGTGACTCTAGCAGCCATCTTGGGTCAGCCTGTGCCTATTTAAGGCCTTGGCTCCAAGGTTTGGTGAGCATTTGTGAGTTGGTAGAGTAGGGACAGGTACCCTGCCTGGTAGGGACAGCACTAGCTGCGGGGAAAGTTTCCTGATGAGAAGGGAAAGAGTAGAGCTTTCAACTTCTCTGGACACAAGATGGCCAGGCCACATTTGTCCCCTCTCTACAGATGCTAACAGTTTGGCTGCACTCTGCTCTCTACACGCTGTTGGACCTGTGAGTGTTCTCAGGCAGCCTACCTCACCACCAGGTTCTTTGTGAACTGTTTCTCCATTATTTCAATACAAGTTCTTTCATTGCACTGGGACTGAGTGGGTTATTCTGCCGCATCGCTCTGCACCCCACTTACAATTATTGCACAGTTTTAAAGGTTTCCCCCCTTAAATTGCTTACTCTTTTTCCACTGCACACTGTGAGCTTCTCACAATGCGCATTTATAGACTGCAAAAGTCAGATAAAGCACGCCATTTCCTGGCTGGAGGACATCCCTTTGCATCCCAGTCTGACTATCCCTGGCCTGCACCTTTAATTCTTTGGATATCAGTTTTTACCATTGTGGATCCTCAGCATCACATGTGGGTGTTACCTAGGGTGGTCTGCATGTAAATAATGGGTGTCTATCACTCCTCTGGCTGACAGGCACCCATCAAGGCCTTTTGATATTTGCATAACTCTTCCCAAAATCCAGCCCACTGATTACATCAGGAGAAGAGTACTGGGACAGGGAGCTCCAATGTTCCCAGGATGCTATGTCCTTTCAATAATGCACTTTCTGTCCTAGGGTGACAACGCTCACTCCTGTATTGTATGCTCGGAGGAGCAATGTTGTCACCCTAGGCTTCTTAATGCTAGGACCACAAAACATCTCCCTTCCCTTTATCTCTTAAACATAGTTGGTAGCTGTTCTTAAGTTCACAGAGAACTGGGCAAAGCTGAAAACACTGCTTGAGATTTTGGTGCAGCATAGGCACAATGCTCAGGAAGGTGAGAGCTTACTGTATTTCAGGCAGGATCAACTGGTATTTTTTGCACTTATGACACATATATAACAAAATGATTGCAGCTGTATATTTAAAGTGGTTCTAAAGGCTAGACACGTTTCCCTAAAGCATTCCCTGCATTAAATTATATTATATTTACAGTAGTCCTATTACAATCCAATGTTGTGCCTGTCTGCAATAGTGCTGGTCTCTCTCTCTCTCTCTCCTAGGCTCAGAGACAGACATGGGAGCCATTGGTACCTGTTGCTCTCAATCAAATCCTGTGAGAAGGGAGCAGGGGGCGTGGCCGAGCTGCACTGTGTGTGTCAATTGAAGCACACAGGGCAGCTTGGGAGCGAGCCCACAGGTGCCACCATAGAAAGTGGCTTCCCATGGTGGCACACAGAGAAGAGTAGGAGCCAGGAGTGCCAGCAGGAGACCCGGAAGAGGAGATTTTGGGCTGCTCTGTAAAATACCATTGCACAGAGCAGGTGGATATACCATGTTTATTATTTTAATTAAAAAATACCCTTCACAGCCACTTTAACATACCAAAAAGGGAGCAAATAAGGGAAATTCAATGTTAGGGTTTACATACACATTAACACCACACCCTCATCCCCTTCCATACCACCCTTCCATACAATAAAGGTTTTTTTAATGCTTGCAAAAATGTGTTTTTTACTTATCTGAGTCTGCCATCCATGTCCCATGTCAATACCTCTTTAAGAAAGGGGTAGTAGGGATCCAGCCCAGTGCCTCATCTCCTTGTTGTAATGTCATTGGGCCACTCCAGTTTGCCTCTAGACACTGATTTGGACACCCAAAGAAAGTCCATCTGCAGTTGAAAAGCTAGAAGGCTTTGGAGAGTGTGCATCAATGGCCGTGGATTTAGGCAAGTTATATCGGCTCTTAGATTACATTTTTTATAATTAAAACTAGTGATTAGTTAGAGGGTGATGTAGAAGAGCATGGATTGCGTGCATGTGTGTTTGAGTGGGGTGGGGGAATCCATGACCAGAGTTTTAGGGGAATCTGTTGCTGCGTCTTCCATGGGCAATGTCCAAGTTTGCTTTAAGTTGGACATTGAATCTCAATGCCCTTTTTTACAACCCTTACTGTCCTACACACAGACATATACAATGATAAGGGCAGACATGCTAAAGGGAAGATACTGTCAATGAATAAGCTACCAAATTGGTCATTGACCCCCATTGTAGAGCTACCTCTGTAACCCCCAGTAGCAAGACCAAAGCTTACCAGAAGGGGTTTCAATGGGGGGGCTCAAAATGTGTCATGCTACAGACATCACTGATGGAGAGCCAGGCCTGATGTACAAAATAGATATGCAGCAAGCCAAATTAAAATGACATTGACTATGATATTGCCTATTTAAAGGAATTCATATTTTTTGTCCAAATAAGCCTTCTATTGTCAGCATCCCATCATCTTTACGGATGAGCTGGGCCCGGCCTCATAATAATAATAATAGTGATATTGCTGCCTCCAGTTCATTAGAATGCCCATCATGATGTTTAATAAAGTGTATAAATCTAGAAAGCTGATGCGTACCCATAAAAACTCATAACTCCCCTTCACCGCATTGCATTAGGCTTTATGCTATTATCGCTAGAAATAGGAGATAATTCATTCATCTCTCTTTATTAGATCACCGTGATTGGCCTGAAATAAGTTGCCACAGTGCCAGGTATCTTAAGCAGCCACTGAGTGGGCTTGAAGCTCTACATACAACCCCATGCGATAGGCTTAATGTCCATCGTCCAACACAGTAATCCAAATTGCAGCAGTTATATGGAAATAAAATAGTCTCAATTTTCTATTATTGTGATAATGTGAAATTCTAATTTTCATTTTCATTTACTGAGATTAGATGTCCTGCTGTTGACAGGAAGGAAGACTTTCAGAATATTACGACATGACTTTTGTAGCTGTTTACAACATAAAACATTTTTTTTAATGCAATATAATGCCAAGAATTTAAGAAAACCATGACCGTGACACCTAGACACTTTGGGCAACGATATAATGACACCACTCCAAAATGTTTGAGTTTAGGGGTTTCCAGTGAAGGGTAATGTTAATGCTACAGCATAGGAAACATTTGTATGCCTGCAACCTTTTGGGGAAGATCCTTTTCTGTTCCAGCATGACTGTGTCCCTGTGCACAAAGACAGCTCCACAAAATCATAATTTGATGGGTTTAGTGTTGAGGAACTTGAGTCGACTGTACAGAGCCCTGACCTCAACTCTACTGAACACCATTGGGATGAATTAAAATAGGGAGACAAGTAGCAATACAACCCAACAGAGGCTGCACTGGAGTGATTGCCAGGTTAAGAAATTGAACTGAAAAGAAACTGGAAGGTGAGGAGATGGTTCTAGAAACAGACTGCCATTTGAAGACACTACCCTAAGCAGAGATTGATAGATGAAGATATGTTCCTGGTGGTGAGATTGTCAAGTGGATAGACAAGTGCACTGGATAGAGACTGCTATATGGGGAGGTTGTCCTAGGGAAAGACTTCTAAGTGGAAAAGGTGACTGAGGGGAAGACTACCATGTAGAAAAACTGCTAGGTGAAGATATTGCTCTGGTGTAGAGATTGTTCTTTAAACAATGTTCTTTGTGTTTGACCTGTGGGGAGAGACTGCCCTGCAAGAAGAATAATATGCAGACAACCTTGGAGAGGCCCTGCCATGTAGGCATCATTTTTTATTAGCAGAGCTGTGCATGTTGTAGTTTTGTACAACTCTTGGCCTTGACTGCAAAGATCTAGTTCCCAACATCCATTAAAAGTGCCATCAACAGTCTTAAGACAAGTCCACAATGCATGGGTAGTATCGACAACTGAATGTTAGCATATTGAGTTATGAAAAAATATTTTATATCATTTAAATCAAATATGCTCGTGTGGACAAAAATATGCATATTAATGAGTAAATGCAAAGTCCCAGTCCAAATTATATTGTATAATCTTCCATTCAAAATTACATCTGTGCCAGTGCTCCACCTTTAATTGTGTGCTCCACCAACAGTAGAATTGCTCACTCACAGGGACAGTGGACCAATATAGAAAATACAGGCCAAAAGATGCTTAATTTAGTGGAATGTTGTCCCATTAGCACATAGCCAGCAACACTGCAACACTGGATACAGGTAGGCAGGTCCCTTTTAGATGTTAAATATTCCTTCTGTACAACAATGGGTTAATATGAGAGAATAGCGAGAATCTACAATAATGTAGTAGCAATAGGAGTCACTGACTCATCAATTGCTTAACAAAACAGTGATTTCCGGAGTTGGCTCCAGACCGGAAGTGACATTACCCAGCTCCGCCCAATGTGTTGCGTATCTCTTGTGACTTCATTTTTCTCCATATGGGCATATTTGATTGAAATTATTGGTGATTTGTATATACTGTAAATATGATATTGATTAATACTTCTTTTGATCACTGTGTAAAGAGGGAGCAGCACAACACCGTTTATTGTTTTATTATTATGTAGGATAATGGATGTTCTTAGGTAGACTAAATGAAGGTTTGTCTTTTTGCTGATGACACAAAGATATGTAACAGGGTTGATGTTTCTGGAGGGAAACGCCAAATGGAAAAGGATTTAGGAAAACTAGAAGAATGGTCAGAACTCTGGCAACTGAAATTTAATGTGGATAAGTGCAAGATAATGCACCTGGGGCGTAAAAACACAAGGGCAGAATATAGAATATTTGACACAGTCCTGACCTCAGTATCTGAGGAAAGGGATTTAGGAGTAATTATTTCAGAAGACTTAAAGGTGGGAAGACAATGTAATAGAGCAGCACGAAATGCCAGCAGAATGCTTGGATGTATAGGGAGAGGTAAAAGCAGTAGAAAGAGAGAAGTGCTTATGCCGCTGTACAGAACACTGGTGAGACCTCACTTGGAGTATTGTGCGCAGTACTGGAGGCCATATCTCCAGAAGGATATAGATACTCTAGAGAGAGTTCAGAGAAGAGCTACTAAACTAGTACATGGATTGCAGGAAAAAACTTACCAGGAAAGGTTAAAGGACCTTAACATGTATAGCTTGGAAGAAAGAAGAGACAGAGGGGATATGATAGAAACTTTTAAATACATAAAGGGAATCAACTCGGTAAAGGAGGAGAGCATATTTAAAAGAAAAAAAAACTACCACAAGAGGACACAGTTTTAAATTAGAGGGGCAAAGGTTTAAAAGTAATATGAGGAAGTATTACTTTACTGAGAGAGTAGTGGATGCATGGAATAACCTTCCTGCAGAAGGGGTAGCTTCAAATACAGTGAAGGAATTTAAGCATGCATGGGATAGGCATAAGGATATCCTTCATATAAGATAGGGCCAGGGACTATTCATAGGATTCAGATATATTGGGCAGACTAGATGGGCCAAATGGTTCTTATCTGCCGACACATTCTATGTTTCTATGTTTCTATAAGGAACAATAATGAAGATGGACATCATCAGCCTAATGTTCATTAGTAGTCCAAAAAGTAATCAGAGAGTAAGGAAGTTGTACAGAGCCTGCAGAAGTTCAAGGTCTGAAAGGCGTAAGCATTCACATTTATAGCACATCAGGGCAGCAGTGTGGCTCGATCAGAACATTATATGCCAGCCTTTCTCAAACGTTTTACCCCAGAGTAACCCTTAAAATAATTTTTAGGTCTTGGGGAACCTTCATTAAAACCAAATAATCGAGGTTCAATTGAAACATTTCCATTACTTTGGTGGTAAGTAGAAAGAATACAACCCCTAACAGTAATGGTCAAAATGCCACCCTGAAAGACAGTTAAAAAGAGCACTGGTGTCTTCAAAGAGAATGAAATCAGCTGCACACCATTGCCGATCCAACAGATTTATTGAACATGTAATGGACTGCCACCAGGACGAGCACACAGACAAGGATGGAGGTGACGCGTTTCACACTGACATTGTGTTTCTTCAAAACCAGTCACCAAACATTGGTGTCTTGCTGCTGGCTTTTGCCAAGTGGCCTTGATCCCAGAACCATGTAGGCACCATCAAATAGGAGGTCATTCAGCCACAGGTCAAGAAACCTTCAGCAACCTCTGGATGAACCCTAGTTGAGAATGGCTGATCTATGCCTTGACCTATAAGGCTAAACATTTCCTATCTATCTCCACTGGTAATCAGCATTGCTGTAATTACTCTTTAAATAAAAAAAAAAAACTAATGTCTAAACATATATTGTGGGCTAATGCATAACAAAACTATATCTGTAAAGTCACTAAATATTTTGTTGAGAAATAAAGTACCACCGCGTGATGGCCTGTTTCTACAAACTGATAATCTCAATATTAGTTCAGCCTATAATGCGGCGGCCTTCCTTCCTTCCTTTGTGAAGCGACAGGTGCACTTTTATATTGTACTAGCTATTAAACTGTGGAGCATTGCAAATTCTTGGGGTCATAGTTGCTTTGCATCGTTCAGCTTCAGAACACCGTGTCTCTATGAAGGCACAGTGTCACACTAGTAATTGTTATTTTTCCCCATGTGGCAGTATAAACGAATAATAGCTGAGATTCATTTATCTGTACTTGCGCCGTTAGCCTTGGTGACCTGTAAAACATTATTACATGAGACACCAGTGGACAAAGGAAAAAAAAATGAAAGCTTTCCTTTAGATCCGAGCAGAGAAGCTGACAGGACTACAAAGTTAGAAAGAGAAAAAAGTTCATGTAAACCAGGTCCAACAAAAGGCAAACTTCAATGTTCTGGCTTTAGATAAATCCTACCTCAAATAACAAGGGACAATGAAAAAAGACCACTCATGGCTCGTTCTCATCTGCCCCATTACGCTGGGTTGGGCGGCATTGCCCAATGCAGTTCTTACACAAAGACAGTGCAAAAACCTTGCTTTGTAAAGGACCTGTTCACACTAACAGGCTTAGTTGGTGTGTGTTGCCATACAATGATGCAGGCATACATTTTATCATATTGCAACGTGCTCAAAGTTGTAAGACTAAAATTTAAATAAAGTTAAAAAAATCACAGTGATGCATACAACAATTGTAGTGCATGTTTAGAATGCCCGCAATGCAGGGATGCCAAACTCAATTTCATAGCGGGCCACATAAGCAGTGTGGTTGCCCTGAAAAGGTCTTGTTGTATCTGTGGTGCACTACGTACAGGGTGGAGGGAACAGGATTAAACTACGTACAGAGTACAGAATTAAGGAGTGCATCATGTACAGAGTGCAGAGCTCAGGAGTGCGCTAAGTACAGAGTGCAGAGCTCAGGAGTGCGCTACATACAGAGTGCAGAGTTCAGGAGTGCGCTGCGTACGGAGTGCAGAGCTTAGGAGTGCGCTACGTACAGAGTGCATAATTAAGGAGTGCATTATGTACAGAGTGCAGAGCTCAGGAGTGCACTAAGTACAGAGTGCAGAATTAAGGAGTGCATTATGTACAGAGTGAGGAGCTCAGGAGTGCACTAAGTACAGAGTGCAGAGTTCAGGAGTGCGCTGTGTACGGAGTGCAGAGCTCAGGAGTGCGCTGCATACAGAGTGCATAGCTCAGGAGTGCGCTACGTACAGAGCGCAGAGTTCAGGTTTATAAGATAAGATAATATACTTAATTGTCATTGTATAAATGCAACAAAATGTATCATTATGCTATGTTCAGAGTGTAAAATTCAGGAGTGAGCTGCATACAGAGTTCAGGGTTCAGGATTATGTTATGTACAGAGTGCTGGGTTCAGGATTACACTACGTGAGGAGTGCAGAGTTTAGAAGTGTGTTACGTACAGGGTGCAGGGTTCAGGAGGTTGTCACATACAGAGTGCAGGGTACAGGGGTTCCCTTAGCACATAGTGCAGAGTTCAGGAGTATACTATGTACAGAGTGCAGAGTTAAGGGATGCGCTACATACAGAGTGCAGAGTTTAGGGGTGCGCTATGTGCACTATAGAAGGCTTTTGTGTTTACAAGTGACAGTGGGGAGCAGAACCGTAGGGTGAGAGAGGAGGTTACATAGAGTTCAGCCACGTTTCAGCTGAAAAACTGGGTGAGAGGGCCACATGACAAGGCTTGGCGGGCTGGATAAGCCCATGGGCCTTGTGTTTGACCTATGTGCCTTAAAACAATGCATTGAGGTGCTCATGCAGAACTGGCTCACCATCACTGGCTTGAGCATGTGCTTTAAAGCGGAGTTCCGGGCACAAAAAAGATTTTTTTTTTTTGTGCCCCTCCGCTAGGTATGCCTCACCTGAAAAGGAATTGGATAGTTATTTTTTTTTTGTTGTTTACTCACCTTTTTATTGAAGATCGTAAATACTCACCTATGACAGCTTCCTCCTCCAGCGCCGAGGCTCACCCCGTCACTTCCTGCCTCGCGATGATTCCTGGGAGCTAAACGTCATAGCTCCTAGGAATCAATGCGCCGCACCGGCCCCGCTCGTCATTTCCGGGCGACGCCGCATTCCCCTGCTAAACAGCTTCTGGGCATGCCCAGAAGCTGTTTAGGAATGCGGCACCGCACCGGAAGTGACGAGAGGGGCCGGTGCAGTGCATTCTGGGACACGAAGACGCGGAAGAAGAAGAATGTGCTAGCCCTGACTGTCCCGGGGGTATGTTCAGAAAAAAATAATTTCTCTGCTCGGAACTCCGCTTTAAGTGGACGTAGCATTAGGTATATCATGGGCAGTGGTTAAGATATTTCCCTTAGATTTGCCCCTCCTTACAGGAAGTGACCTGTTAATCCTTCCCCTCTGGCAGATCCCCTTATATACAGTGGGTGGAGTCTAGTAAGGTTGGGGTAGAGTATTGTGTACCTTAGAGAAGGTAGATGTAGAGGTGGACTAGTAGAACCATGTCTGATTCCCCCAGATGGCCTTTCCCTGCAATGGGTAGATGTAGAGGTGGACTAGTAGAACCATGTCTAATTCCCCCAGAGGGCCTTCCCCTGCAATGGGGCTTAAAGCTGAAGTTTTGGATATGCAAATTTCTGCATAGTTGCAGTACATACCGCTAATTTAAGTATTTGGAACCTGTCTTTATCATTATTTACAAAAATCTCTGCAAACAGGAAAAGGAAGGCCAGAGGTGTGAGCCAATCAAATTGATTAAAGGAAGGTTAGACCCCTGCAGACCGAGTCTCAGAAAAGGAGGGTCAGGTGCATAAGCCAATCAATTTGTTCACAGGGAGCGTAGACACAAGATGGTGCCACCATTGGTTCTTCTTCACTGTCCAAAGAGCATGCTGAAGCAGGAAGGTGTCCAAGAAAGTAGCACTTCGGCAGCCAAAAAAAAAATGAAAATATGCAACATAATTTTATGAAGATAAATCCCTATAAATCTTATTTCATTGCTGAGCTGTTTACTGTTTTGTCAATCCTCTAAGTGACCGTGTCCTTAAAAACATGACAGGGAGAACATGCCATGTTGCCCCCAGCCAGAACTCACGGTGCCTCTACATACACACAGACTGGATGGGATACACCATAAATCTCTTTAGCTTGGGTCAGGAACAAATGAATTGGCTTCAGATCATTCTGCCATTGCCTGAAAGTAATGACGTGCCAGAGCTCTCAATGCTTTAACAGCATCTTCCCATAGAGAGCAAGAGAAATTTATAGCTCAATGATTTCTGGTCTTTAATTAAAAGTTTTCAATGTGTATTCTGATCGGCGGCTAAAAATAGCTGCGCTGTGCAAAATAGGCTGCGTGCAGCCATCCAGATCTGCAGTTTACTCCTAGGCGTCATTGGGGAATAGCTTGCCTTCTGATTTATGGCCTCGTTAACTGATGCGCCGTCATACTGAACAGATAACAATTAATAGAGAGAGGCGATCTGGCCCGATGAGTTGTCGGGTGTCCAGGAAGGGCTGTGACATCCTCCAGACAGAGGATAACATGGATGTCCTTGGGCGCGATTAATCACTGTGAAGAAAATGTTAGTTGAACAAATTCTGACACTTTCTTCCATTTTGAGCTTTTTCTTAAACAAAAGGGAAAAAAATGATGACTTTAAAGAATTAGGACTTTGAGGACAGGATCATCGGGAGCTTGGTTATATGTCTCTTATACGAATAGGGCCCACCGTCTCTTACAGCTGCAAGCATTCTTCACGTGGCAAATTAACCCCCTTCATGTGTCCGTTGACCCCTCTCCACCTCCCTTTATGTGCCAGTTGAACCCCCTCCACTCATAGAGGAGTAGCCACCCATCTAATGGTGATAAGTTAGCTCCTCCCAACTATTCCCTTTCCCTATCTGAACTCTTAAGGGCCCATTTACACTGTAGCTTGAGGACAAAACCATTGGGAGCTTGGTTATATGTACATCTCATCTATACGGCCAAACGTATCTTACTTCTCCAAGCATTCTTCATGTGCCATGTGCCAGTTTAACCCTCTTTCATGTGCCAGTTGAACCACCTCCACTCATAGACGATTACCCACCCATGCTATGGTGATATGTTAGCACCTCCTAACAATTACCTTATAACCTTAGAGTTATCTGAACTCTTAAAAGCCCATTTATACTGGAGCTTGTGGACAGAACCATCTGAACTTGGTTTTATATCTCATCTATGGGGACTACCTTCTCTTACAAATGCAAGCATTCTTCATGTGCCATCTGAATCCCCCTTCATCTGCCATGTGCCAGTTGAAACCCCTCCACTTATAGATGGGTTCCCACTGATCTTATGGTGATATATTAGTACCCTCTATCAATTACCATTCCCTATCCAAACTCTTAAAGACCCATTTACACTGAGGGCAAAACCATCTGGAGCTTGGTTATTAATCACATCTTTAGGGCTTAACTTCACTTACAGCTCCAAACATTCTTCATGTGCCAACTGAATCCTTTTCCATGTGCCAGTTGAACCCTTCTTTAGGTGCCATGTGCCAGTTGAACCCTCCTTTATATGCCATGTGCCAGTTGAACCCTCCTTTAGGTGCCATGTGCCAGTTGAACCACATCCATCTCCCTCCATGCGCCAGTTAAACCCCCTCAACTCATAGATGATTTCCCACTCATGCAATGGTGATATGTTAGCACCTCCTAACAATTACCTTATAACCTTAGAGTTATCTGAACTCTTAAAGGCCCATTTATACTGGAGCTTGAGGACAGAACCATCTGAACTTGGTTTTATATCTCATCTATGGGGCCTACCTTCTCTTACAAATGCAAGCATTCTTCATGTGTCATCTGAATCCCCCTTCATCTGCCATGTGCCAGTTGAAACCCCTCCAGTTATAGATGGGTTCCCACTGATCTTATGGTGATATATCAGTACCCTCTATCAATTACCATTCCCTATCCTAACTCTTACAAAACCATCTGGAATTTGGTTATTAATCTCATCTTTAGGGCTTAACTTCACTTAAAGCTCCAAACATTCATTCATGTGCCATGTGCCAACTGAATCCTTTTCCATGTGCCAGTTGAACCCTCCTTTAGGTGCCATGTGCCAGTTGAACCACCTCCATCTCCCTCCATGCTCCAGTTGAATCCCTGAACTCATAGATGATTTCCCACTCATGCAATGGTGATATGTTAGCACCTTCTAACAATTACCCTTTCCTATCTGAACTTGTAAAGGCCCATTTACACTGTAGCTTGAGGGCAAAACCATCGGGAGCTTGGTTATTTATCTCATCAATACGACCTAACTTCTCTTACTACGGCAAGCATTCTTCATATTTTCTACTATTCTCTTCTTTTCTTTTTTATTCTAGTCAATTTTATTCTTTTATGTTCTGTTCTATTCTAATCAATTATTTTCTACTCTATTTGAATTCAAATTCAAATTTATTTCATTTAGAATTTTGGGAAATGGTAATAGTCATTCTAATCTATTCTATTCTATAGTTTTTTTTTATTCTTTTTAATTATTTTATTTTATTTTCTATTCTATTTTTTTTTCTATTGTGTTCAAATTAAAATTTATTCTATTTGAAATTTGAATTCCAGAGGATGGTTATATTTTTTCTATTGTATTATATTCTGTTACTTTATTTTCTATTCTATTTTATACTGTTCTTTTATTTTCTATTCTATTTTGTTCTGTTTTACTCTATTTTTTTGTCTTTCTATTCTATCCCCTTTTTTTTTCCTATTCTATTTTTTTTTCTAGTCTTTTCTTTTGTATTCTGTTTTGTTTTACTCTTACTAAAATTTAAATTCGATTTGAAAATGATTTGATTTTTATAGAAAAAAGATTCAAATTTTGTCCAAAATGTTGTTTCATCATTTGCAATTTGTTTAAATTTGTTGCTATTGTGTTTCGTAAATTCGGATACATCAGAATTTCTGAATAACGAAAAATTTGACCGAATTTCAATTCGGAAAAAAACTAACTGCACATGTCTAATATTTATTGAAAAAACATATTTTTATTAACACGAGGTGGGGAAAGGAAGCTTTGGGAAAAAAAAAAAATATGAGCAAATAACGCTTTAGCTTCAATGCAATATTTAACAGTTAAGACTATTTTACAATTCTGCAGTAGCCACCATACATCTAGCTGTACATTTATTGTATAATAAATATCCTGCATATAACACATGAACCACATTAGTTGGATAAAGAAAGGTATTGATTTATGACTTGCTGTAAACACGTCAACGGATCTCTACGGGTCCAATGGGACTTTACATGTTACATGTTAAAAGATGGATCAACCGTCAGAACTGGCAGTATATACAGCCGCAGAGCGGGAACAAAGAATAATTTATACAGCTCATTTTGTATGGGGGGTCTGCTTATGTTATTAATAGTATGAAAAGAAATAGAAATAATTAAAAAAACTTTACTCCTGCATAAAAGGAAAAAAAATGTAATCCTGTACTGTAAACTAATTTTTATATTTTGAGAAGCTTGTTATCTCTCCGGCAGCCGTCTCGTGAATTTGACCGCTGAGGTCAGTCAAGGCAATCTCGCAACAGAACAGCATTTATGCTTATCGTATCCCCCCCCCCATGCACATACATTTTGCCTGCAGCTGGAGAGCCAGACTTTGCCAATGCTGCTCCTTTTCTTCCTGACTGGTGGAGATGACCAAGGAACACCTCACTTTTCCGTCTTGCTTCGTGATATCTTCTGCTAATTGGCATTTTTAATTAGAATCAGTCAGAGATAGCGGGGCTGCAATTCCACAAATTGCTTTCATGCTTGGCTGCTTCTTATCTTTCTGATGGAATAGGGGGCTATGGTGTTGCAGCATCATCGCAGAAGACCCTCGACAGGCTGGGGGTGGGCATGCATTAGAAGGGAAAGTTTATTTCTTGAGTTGACGCTAAACTTTGAGATTAAAAAAAAAAACAACTTGCTGTGCACCCCTAACTTCCCACCTCCTCTCCATCCTACCCTAACACCCCCCACCTCCAAAATACAAGGCTTAAAGTAAAACTATTTTTATTTTTTCATTTTGGATAGAGCAGGGGTCTCCAAACTTTCCAAACAATGGGCCATTTTACTGTCCTTTAGACTTTAGAGGGGCCAGACTTTAGCCAGCGAGAGTAGAAAATGCCCCGTCATCAGTGGGAGCAAACTATGTTTTAGGCATGATGGTCAGTGGGACTAGAAATTACATAGCACCTGTGGTCAGTAGGAGGAGGAATAGTGCCCCATAATTGGTATTAGTGGGGGGAATAGTGCACAATCATTGGTATTAGTGGGAGAAATAGTGCCCCATCGTTGGTATTAAGTGGGAGGAATTATGCCTCATCATTGTTGTCAGTGGAAGGAATAGTGCCCAATCATTGGTACTAGTGGGAGGAATAGTGCCCTATTATTGGTATTAGTGGGAGGAATAGTGCCCCATCATTGGTATTAGTGGGAAGAATATTGCCCCATCATTGGTATTAGTGGGAAGAATATTGCCCCATCACTGGTATTAGTGGTAAGAGTCGTGCCCCATCATTGGTATCAGTGGGAGGAATAGTGCCCCATCATTGGTATCAGTGGAAGGAATAGTGCCTCATCATTGGTATTAGTGGGAGGAATTATGCCTCATCATTGGTATTAGTGGGAGGAATAGTTCCCCATCATTGTTGTCAGTTGAAGGAATAGTTCCCCATCATTGGTGCCAGTGGAAGGAATAGTTCCTCATCATTGGTGTCAGTGAGAGGAATAGTGCCCCATCATTGGTATTAGTGGGAGGAATAGTGCCCCATCATTGGTATTAGTGGGAGGAATAGTGCCCCATCATTGGTATTAGTGGGGGGAATAGTGCCCCATCATTGGTATTAGTGGGAGGAATGGTGCCCCATTATTGGTATTAGTGGGAGGAATTATGCCTCATCATTGGTTTCAGTGGAAGGAATAGTGCCCAATCATTGATGTCCACGGAAGAAATGATGTCCCAACGTGAGCGTCAGTGGGAGGAATGGTGCCTCACTGCTGGTGGAAGGATTAGTACCCCATATCAGTGGGAGAAACAGCGCCCCAAGGGCTGGTTAAAGGTGAGCAAAGGGTCGCATCCAGCCAGCGGGCCACAGATTGGAGACCAGTGAGATAGAACAAGGGAGGGTTATAACCCAAAATGTGAGATCCACCTTTACTTTCACTTTCAATGATAAGCGGGACATATAGAGGGGGTAAATCTCCTTAATGCGGGCACAGTAGTGCAATAGTGAGCATAGCATTTTTTATTAAAGTGATTGTAAAGGGAAAAAGAAAAAAACATAAACATATTATACTTACCTGCTCTCTGCAGTTTTGCACAGATCAGCACCGACCTGCCTCTTCTCTGGTCCCTCGCCAGCGCTTTTTGCCCCTCCCCTTGTCAAGTGCCCCCATAGCAAGCCACTTGCTGTGAGGGCACTTGTGCGTGCTCACTCCCAAGCCAGCTCTCTGCATCCATAGAACACACAGAGCGCATCAGGAGGAAGAGACCTGGGAGTGTCTCTGGTTTCATGCACATCGCTGGATCAAGATCGGGCTTAGGTAAGTATTAGGGGAGCTGAGGGGGGAGCTTTACACTGAATATTTTTTTTAAATGTAAAAAACCTTCAGCCTTTTCAACCACTTTAATTTACATATGTCATTTACATTTCACATGTTGATGGAGTAACTCTTCCTCCATAGTAACTCTTCTTCTTTTTAATTGCAGGTAAATAATCCAAGCAGAAGCAACATGTTGGCATTGAGTTTTTTACAACGTTTTTGACGAAAGAGGGTTGTAGGCAGGTTGTTGGCAGTCCAACATTTATGGAAGGCTCCAGAATGTTTACGTAGATGACACCACTGACAAGACAACTTGCTCTTGTCAATAGTGTCCTCTCCGTAAACATTCTGTAGCCTTCCGTGACTGGTGGACAGCCTGCAACCCTCCTTCGTCAAAAACTCAATAACAGCACATTGCTTCTGCTTGGAATCCATTTTTATGCTATATTTGTGTAGCACTGTCTCCTAGAGGACTGCTGAGAATTACACTTCTTGGATTCCCCTGGGTTACCCTAAGCAACTGATAGCAGACAAACAGCATTGAAAGACCTTGGCTCAGTAATAATCAATCCAGGGGATGTTGTTTTTGTGGTTTTATTGAGAACTAGGATAGGAGAAGGGATGAGTGGGATACTCCAACTATGAACTATGCACAATCTTGAGGACAACTGGCATTAGATTGCGGCAAGGCCGCTGCTTCACCCTGCCTCTGAAGTGAAGATAGACAACGTGTTCCCACTTGAATTACTCTTCAGGGTTCTAACTTGGCACCCCCTTTCTCACTTTCTGTGTGTGCTGACATCCGCCCACTGACTCTCCACTGGAGTGGTCTCCTTCCTGGGCAGACCCCTGGCAAGCTTCCCGGTACTCACGGACACTGTTTTTCCCAACTTGCTCTGCCTCCAACTCCACCAGTCAGCTTTCCTGGACCTCCTGGCTCAGCTCCACACTCCTGGTTCACAAGGCCGACCGCCTGTGACCACCATCCACAGCAGCAGAAGGAGAGACTAACGTCACCCTCCTTCTGGGACCTGGCTTCCCGCCCAAAGACCCCCTGCCTCATGTGTTCCTGGTTTTTATACCCTATACCATGATGCATTTCTGCTGTGCCAACCCACTGGGACAGGTAAGAAAGCCTGTGTGTCATTGTCCATGTTTCCTCCACTGTCCAACAAGCCTCCCTATTGGATACAGTGGGGACACTCCCTCAGCTAACATGAATTGCACATTGAGCACACTGAGCAGGCCTAACTAATGATCAGTCTCCCCTGATAAGCAGAAGGAGATACTAGGCTTTTCCTACCTAGCACCTACCTAGGAGGGTGCTACATTTGTTTTAGAGAAAGAGCTACTCCAACATGTGAAATTTGAATGACCTATATAAGTCAATACAAAATTGATGCCCTCTTTTGTGTTTTGGGTGTAATATCGCTTTAACTTTAACTAGTCGCTGCTGAACACATAAAAAGCCAGATATATTTTCTTCAGCGTTAGATTTAATTAAAATCCTGCTTACGGCCCACACCAGGAAACGGGTAAGCACGGCACGCCAATGCCAATGACATCACCGATTATTCCTTCTACAGTAGTTATCTAATCATAAAGAGAATTCTCGCAAATGCCATTTCCTTTGAGCAGGTGACCTTAGACTGGCTCATCTCATCCACCGTCTGTTGGGTAACAACACAATTACAATTAGCTTCATCGATAGAGCGGTGGCAGGAAAGCATTAAAGTAAACCTGCAGAACAAAAAAAAAAAAAACATCTTTAAGAGAAATTCTACTTAGCATGAACTATTGAACCCAGGAACAACCCACATTGATGGGGTAATTGCGTTATTTCGCGGTTTGGTATAAAATGATAAAGAACGTAAGCTCTGTGGTGCGGCCAGGTCTATCTCCTTCCATCCCTGCACTCTTGAATGCCATTACCAACTACTGTTGCATTTTCAATTACATTGATTTTTCAAGTTCTCTTTCCAAATCTTTCCCATCCAGTATAATTAGCTTGAAATGTATAGAATTTATATTCAAGAGAAATGAAGTGCCCTTTGAAAAAAAAAAAAAAAAAATGCTTGTAACTCAAACAGAAAGGGTTCTATTGATAAAGAAATTTACAGTAAGAATGAAGACAAATTTACAGGGCAATAAAAGCAACCTAGGGAGAAGTATGAGTAGATTTAATTAGAGAGATGTAAGCTTTATACTGACTAAACAAATACGGTTCTTTGCAAAAGTTCTCATTGGAAGGCTAGAAGTGGTCGTAGATGGCAATCATATAATCATACTATTTTCTGACGCCGTGTAGTGCTAAACATGCCGCATGCACTCAGTACAATCTCCTTAACCACTTTAGCCCGGAAGGTTTTACCCCCTTAAAGCGGAGTTCCGGCCTCAAATACCTTTTTTAACCACTTTACCACCAGAGGATTTTGCTGTCTTACGTCCAGGCTACTTTTTGCAATTCGGCACTGTGCGAATTTAACTGACAATTGCGCGGTCATGCAACGCCGTACCCAAACGAAATTTAAGTCCTTTTTTTCCCACAAACAGAGCTTTCTTTTGGTGGTATTTGATCACCTGTGCGATTTTTACTTTTTGCGCTATAAACAAAAAAAGAGCGAAAATGTTGAAAAAATAACAATATTTTTCACATTTTTTTATATAAAATTCCCCCCAAAAAATGTAAAAAATCTAAATTTTTTATCATTTTTGGCCAATTTGTTTTCTGCTGCATATTTTTGGTAAAAAAAAAAATCGCAATAAGCGTATTTTGATTGGTTTGCGCAAAAGTTATTGCGTTTACTAACTAAGGGAAAGATTTATGTCATTTTTGGTGTTTTTTTTAACGAGTAATGGCGGCGATATGCGATATTTTTTGCGGGACTGCGACATTTCGGCAGACAGATCGGACCCTTGACTGACATTTTTGACACTTTTGGGGTTACCAGTGACATTACTACAGTAATCAGTGCTATAAATATGCACTGTTACTGTAAAAATGACACTGGTAGTGAAGGGGTTAATTTTATTGGAGAGGGAGGGGTTAATGTATGCCTGGTGCTTACTGACGTGTGTGGGGGGAGGTGACTGTGTGACACAAGGACAGATCGCATGTTCAGCTATGCTGAACCCTGCAATCTGTCACTGTTTGTCACTTAGGAGATCCGCCCGCTCTGTTTACACAAGCGGGCGGATCTCCACACTCGATTCCCAGACGATCGGGGAAGAGCGGCGGTGATCACCACCGCTCCTCCCCTGGCCCGACTCCCGCCCACAAGAGGCGGAGTACAGCAACGTAGGTCTACGTCGCTGGACGATAACGAGCCAGTCGCTGGACGATAACGAGCCACATTGCTGCAGTAGCAGCAATGTGAGCAGTGCTAAAGTGGTTAACTAAAAATACCCCTATAATACTAATCCATCGCCCTTTACAGAACTGCTATTCTCATACTTTCAAGGAGTACAGTATTGGATTTTAGTCAAAATCTGACTTATAAAAACCCTGTCTGAGCGCGGCCATCTTGGATGTGGGCATCTGAAGCCACAGTGTAATCTGCTGTGTCCTTCTTCCTGATTCCAGGGAGTGTTCTGGGAGTTCTTCCTGATTCCAGCCTCCTGGGAGTGATAACAAACAGCTCCCAGGATGCAATGCAAAGGCGGAAGTGACGTCGGTGGCCGTGGCCACAGAGGGGGGAGAAGGAGGAAGTACAATCAATAAGGCCCTGAAAATAAGGTAAGGGACCCCCGAAAAAAATTGAAAATGCCCAATTGTTGATCAGCATAGCGAGCACTCCAGGAATCACTAAAGTTGCAAAATAGGCCGGAACTCCGCTTTAATGACCAGGCCCTTTTTTTGCGATTCGGGCACTGTGTTATTTTAACTGCCACGCTGTACCCAAATAAAATTGATGTCCTTTTCCCCAAAAAAATAGAGCTTTCTTTTAGTGGTATTTGATCCCCTCTGTGATTTTTCATTTTCCAACTGGTAAAGTGGTTGCAAACCCTTACATGTACCCAGTGAAGTGATTGGCCTCAGGTAATACAAATGTGGCACTCCCCGCTAGGGGACTGCTGGATTTTACACTTTCGGGACCCCCTGGGTTGCAACACTGGCATTCACAATTTAACACTTTACTTCTTGGCTCAGTCAATGATCGGTCCAGGGGTATGTAGTTGTTTTTGGTGTTTTATTTTAAATAGGGATGGGAGAAGGGAATAATGGGATAATCCAAATTGACTATTCACAAGGTTTGGAGGACATCTATCTGTAGATACAGCCAGGCTGTTGATCCACCTTGCACTGGATTTAGATTAAGTCTCTTTCCAGATGACTTGATGAACTAATGCTATCTTCAGGACACTCTACTAGTATCCTCTTTCTTGACCACTGATACCCGTCCACTGACTATCCTACTCTATAAGGTCAGGCCCCTCAACATGATCCCCTGTACTCACAATACTGTTTTTCTAGGCTCTCCAGTGTCTCCCCCTCAGTCAGCTTTCCTGGACCTCTGGGTTCAGCTCCGTTCCTCTGGACCTCCTGATGCCACGTGCCTCTGCTACAGAGGAGGAGGCAGCCGCCACTCTCCCTCCGGGACTCTGCTCTCCAGCCAAAGACCCCGCAGCACATGTGCTCCTGGCTTTTATACAGTATTCCAGAATGCACCAAGACAGCCTTTCTCTACCAATCACCAGGACTGTATCAAAGTCTATGTATCCATTGGTCAGGTTTCCTCCCACTGCCCAACATGCCTCCATATTGGACCAGTGTGAAATACTCTCTAGACCCAATGAATCACATACTGAGCACACTGATCAGACCTCACTCACAGATCCTGGTCTCTGCTAGACATAAAGAAATATAGATTTGCCTGCTGCTCCTCTGATATGCAGACAGAGCCAAAAACTATACTCTCTCACTAGCACCTACCTAGGAGGGTGCTACACATAAAGATGACAAACAAATCCTCCTACATAAGTTGTACCTGGTTACCTGAGTTGTTACCTGAGCCATTTAAAGTCCAGAATTTATAAAGCTTGTCTGAACGTTCAAAGAATAGGGGGCAGAGACCTAAAATTACACACTGCAGAGCTCAGTGACAAGAGTTCTGAGAGCTTATTTGAGGAAAGGGACACCGCCCTCTTCACCCAGCACACAGGAACAGAGCTGAGGCTGTTAATCACAGGCTGTGTGCTGGAGCTCTCTCCCCTGTTACCATTTTACCACCGCAATTCAGTCGGTTCTTGATGGATTTCTATTCATGTATGGCTGGATAAACAAGTTTGACACTTAATCATTATTTCAAAGAACCTAGAGAAGGAAAGTGTAGGGCAAAGCAGGGCTGCTGTTAGAAATCACGGGGCCCCCTGTACAGCCTACCTGGCTGCCCCCCCCCCCCCCTCGGATATATCAAGACAATATTTTCACTAAAAATACACTATAATCATTATAAACAGACACAAACATAACAGAGAACCTGTGTGAATAAGCCCTTTTTTTATTGTTTTTTTAACATTTGTTTTAAAAATATATATATATATATATTTTTTTTTTTTAATGTTAAAAAATGTTGCAATTATTTTGTTTTACATGTTTTTTTAATTATTTATTACAATGTTTAATCATTGTTCTTTTATACAATTTTTTTTTTTTTTTTTACAGGACAGGGAAGCCTACAGTACTGCAGGGAGTGGCACAGTGAAAGGGGGGCACACGGGAGAGGGGTCAGAAGCAGGCAGAACAGGGAGGGGGATCGGTGTCGGAGAAGCAATTACATGAACATTGCCCTGTGTCTGTGTCTCTCCCCGCTTGTCACATTACAGATATGAAGTCCTTACAGCGACTGGCTAACGCGTTTTTAAGGACCTGCCTCTTCCTCAGAGCCTCAATGAACACCCTGCAATGCACTGAGTGCTGCACAGTGTAGTCTGCTCTCTGATTGGGCAAAGCTTTCCCCAATCAGGGGGCAGTGTAAGCTGGTTTGACATCAAAAGGGGGTGGTTTCACTGGGTGATGTAGCCAGGTGGCCCCGCTACTTGCCTATCTAAGAACTGTCAAAGTGTGGAGGGGGCAGATAAAGGAGGAGGCAAGAGCATTTTTAATTTTTCGGGTCCGGCGGGCGGTGTGATTGATGATAAATTTACATTGAGGGAAACTATTTTTTAAAATTTTTAATAAAGGACTTGTCAAAAATTGTTTCTTGTGGTTATTACTTTTTGACACTTTTTTGGTAAATAGGTAGGGGGTACGATGTATCCCATACCCATTCACATAGATCTGTGGGCCCCCTTATTATAAGCCCCCCCGCCCGCAGACCCCAAAAACTACAGCCCAGGGTTGTCAGGAAGAGGCCCTTGTCCCCATCAACATGGGGATAGGGTGCTTTGGGTTGGGGGGGGGGCAGAGCCTGTTTAGCTCTCATAGACTTCAATGGGGTTCACCGTTCAGGTTAGAACATTTCCCCTGTTCAGGAGTTCTGCTTGGAACCGAACCGGGGGGTGCTCAGCCCATCCCTAGTCCTGAACATACTCAGAAGCCTTTGCGTCATAACAGACCGAACTTCAACGCATATTATTACTTTTCTGCCAAATGTTCTCTCCAAAAACCACCGTACCAATATGGCTAAGCATCTATTCTTATGCCTCATATATTTCTATATGCTGTGTCATGCTCCCATGTTTCAGAAACACTGTCAGTGTTATTCAATGCATACGAAACCCATAAAATGTTTTATACATTTAACTCAAGCATATCATAAATTCTGATCTTGGGATTACAGGTCCAAGAAATATTGATCCCTCTTTTAAGATCGATACAATATTACTGTTGGCGGCTTCATGATAAAGTGCCTAAAGGTTCCCTTGTTGAGAGGCATTTTATAGCTCTGGATCTGACAGCTGTGTTTTTCAACAGTAGTGGAACTAGAAATTCCAACAAGCCCCGTCATCCAAGAATTGAACCATCTACCCACAGTTCACATCAAGTTTACACCAATGGCACTGAACCATCATTCTTTAGGAAATACATGGGTAGCAGCCTCCCAGTTAGTGTAAGTTGCTTGATAAATTTAGTTTGGCTCCTCTGCAATCAGTGTAGCAGGGGTTGATAGTTTTAGTCTGCTCACTGTTTCACAGGCTGCTGGTTTGATTGCTTCCCCCTGCATTCTAGAATATTCTAGAAGCATAGTGGGAGGAAGAGTAGAGAGGCAGCTTGAATATTTATGGGGATCCAGCCAATCCCTGGGAAGGTGTGTCCAGTAGGTGGCTGGGGAGCCCATAAATAGTCTGAGGCTCGGATCCTGGGTTCAGACTTGCCAGAGGAGCCCCCTGTCTAAGGGGCTCAGTCTCTTGGACATGCTGTTTGGAAGGTCCCAGCTGTAATCTAAGCCGGGAGGCCTATTTTAAAAATTCTTTCTGGTTTTTTATTTTTTTTTTGGCCAGGAGAAGCTCACTGAAGTGCTACTAAACCCAGGAGCCTGCATTTATCTGGTCTCTCGCAGTACACAGAACATAGAAATGCAATTATTTTAGTAAATATAAACTGCTAAATACCTTTTCTCATCAGCAGTTTATAGCAGACTTCTATCCGTGTCTGGTTAAAGCTTGTAGGAGGAGTTTTCATTCTCCTCTGACTGTCCTATGAGAATGCAGGATCCCTGACCTTCTGTCTGGACAGTGCTGATTGGCCCTGTGCTGATCACATGCACCCTCCCAAGAAAAAAAAAACTCTCTAGCAATAGACACAAAACTGAGCATGTGCAGAGTGACTCCGAAGGCTCTGTACTATCAGCAGATAGATTTGGGGGCAGTGGAAGAAGGGGAGGATCAGAGAAGACAGGATCAAACAGCCTTTTTACACAATGCGCAGGATTAACAGTGAGTATAACAAGCATGCTTTACTGCATATACAAACTTGTTGTACTGTTGTAGGTTTAGTTACACTTTGGGGTTGATTTAGTAAAGACAAATAGACTGTGCAAAGTGCAGTTACTCTCTGCAAGGGCAGTTGCTCCAGAGCTTAGTAAATGAGGTAAAGCTTAACTTTGCAAAGAATAACCAATCACCTGCGAGGAAAATATAAAAATATATATTTTTTTGCTTGCACATGATTGGATGTTGGAAGTCAGCAGAGCTTCTGCTCATTTACTAAGCTCTGCTGCAAACCTCTCTTGCAGAGTACACAGTCTATTTGCCTTTAGTAAATTAACTCCATAGTGTGCCCTAAATTTTTACAAAGTGGCCGAAAATCCCGGACCAGCAGTGAGTCTGCATAAGAGTTGCAGAAAATATTAACCACTTCAGCTCCGGAAGGTTTTACCCATTTAATGACCAGGTCATTTTTTGCGATTCAGCACTGCGTTACTTTAATTAACAATTGTGCAGTCATGCTACGCTGTGCCCAAAATAGGATTTTTCCCCACAAATAGAGCTTTCTTTTGGTGGTATTTGATCACCTCTGAGGTTTTTAGATTTTGCGCTATAAATTAAAAAAGAGCGACAGCTTTGAAAAAAATACAATATTTTTTACTTTCTGTTATAAAACATTCCCAATAAAATTTTTTTTTTTTAAATCTAATTTTTTTATCAGTTTAGGCCAATTTGTATTCTACTAAATATTTTTGGTTATAGCGTTTACAAAATACGGGATAGATTTTTGGACTTTATATTTATTTTTTTGTTTTATTAGTAATGGCGGCGATCAGCGATTTTTAGTGGGACTGCGACATTGCCGCGGACAAATCTGACACTAAGTGACACTTTTTGGGTACCAGTGACACAAAAATACAGTGATCAGTGCTAAATAATATGCACTGTTACTGTATAAATGACACTGGCAGGGAAGGGGATAATACTGGGGGTGATCAAGGGGTTAAATGTGAGCCTAATTGTGCTTACTAACTGTGGAGGGGAGGGCTCTGTGACAGACACACAGAGATCGGGGTTTCAGCATCATTCCCCCACACAGTCAGTAAGCACAGTTAGGCATACGTTAACCCCCTTTGATCACCCCCAGTGTTAACCCCCTCCCTGCCAGTGTCATTTATACAGTAACAGTGCATATTATTAGCACTGATTACTGTATTAATGTCACTGGTCCCCAAAAAGTGTCAAAAATGTCAGTTAGGGGTCCGATCTGTTCGCTGCAATGTCACAGTCCCACTAAAAATTGCTGATCGCCGCCATTACTAATAAAAAATCTGTTCCGTCGTTTGTAAACGCGATAACCAATTAAAATACGCTTTTTGGGATTTTTTTTTATCAAAAATATGTAGTAGAATACAACTTGGCCTAAACTGATAAAAAAAAAATAGATTTTTTTAAATTTTTTTATTGGGAATGTTTTATAGCAGAAAGTAAAATATAATAAAAATATTGTGTTTTTTTCAAAGTCGTCGCTCTTTTTTTATTTATAGTGCAAAATCTAAAAACCGCATAGGTGATCAAATACCACCATAAAGAAAGCTCTATTTGTGGGGAAAAAAGGACATCAGTTGTTTTTGCATCACAGGACTGCGCATTTTTTCGTAAAAGTAACGCAGTGCCGAATCACAAAAAATGGCCTGGTCATTAAGGTGGTAAAAACCTTCCGGAGCTGAAGTGGTTAAACAAAATCACTCTGAAAATAAGACAAACTCTACTTTCTTCGGAACAGAAAAAAGATATGAATCTGCAAAAAAAAAAAAAAAGTTTGCAAAAATCTTTGTGATGCATATATTTTCCCTCCAGGGGATTTCTTTTTTTTAATATTTTTTCTCAACAAAACCGGAGTCACTGTTTACGCTGATGCTCAGCTTAGCATTTCGCCTGCATTATAATGTGACAAACTAAGCAGAGTTAAGACCTAAACTTCTTTCCAATGAATCATGGATGACTTTCTACCTCCCTGCTAAGTCTGCAGCTGCATAATTAAGTCAACAAAACCGCCACAGTAGCTACTTAACATCTTCTCTTCATCTCTGCCAACAAGACTGGAAAACGGAGCTAATGCCACAGCCTTCTGGGCTTTTTAAAACACAGCAACAAACTAAACGCGCTTTAGGGGAAGTCAGGCACTGGGAAAGCTGGTAATTTAACATTTCGATGATTAACGAAAAAAAAAAAGAAAACTGGTAAGAGCTTTTGTTCTGAAGGCCGTATATAAAATGCCAGCGCTGTAGTGGACTAAGACGCACCACCTCTAGGTATTTGTGAGCGTGAGACCTTCCCATGTCTCATAAAAATGTCGTTTGAGGCTCAGAGACTTTTACATTTTTATTTTAGGAAGTTTCTGGAGGCCAGTGAACTGACTAATGCATGGCTTTGAATGAGGCTGCTGGAGCTGCGTCCCAAAATCGTCCTGGATAAGTGTAGCACACTCCTAGGTAGGTGCTAGTGAGAGTGTATAGTTTTGAGCTCTGTCTGCTTATCACAGGAGTTGCAGGTAAATTTATTAGTGATGAGCCGAACACCCCCCCCTGTTCGACTCGCACCAGAACATCTCGAACAGGGGAAATGTTCTAGCGAACATACGAACACGAACAATCACAAGTCCTCATTTTAAAGGCTTAAATATAAGTGACTATTAATCACCCACTAGCCAGGGGAGAGTCAAACATATAGCCTCTAACTTGCAAGCCTGTTATTCTACCAGCTACGCCACCAAGCCAGCTTATGAACCTAAGACTCTCTCTGCCTAATTCATTTCATCTGAGTTTTACAGCTCTTTTACAGGGCTCTGACGTCACCAGCGCCCCATAATCCACTGCTCAGGTACAGTGAATACATTCCTGATGTCAGTAATTTATTCACTGCACCTGAACAGTGGATTATGGGGTGCTGGTGACATCAGAGCCCTATAAAAGAGCTGTCAAACTCAGATAGAAGTTAGTTAGGCAGAGAGAGTGTTAGGTTAAACAGCTGGCTCGGTGGCGTAGGTGCTAAAATAACAGGCTTGCAAAAGAGAGGCTGTGGGTTTAATTCCCTGGCCAGCGGATGATTAATGATTATGGATATTAAATGAAACCTATTAAATTAATTATGGATGCGGGGACTCGAACTTCCCACAAAGAAGCCCCTTTGTTCACCATTCGGTGAACGGGCAAACAGGCAGTGTTCGAGTCGAACCCAGACTCGAACACTAAGCTCATCACTAAAATCTACATTGCTTTCTGCCCATCAGGGAGCAGGATCTAGTAGTTAGGTCCACTCATTGTGCTCAGTATGCTATTCATTCAATCTGAAAAGTGTTTCACACCGGTCCAATAGGGAGGCATGTTGGACAGTTGGAGGAAACCTGACGAATGGGTGCATAGGTTTTTGATACAGTCTTGGTAATTGGCAAAGGGCAGGCCGCATCATTGCATTCTGGGATAATGTATAAAAGCCAGGAGCACATGCACTGCAGGGTCTTTGGTTAGAGAGTGGAGTGCCGGAGGGAGGGGGCAGCTGCCTCCTCCTCTGTAGAAGTATTATACGGTCGCAAGAGGTCGTCCTGAGGACCAGAGAAGCGGTTGAGAGTAGCTGAACCCAGAGGTCCAGGAAAGCTAACTGAGAGGGGAGACACTGGAGTTCCTGGGACTACAGTATCGGGAGTACAGGGACTCATGTCAAGGGGCCTGACCTGAGGGGGGCCACCCCTGCTTGTAGGATAGTAAGTGGATGGGTGTCAGCAGAGGAGGAGAAAGAGGATACTGGGGAGAGTGCCCTGAAGATAATGGTCTGTTCACCCAGTCATCTTAAGGAAAATAAACTCAATTCAAATTCATCCATGGTGGCAGGGTGAATCAACAGCCTGGCTTTATCAGAAGATAGGAGTCCTCAACATTCTCTATAGTTAAATTGGAGTATCCCAATATTTCCTTAGAAGAGAAGAAATTAACAACTTGTATCTGCCATGACTGTGTGTTGGTAACTCAGGGGGACCCGTAGAGTGAATAACAGGAAGTCCCTACGAGGGCAGTGCTACATAAGTTTTTGAGAGCTCACTGTATGTGGGCGATTGACACCAAAGAGGTTTTCTGCTCAAGGAGAAGTCAACATTGCACAGTAAGAAGTTCTGGTACCGGGGTAAGAAGTTGGGGATGGGGAAATTAGTGGTAGGTTAGTTGAGGATAGGTGTGGAGGTGGAGAAGAATATTGGATGCTGTCACCCCTGGGACTTTGGCAGCCATCTTGGGTCAGGCAGAGTCTATTTAAGACCCTGGCTTCCGGGTTTAGCATGCATTTTTTGAGTAGCTAGAGTGGGGACAGGTAATTTGTCTGTCAAGGACAGTGCTTAGCATCAGGGAAAGGTTCCAGAGGAGCAGGGACATGCCACCCTACCTGGAAGCATCTCCACATGGGTACAACCCACCAGGCTGCATTCCGCTCCTTGAGGCAGACACTCTAGGCACACCTGAGACCTTCTGCTACTGACACATCGCTGTTACATTCTATGTGTGCTCCCAGGTTGGGTTCCCTTCCCATCGGTCTTGTTGTGTATTGCTGAACTTCAATTACAATATATTCCTCTTTTTGTTGGTTATGTGGGCGAGGCCAGAATTAATCCTTAAATAAGTACATGGCACCAACATCCCGTTATACTGATATTAAGAACAAAAGAAAGCGAGATGCGAGACTGGTCTAAATCGTTTGGTGGAGGGGGGATTGTGGGTTGTTTTTCAAGAGTTGGGCTTGGCCCCTTAGTTCCAGTAATGGGAACTCTTAAGTTGTCAGCATATCAAGACATTTTGCACAATTTCATGCTCCTAACTTTGTAGGAACAGTTTGGGGATGGCCCCTTCCTGTTCCAACATGACTGAGCACCAGTGCACAAAGCAAGGTCCATAAAGACATGGATGAGTGAGTTTGGTGTGGAGGAACTTGACTGGCCTGCACAGAGTCCTGACTGTAACCCAATAGAACACCTTTGGAATTAATTAGAGCGGAGACTGCGAGCCAGGCCTTCTCTCTGACATCAGTGCCTGACCTCACAAATGCTCTGCTAGAAGAATGTTCAAACATTCCCATAGACACACTCCTAAACCTTGTGGACAGCCTTCCAAGAAGAGTTGAAGCTGTTATAGCTGCAAAGGGTGGGCCAACTCAATATTGAACCCAAGGACTAAGACTGGGATACTGAAATGGAATGAAGGGGAAAAGGAATCAGCTTTTTTTTACCAGCAGTATTACTATTGTGTCTTTATCATCACTGTATCTTCATGTACGCCAAGTCCAACATGTATTATCATGTACAACAAGCAGGTATCACCATTGGAGCTGCAGAGACGCAAGACATCAATATTAGGTCTATTAACCTTTCTGTGGCTGAGACAGAAGAGATTTTCTTGGCGGGCGAGTGATTCACAGCTCGGCGGCGGTGGCGCCCAGGGTTAATTTGCTTTATAAATAGACCCTGTGTATTACAATGTTTGCATTTCTCTATCAAAACCCCAGACATGAATGAGAAAGAGATGAGGATCTCTCGGCAACTTCCCCAGCGAGATGGCTTTTTTTTTCCCTTTCCCTTTACAAAATGTATAAATGATTTGGTTTTTTCGTGAGCTTGGCATATTTTTCTGTCTATATTTTTTCATCAGAATCATCACAAGTTATCTGACCTTTTCCATGAGCAGAATGATAACTGCTTTGAAAAGCCCTTTAAATTCACCTTTTTTGACACATTCTGTAGAATTGCTCTGGGCGTAAAAACCTCCATGTAGATCAGCCTTGCTCAAGCTTCTTACCCCAGAGGAATCCCTAAAATAACGTTCAGGTCTTGGGGAACCCTTACTGAAACCAGTTCTTTGGGAGTCAATGGGCAAAATGCGCACACTGGCGGCCAGTATGAAGAATGCAACCCTTAGGCCTCTTTCACATGCAGTAAAAAGGGTTGAGCCTCGGTTTTATTGCCGATCTAAAGTCTTCAAACCAGCTGACAGGTTAAAATGCCTGCCAAACTCAGCCATTCCAGTCAATAGGGCCGTGTTGCAACCGAGGCCATGATGGCAAGTGATAGTGGCACCATAATCCCATTGTAGAGCATTAAAAAAAAAAGGAGGTGAAAAGATTGCCTATAAAGAAAGTGATCCACCACAGATAGCTTTTCAGACCATAAGCTATTATCAAATTAGCCTAAAAGTGATGGTCAATGAGAAGATTGCTGCTTATATCAGTGGGAAGAGTTCATGAACATGGAGGGCACAGACTAAGTGCAGTAAATAGGAAACTTTTATTTAAAAAAAAATAAAGCCAAATGGTCACTTACATGGCTGAAAAGTCTGGGAAGCATATAAAAATCCATCCATGGTGTGGATGGCACTCCATTCCACATGATCACTCAAGAGTAACACTGCTGTCTGCTGCAGGGGATCACTACTACCAGAGAACAGATTTTGCCAGACAATAGCCCAGCACAGCGAGGAGGCCTAGTGATGTCACACACTCCAGGCAGGGAAATGGGGTTAGCTACGCGTTTCAGAAGAAATGCCCCCTTGATAGATAGAAGGTGAGCATTGCAGCAAAAACTACATTTTATTATTCTCACAGGTTTGGGGAATTACATTTTAAAAACCTAGCCCTGGAATGGAGAAAAAAAATAGTAATCCACTGCAAGAGTTAATGTTTGTAAGCTTTTTAGGGGAGCTGAAGAGGTTCTATTATTTACCTTACTCCCTAATCTGGCATTCTCCAGTATTGTCCACTTTTCTTCTCCACTTCAGACTGTGGGCAGTCTCTCCACGTAATAAACCTGTGTTGTACGTAGAGGAGGCAGGAGTGCAACCTCTGACAGAGGCACCCTAGAGAAGAGTCATGGAGGGAGCCAATAGGATTGATACAAAAGGTATTATTCTTTACAGCTGTATGCGTAGACTTCCCTTCACATGCTACTTTGAACCTTGTCACCTCCCCACTTTTTTGTTGATGGACACGCAATGTCATCTAACCCTTTCCTGAGTGCTCACAGCACAAGGATGATGTCAGGTGGGTGAATCTTTATTGGTGACCCCACCCCCTTGTGACGTAATCAACCAGGGCATGCTGGGTCGATAGTGTCACAAGGGGCTGAGGAACCCACTGATGCACATCAGGTGACTCTGCCCCTTAGGAAATATCAGATGGTGGTGCAGGCAGATGGCAGGAGCCTTAGATGAGACTGGAGGTTTTTTAATCCTATTTTTGGGGTCTAGTGGTGCAGCAGGCGTCGTAATTGACGATAGATCTACACTAGGGGACATTTTTTTTTTTTTTTGGTAAAGGAATTGTCAAAAATCTTGTGTTTTGTCACTTTTTACACTTTTTGGTTGATGGGTAGGGGTACTGTCTACCCCATACTCATTCACATAGGGCTGTTCAATGTTGTGACATGCTCCTAATGAGATGACAGATGGTGTCCTGGGGTATTTCCTCCCAGATCTGGGCCAGGGCATCACTACACTAAGCTTCTAAACAGACAGTGGTAAAAGCTGGCGATGTCAAATGGACCAAAACATAATGTCCCAGGGGTGTTCTGTTGGATTTAGGTCAGGCGAGCGTGGGGGCCGTTCATTGGGATCAATCCCTTCACCCTCCAGGAACTGGCTGCATACTCTCGCCACATAAGACCGGGCATTGTCATGCACCAGGAGGGATCCAGGACCCACTACACCACTGTAGGGTTTGACAATGGGTCAAAGTATTTAATCCTGATTTCTAATAGCAGTCAGGGTGCCATTGTCTAGCCTGTAGAGGTCTGTGCATCCCCCCATAGACATGCCTCCCCAGACCATCACTGACCCACCACCAAACCAGTCATGCTGAACAATGTTACAGGCAGCATAACATTCTCCACGGCTTCTCCAGACGTATTCACGTCACGTCACGGTCATTTTGTAGGGCTCTGGTATTGCTCATCCTGTTCCTCCGTGCACAAAGGAGCAGATACCGGTCCTGCTGATTGGTTAAGGACCTTCTACGGCCCTGTCCATGCTCTTGAGACTGTGCTGGGAGACACAGCAGACCTTCTGGCACTGGCCCGTATTGATGTGCCATTCTGGAGGAGTTGGACTGCCTGGGCAACCTCTATAGGGTCCAGGTATCGCCTCATACTACCAGTAGTGACCCCAGCCAAATGCAAAACTAGTAGAAAACAGTCAGAAAAAATGAGAAGGGAAAGAAAATTTCAGTGGCTGCCACCTGTAAAACCATTCCTGTTCTGGGGTTGTCTCATTGTTGTCCATCTAGTGCACCTGTTGTTAATTTCATTAACACCAAAGCAGCTGAAACTGATTAACAACCCCCTCTGCTACTTAACTGACCAGATCAATATCCTAGGAGTTTATTTGACTTGATGCTGTACTCTGATCAGGGCCGTCTTTATTCTTGATTGGACCCTCGGCAAAAATTTTCTTGGGCCCTCTTGAATCCACTTATCAACTATTTGGGGGCTCAAGGGGCAGCTGCTTTGGGCCCCACAACAATGACTAGACCCAGGGCAGCTGCCCCTTTTGCCCTGTGTTAAAGACAGCCCTGACTCTGATTAAAAAGTGTTCCTTTCATTCTTTTGAGCAGTTAAATGATTACTTGCACTGTTTTGCATTCCCATTTTTTCTTGACTCTAAACCGAATACATTTGATTGCTCCTTCAGAAGTCAATTCCTTAGCATTTCCCCCACCCACCTTTTGCGTCATAGCCCTCTTCTCTTCCAGGAGTGTGCACTTACCCTCTGTGCTGGCCCAGCTTCTCTCCCCTCCCTTTACCTTCCTATGCAACCTTTTATGTAGATTCTGGGGAAGGAAATTCTATAGAATGTCTGCTGGGGCTGCTGAAATCACTTCCAAGATGGTGGAAACCAGCAGCAGTCTGTGCTTGTGGACATCTACACATGGGAGGTTTTTACAGGTAACTAACATGAATAAAATACTTTGCGTGCACATACAACCTTATGGGAAGATTGTTGTTGAAATGAATGGTCTGAAGTTGAGTTCTCCTTAATTCGAGTGCAGGAAGGGGTGCAGGGAGGAAAAGGAATAAGATGGATTTGGGCTTTAAAGAAGTAAAAGGACATGAAAGCCGAAGAAGAGTAATCCAAGCTCTGTAACCTCCCTTCCATACTGCAGTTTATTTAAAGGAGAAGTACAGTCAAAGCTTGTTTGTTTCCCTGTACTTCCAGCATGAATCACAGGAGTTAAATTTGTTCTGCACTCCTGTGACCCGTTTTCAGCAGACAGTGAGCTGAAGCCCACTGTCAGCTAACATCACAGAGCCAGTCCAGGCTGGGGACAGATCACAACAATGAAGTTGGGATCCTCCCACTTTGCTTGATCAGCATGAGAGCCTGACCAGACCATGGACAGTCACCAGCTCTCTGCCCCGAGAACTGAGTGATCAGTGATGTTTGATCATTTGGTTCTCAGTGTTTGAGCCAGCCGGGTACTGATGCAGCATCCACCTAGGTAAGTATGATTCTAAAAAAAAAAAAAAAAAATAGCCCTGTACTTTGTGTAGCACTGTAGCACCCCTAGAGGGCTGCTGAGTATTACACCTTTAGGATTCCCCTGGGTTATCCGTAGCAACTGGTTGCAGAAAATTAGCACTTTAAGTCCTTGGCTCAGTCAATGAAAAGTCCAGGGGATGTTGTTTTATAATTTTATTTAGAACTGGGATAGGAGAAGGGATGAGTGGGATACTCCGATTAGCAACTATTCACAGTATTGAGGACATCTGACTTAAGAGTGCTGCAAGGCCACTGCTTCACTCTGCCACTGGAATGAAGGTAATAAAAGTGTTCCTGTGTGCAATTATCTTCAAGGTTCTAACTTGGCACCCCCTTTCTCTCTCACTGTGGAGCTGACACCCGTCCACTGACTCCTACACTCTGGAGTGGTCCCCTTCCTGGGCAGATCCCCTGGCAAGTTCCTCTGTACTCACAGACACTGTTTTTCCAGATTTACTTCAGCCCCAACTCCTCCAGTCAGCTTCTCCTGGACCTCTGGGTTCAGTCACACTCCTTGGTTCACCAGGCCGACTGCCTATGACCACCATCCACAGCTACAGAACAGGAGGCAGCCTTCACCCTCCTTCTGAGACCTGGCTTCCCACCCAAAGACCCCCTGCCTCATGTGTTCCTGGCTATTATACGCTATCCCATGATGCACCACTCTCTGTGCCAAACCCATGGGAAAGTATCAAAGCCTGTGTGTCATTGGATGGGTTACCTCCACTGTCCATTGTACCTCTCCATTGCATAGAGTGGGGACACTCCCTCAGCCCACATGAATCACACATTGAACACATGGAACAGGCCTAACAGGCAGATCCAGCTCACTGATAAGCAGAGAGCACAAATGCTTTTCCTACTGCTTTCCTGTTAAGCAGATAAAGCCAACAACAATACCTGCTACCTAGTACCTGACTAGGAGGGTGCTACATCAGTTTGGTGGGAAAAATCTTCTGACACCATGTTTGGTGTGATATATGTGTAGCACCCTAGCACATATATGTGTACCTCCTAGGTAGGTGCTAGGTTGGTAAAAGCTTAGCAGCTCTATCTGCTTATCAGGGGAGCCTGGTTGTTAGTTCTGGTTGTTGCATGTGTCCAGGGTGTGATTCATCTGGGCTGAGGAAGTGTCCAATGGGAGAGCCTGTTGAACAGTGGAGGAAACCCAGCCAGTGACACACAGGCTTTTGTGGCTCTGGCTGTGCCAGTGGGTTGGCACAGCAGTGGTGCATTCTGGGAAAGGTCATAAAAGCCGGGGGGCACATGTGGCAGGGTGTCTTTGGGCGGGAAGCCAGGTCCCAGGAGGAGGGTGACGGCTTGTCTCTCCTCCTGTCAGAAAGGAAGGTGGTCACAGGCAGTCAGCCTAGTGGACCAAGTGTGTGATGCTGAGCCAGGAAGTCCAGGATACTGACTTGTGGAGCTGAAGGCAGAGCAACCCAGGGAAAAACAATGTCTGTAAGTACCGGGAAGCTTGCCAGGGGTCTGCCCAGGAAGGGGACCACTTCAGTGGAGAGTCAGTGGATAAGGGCTAGCATGCACAGGAAGTGAGAAAGGGCGTGCCAGTTTAGGACCCTGAAGAGAAATTCATTCAGGAACATATCTTTTACTTCACTTCACTGGCAAGGTGAAGCAGCGGCCTTGCCGCACACACTACAGTCAGTTGTCCTAAGAAATTGGGCTTAGTTCAAGTTGGAGTATCCCACTCATCCCTTCTCCCATCCAAGTTCTAAAATAAAACACGGAAACCAAATCCCCTGGACTGTTCATTGTCTGAGCCAAGTCTTAAAGTGATACGCTTTACAGACTGTTGCTATGGGTAACCTAGGGGACTCCACGCTCAGCAGGCTCCCTAGGAGGCAGTGCTAAAGACGTAAGGAGACAGCACAAGTCATTACTGTACAGAAGCCGCCTTTTACTAAAGTAACCAAACAGGAACAGGAAAAACCGCAAAGGAAGTAGTACAACAGAGATGCACCATAGAGTTGCATTTAAAGAAACATATCATCTATAACATACTTCTCTTTTAAGTGAGGCAGCAGTGGACATAGAGAAAGGACGTACTGACCGAGATAGGACAATGACGTTACTAATCTGCCCATTCGGGAAACTTCTAAATGGGGTGACCAGGTGCTGATGATGAAAATGAGAACCGGAGTCGGTGCCTGGTGTCCCTACGGCCTTTGCAAAAGAAGATTTTCAGATCTGACTGAAGTATATTTTTAAAGTCTGCTTGTCCGCCTCAGAAGAGCCATATGTCAAAAAGTGAAGTCATGGTATATTTACTCAGTGACACCTCAAGGGAGGAACATAACCCTGACAATCTGTTCTCACTGATTGCTGCTTGAGTGACCTCGGTACTTTTCCCTTACAGCTGACCTGGATGTGCGGCATGTGTTATGCCTATGACTAGCTTTATATAAGATGACAAGGTGCAACATTCCAATATTTGGCAGCTGGGATGAGGCTCCAGTAATCTCATTAGGAATAACGAGCATCATTTCAATATCTCACCTCTCATAATTAAACTGTGAAAGTGTAACTTCACCCGTCTGACGCGTTTTATCGATGTAGGGAGCTGATCAGAGCTGGCAACACACCTTTGATTGTCCGATTCCACCAACTCATAAATGGCCATTTTTTTATTAAAGAATACTGTACATACATTATATTGTCATAAGTATTGGGACGCCTGCCTTTACACATACATGAACTTTAACCAGTTATGGACCGGAAGGATTTGCCCCCTTAACCACTTCTTGACCGGAAGGATTTACCCCCTTAACCACTTCTGGACTGGAAGGATTTGCCCCCTTAACAACTTCTGGACCAGAAGGATTTACCACCTTAACGACTTCTGGACCAGAAGGATTTGCCCCCTTAACCACTTCTGGACCGGAAGGATTTGCCCCCTTAACCACTTCTGGACTGGAAGGATTTGCCCTCTTAACCACTTCTGGACTGGAAGGATTTGCCCACTTAACCACTTCTGGACTGGAAGGATTTGCCCTCTTAACCACTTCTGGACTGAAAGGATTTGTCCCCTAACCACTTCTGGACCGGAAGGATTTTCCCCCTTAATGACTACTGGACCAGAAGGATTTGCCCCCTTAACCACTTCTGGACTGGAAGGATTTGCCCCCTTAACCACTTCTGGGCTGCAAGGATTTGCCCCCTTAACCACTTCTGGACTGGAAGGATTTGTCCCTTTAACCCCTTCTGGACCGGAAGGATTTGCCCCCTTAACCATTTCTGGACTGGAAGGATTTGCCCTCTTAACCACTTCTGGACTGGTAGGATTTGCCCCTTAACCACTTCTGGACCGGAAGGATTTTCCCCCTTAACGACTTCTGGACCAGACGGATTTGCCCCCTTAACCACTTCTGGACTGGAAGGATTTGCCCTCTTAACCACTTCTGGACTGGAAGGATTTGCCCACTTAACCACTTCTGGACAGGAAGGATTTGCCCTCTTAACCACTTCTGGACTGGAAGGATTTGTCCCCTAACCACTTCTGGACCGGAAGGATTTTCCCCCTTAACGACTACTGGACCAGAAGGATTTGCCCCCTTAACCACTTCTGGACTGGAAGGATTTGCCCCCTTAACCACTTCTGGGCTGCAAGGATTTGCCCCCTTAACCACTTCTGGACTGGAAGGATTTGTCCCTTTAACCCCTTCTGGACCGGAAGGATTTGCCCCCTTAACCATTTCTGGACTGGAAGGATTTGCCCTCTTAACCACTTCTGGACTGGTAGGATTTGCCCCTTAACCACTTCTGGACCGGAAGGATTTTCCCCCTTAACGACTTCTGGACCAGACGGATTTGCCCCTTTAACCACTTCTGGACTGGAAGGATTTGCCCTCTTAACCACTTCTGGACTGGAAGGATTTGCCCACTTAACCACTTCTGGACAGGAAGGATTTGCCCTCTTAACCACTTCTGGACTGGAAGGATTTGTCCCCTAACCACTTCTGGACCGGAAGGATTTTCCCCCTTAACGACTACTGGACCAGAAGGATTTGCCCCCTTAACCACTTCTGGACTGGAAGGATTTGCCCCCTTAACCACTTCTGGGCTGCAAGGATTTGCCCCCTTAACCACTTCTGGACTGGAAGGATTTGTCCCTTTAACCCCTTCTGGACCGGAAGGATTTGCCCCCTTAACCATTTCTGGACTGGAAGGATTTGCCCTCTTAACCACTTCTGGACTGGTAGGATTTGCCCCTTAACCACTTCTGGACCGGAAGGATTTTCCCCCTTAACGACTTCTGGACCAGACGGATTTGCCCCCTTAACCACTTCTGGACTGGTAGGATTTGCCCCCTTAACAACTTCTGGACTGGAAGGATTTGCCCCCTTAACCACTTCTGGACTGGAAGGATTTGCCCCCTTAACAACTTCTGGACCAGGATTTACCCCCTTAACCACTTCTGGACCAGGATTTACCCCCTTAACCACTTCTGGACGGAAGGATTTGACCCCTTAACCACTTCTGGACCGGAAGGATTTACCCCCTCAACCATTTCTGGACTGGAAGGATTTGCCCCCTTAACCACTTCTGGACTGGAAGGATTTACCTCTTTAACCAATTCTGGACTGGAAGGATTTGCCCCCTTAACCACTTCTGGACTGGAAGGATTTGCCCCCTTAACCACTTCTGAACAGGAAGCATTTGCCCCCTTAACCACTTCTGGACTGGAAGGATTTGCCCCCTTAATGACCAGGCCATTTTTGTTTGCGATTCGGCACTGCATTACTTGAACGGACAATTGCGCAGGCATGCGACGCTGTACCCAAATAAAATTGATGTCTTTTTTTTCCCCACAAATAGAGCTTTCTTTTAGTGGTATTTGATCACCAGTGCGATTTTTATTTTTTGCACTTTTAACAAAAAAAGAGAGACAATTCTGGGAAAAAAAAACAATATTTTTCACAATCTGCTATATAACATTCCCCCCAAAAAAAATAATTTAAATCTAAATTTTTTAACGTTTTAGGCCAATTTGTTTTCTGCTACATATTTTTGATAAAAAAAAAACAAAAAAAATTTTGATTGGTTTCGCAAAAGTTATCGTGTCTACTAACTACGGGAAAGATTTATGTCATTTGTATTGTTTTTTTTTTTTGTTTACTAGTAATGGTGGCGATCTGCGGCGGGCCGTCCTTAAGTGGTTAATGGCATCCCAGTCTTAGCCCGTAGGGTTGAATATTGAGTTGGCCCACCCTTTGCAGCTATAAGAGCTTCAACTCTTCTGGGAAGGCTGTCCACAAGGTTTAGGAGTGTGTCTATGGAAATGTTTCACCATTCTTCCAGTCTTGTGTGTTTTTGTATAGTTGCAGTGTTAGACTTCCCCAAGTCTTTGAGGGCAGCAAAGCCATGGTTTCCCGTATTCAAGCGTAATGAAGATCTAAGCATACCCATCTGGAGGGGCCATTTTCCTTAGCGCAGGAAGCTTTGTGTCGGTGATTGTTTCAGCGGGGGAAACCGCATACGACTCGAACAGGGGTCGCACTTCAGATTCTTTGCAGTGCGATATGAGCCCATTCATTTTGTATAAGCCTCAAATCGCACCACAAAGGTATCGGGGATGACTTGACCGATCAGTATCAGTACAGTAACCCCCCCCCCACCACCACCATCGTGGGGGTTACGTTCCGGACCCACCTGCGATAAGTGAAAATCCGTGAAATAGAAATACCCTACTTAAATACACCCTAGGCATGTTTTTATAACTTTTTCTTTTTTTTTTTTGGTGGAGGATGCGGGCAATGATCCCACATTTTTATAACTTTTACGTTACTTTTAAAAGCATTTTAAGGTCTTTAAACACAATTTTAATACAATAGAAACTCATTCTAGATTGTAAGCTCTAAGGAGCAGGGCCCTCTAGTTCCTCCTGTATTGAAATGTAACTGTATTGTCTTCCCTCACATTGTAAAGCGCTGCACAATCTGTTGGCACTGTATAAATCCTGTATAATAATAATAAAAGATATTGAGAGAGAGAGCAAGAGCAATGGAAAACACAAAAATATTTAATTAAAAATGAATGAATTAATATAATAATATTAATAGGTCTTACAGAAAAAAAAAACGCAAAATACTGGGACCGCGTATATAAATTCATATTTAATTAATATTTAATTAAAAATGAATTAATTAATATAATAATATTAATAGGTCTTACAGAAAAAAAAAACGCAAAATACTGGGACTGCAAAAAGCGGAACCCGCAATATAACGGGGGTTTACTGTACTCGTACTCGCCGGTAAAAAAAACGGTATTGGTGCAACCCTACTTGTAACTTTAAAAAAAAAACTTTTTTGTAAATTTAAAAAAAAAAACAAAAAAACAAAAAAAAAAAAAAACAGTGACTGTTCTCATAAATACAGCTGGAAGCCGTGTATAATCTGCAGTCACAAAGGGTGAATATAGCCATTTATTTATTTTATTTTTTACTGAATACAATTACTAAAAATGGATCCCGTCGCACGGTAGGTGCACTGCAAGCACTTCTTCAGCAACTTTTTTAAAACTCGGTCCAGCTGCTAGAAAACACGCATTTAAACCAAGAAAGAAACTGATTATTTATGGACTGTTCTGTACTATATCTATCATTTTGAGAAATTAAAAGAATACAAAAAAAAAAATAAATAAAAAAATCCACCTGACTAGCAATATTTTCCTCTATCTGAGTATATGCAGCTGCTTCACAGTAGGAGAATAGAACATTGGAATGAAAGCTAAGGAAAAAAAAAGGAAAAACTCCCAAAATGTGTCTGAGGACATCTTGTCCTGACTACAGATTTTGTAATTGGGTTGCAGAAAAAAAATAAATAGTAATGCATCTACCAGAATAAAATAAAAATAATAATAAATAATAATAATAATAATAATAATAATAATAATAATAATAATAATAATAATACTACTACTAATAATAATAATAATAAAAAAATAAAAATAGAATAAAAAAACAATAAAAAAATAAATAGTAATGCATCTACATAACTATCTATTTTGGTTTTAGATATTGTCGATTGATTATTGTTGAGCGAAAATGAGAAAGTGATGGAAAAAAATAAAAAAATAAAAAATATCTAATATCAATCCCGAACTGATAGGTAGAAGTTAGTGCAAGAAAGAACCCCACTTCTTCAGCTTTTCTACACTTGGAGAGACATTTGAGATTAAGCGGAGACGGCAGCTGAAGACAAATGTATGCAAATGCGACAGGTCGCCCCTGGCTCTCTGCAAAGAGGGTTTTTAACAGTTTCACAGCATTTGCAACTAACACAAACAGCATCAAATTAAGGTAAAGTGTTTGCTTCTAATGTCTATGTAAATTAAGATCACACGTTGTCACAGACTTTCAACTCTCAGAAGCTTTGAGTGATTTCCATGTCTCTCTCTCCCTTCCTGGCCTTATTTTGAGAGGAGGGCCTCTAAAGGGAAACGACAGCATATGTTAAATCCGTATTGTAGTATTTAGTTTAAAATGTAAAAAAAAAAAAAAAAATGTCTGAATTTTTTACTTCTAAATTCTACTTCTTTGCTGTTTCATATTATATTCATGTTTCATAATAATATGTAAAGAAGATGTGAAAATGCTCCCCCTAGTGGTTATTTTACATATCAAAGGTGGTTATGACTACCCCTTTTTAATTAACAGCTCCAGAAGATTGACAATTACACGGTCATGCAATGCTGTACACAAAATGTATGTCCTTTTTTCCCCACAAATAGAGCTTTCTTTTGGTGGTATTTGATCACTGCTGCGTTTTTTTTTTTTTTGAGCTATAAATAAAAAAAGAGCGACAATTTTAAAACGAAAAACAATTTTTTATTTTAATACTTTACATAGGTTTGCATGACTTTAAATGAGGCAAATTGATCCTTGATTATATGAAATAAACATTTTAATATTTTAATAAAAATGGACCATTGTTGGCATTCCATTTTAACAACTGTAGATTATAAACCAGTAGAAAAGGTCTACTTCAATTCATAATGAATGAATATACAAAAAATAAAAAATAGAAAATAATAATGATGATACATTTCATCACAATTGTGTTCTATTCCTTGAAATGTATAATCATTACTATTTTCTATTTTTTATTTTTTCTATATTAATTCATTATGAATTGAAGTAGACCTTTTCTACTGGTTTATAATCTACAGTTGTTACAATGGAAGGCCAGCAATGGTCCATTTTTATTAAAATATTAAAATGTTTATTTCATTTAATCAAGGATCAATTTGCCTCATTTAAAGTCCCGCAAACCTATGTAAAGTATTTTTGTACAAATAGGGATGGAGGCTTGTTTTTCCAATATGAAGTGTGCTGCAGAACATAATATTCTTTATTTATGCAATTTTTTATTTTACTTTCTGCTATAAAACATATCCAGTAAAAAAAAAAAAAAAATTGAAAATATCAAATTTCTTCATCAGTTTAGGCCAATATATATTCTGCTACATATTTTTGTTAAAAAAAAAAAAAAATCACAATAAGCGTATATTGATTGGTTTGCGCAAAAATTATAGCATCTGCAAACTATTGCATAGATACGGGAATTTTTATTTATTTATTTGTTTTTTATACTAGCAATAGCGACACTCAGCGACTTATAGCAAGACTGCGATATTGCAGCGGATAATCTGACACTAACTGACATTTTGACACTTTTTTTTTCAATGATAATGGCAAACAGGACAAATAGAGACGGTGAATCTCCTTAACGGGGGCTCAGACAGCAATAAAAACTTACAAGCATTCTAATCCCTCTTCACTCTATCCAAAACTAAAAAAAATGTTTTGTCTGATCAGCTTTAATTTATATACCGTATATACTTGAGTATAAGCCGACTTTTTCAGCATGTTTTTTTATGCTAAAAAAGCCCCATTTGGGTTATACTCGAGTGGGGGCCCCACTTACCTGTTCTCCGGTGCAGTGCACACGTTCAGCTGTTCCTGGGCAGACGGCGCATGCGCGGTGACGTGTTGGCACCTGGCGGCGCCATTTTTAAATGTAAGGTGCCTCACCGAAAGGTAAGTGAGACTCCTCCGCAGCCCCTGCATCTCCTCAGGGGATGCAGTGCTGCGGGCATGGTACAGGAGATTCTCCTGTACCATGCCCGCAGCACTGCATCTCCTGTACCATGCCTGTACCATCTCCTGTACCATGCCCACAGCCCTGCATCTCCTCAGGGGATGCAGTGCTGCGGGCATGGTACAGGAGATTCTCCTCTACCATGCCCGCAGCACTGCATCTCCTGTACCATGCCTGTACCATCTCTCGTATCATGCCTGTACCATCTCCTATACCGTGCCCACAGCCCTGCATCTTCTCAGGAGATGCAGTGCTGCAGGCATGGTACAGGAGATTTTCCAGATTTGCCAGATCACCAGCTAAAAACAGAGAGGAAAAAGCCTAAAAAACTAAAAACGAATGCAGCCACCACATTTAAGGACTGGTAAGCTGCAATATATTTCATTTTTGGTTTTGGCTTTATAGTTGAACTTTGGTCAGCCCAAAGGGGATTTTAGTACTGTAGTAATTTCCAAACTGTTGCACTTACAATGAAAGTGCATTATGGCACACTGGTGACCAAGACAGCATCAATATATCCCAATGTAGTATAATTTATGGTAGGCCAGAGGATGGCCCCTGCTGGAGGGTTAATAGTATTTAGATAACCACACTGTACTGTCCCACTGAAGAGGATCCTCAGAAGGTTCTTCGCCACCAGCCTGTGTCCCTACAGGGAACCTTTCTCTGTGTCGGGGCCGGGACAAGGGGTGGGCAGGAGGGACGGCTGCCCTGGACGCAGTGGTTTATTGCAGGGATGGGGGTGGCCTGATCTTAACCCTAAGGTAAGGGGGAGCGCAGTTTGGCATTTTTGCCCTGGGCGCTGGATGACCTTGTCCTGGCACTGCTCTGTGCTAAGCGCTGTCCCTAACCAATGGGTTTCTCATCCTAACCTACCACTCTCACAAAGCACGCCCTAATAACATGGGATTCCCTATTCAAAGGCTCCCCTGATAAGATGGCCACCTGAATTCTTGTGGGAGTTTTGCATCAGGTGTCTACCTTCCCAGAGTACCTAAGGCACAAACACAGGACCCGTGGGCCAAATCCAGCCCACCAGGCCATTCCATGTGGCCCTGGCACAATGGGCATCCACAGAACTTTTTTCAGGGGGAGCATCATTTTAAGGTCACCCACGCTCCGCCCCTTTACGTCCCCATAGATCCCCCTTTAGAGAAGGCAAGGCCAGAGTCCCCCATAGATCCCCTTTAGAGCAGGGTTCCCATAGATTTCCCTTTAGAGCAGGCCAGGGTCCCCATAGATCCCTCTTTAGTCTTACCTTTTCACCTATATTCCCCATGCTACCAGGTTTTCCTGCACCACCAGGTACTTCAGTACTTCAGGCACTCCCTGCAAATAATATATATATATATATATATATATATATATATATATATATAGCCAATATGACACAATTTAGAGCAGGCCCTGGCACAATGGGCATCCACAGGACTTTTTTCAGGGGGGGCATCATTTTAAGGCCCCTTTACGTCCCCATAGATCCCCCTTTAGAGAAGGCAAGGCCAGGTTCCCCCATAGATCCCCTTTAGAGCAGGGTTCCCATAGATTTCCCTTTAGAGCAGGCCAGGATCCCCATAGAGCCCCTTTAGGGCAGGCCAGACCAGGGTTCCCCATAGATCCCCCTTTAGAGCAGGTCAGGCCAGGGTCCACCATAGATCCCCCTTTAGAGCAGGGTCCCCATAGATTGCCCTCTTAGAGCAGACCAGGGTATTTCCAGGGGAGAGGGCACTTGCCCCCCCCTTGCGGACGCCCATGCCTGGCACCTCTCCTGCAGTTGCGGCACCCCCCCTGGTCCCCACCTTGTCTAAGCAGGCGGCAGTAGAGAGGAGGACAGACCTCCTCCCACAGATCCTGCATCTCTCTGTGCAGAGGAAGCACCCCCTTGTCTCCACCTTCTCTTGTCTTGCCTTTCTGAAGTCTCCAGAAGCTGACTTCAGCCCTCCTCCTGTCTTCCTCCAGACTCTGCACTTCTGCTTCCCAGTTCCACCCCCAGCTTTTTCCTGGCAGCTCCCCAAGGTAAGAGGGTTGCACTGTGATTTAAGGGAGGGTGGGGGGACTCTTGACATCTGATGTAAGGGAGGATACTCTGGACATCTAGTCCTACAGATACAACCGATTCATGACGCTGATCCAGCCCATGGTGAAATTGAGTTTGACACCCCTGCTCTAAGGGGACAATTTCTGTTAACAGACACCCCTTCCCCTGTAGCATCGGCACAGTGCCACCTACAGGAAAGAAGAATGCCTGCACCTGCCTACATACTGCATACCTGCACCCTGCCCATATAACTCCCGTAAAATAAGTCATTTACTGCCAAATTTGCCTTATAAAAGCTCTATTGGGGTATTTATTTATTTTTTAAGAGATGCAATTACAGTATCTATAGCAAGTGCACCTGGATCCTAACTACCCGAGCCAAGAAAACCGTAGGACATAAACTACTTTGTTTATTAAATGCAGGGAAACTCATCCGCACACCCCAATGAGGCATCTGGTACATCGAGCGAATCCAGACCACCAGACAGTGGCGTGATACATTGTAACAAAGTAGCAAATGTTTACCTATTAGACTGGAACTCTTTATTTAAACGCCTGTCTCCCACTGTCATTTCACCTCCTGTTGTAAGCCAGGCTTCTGGAGGAGGTTTGCAGCTTGTTTATGTTCTAAAGAATTCATTGCTGCGCCGCACATAAAGGCTCAGCTGCGGCGGAGGACTGTACCGGGAGTGTAATGAGCGGTGATGAATAAAAAAAAAGAAAGAAGAAAATTGGGGAAACAAGAAAAAACTTCTTCTGCAGTTTCCGTAGAGCCGTCTAGATCTCTAGACATATAACCCATCAACCATTCCGTCTGAGTTTTCCTGAAGCTAACGAATTGAAAAGGTCGCCACCGTCTTGGGTAAAAATTAATTCTTCATCACATTCTTTTTAAAAATTCTATCTTCCGAGTTAAAAAGAAGAATTTGTGATTCTATTCAATTCCACGTCATTAATCAGAGATGTTTCAAGGCTGCTGGCTCTTTATTAAACCTTGTTGTCATCTTCATGACATGGCGACAAGGTTTGATAAAGTGACAGCAGCCTTGATAAATGATGAGAGACCAAATGGAATCACGCTGCTTTGAACTTCATGGAAGACTGTAATAAGGAGTGAAAGCGGACCTTCCAGATTCACCTGAGTTCCTTGGACTTCACCCTTCTGTAATGTAAATCATTGTTATGGACATGACTCTGCTTCCTAAGCCTCCTGAGATATCCCCATCAAATATCCCAGGAGGATACAGAATCAGGGACACGCAGCTGGACCTCATCGAGCACTGGCTGCTGAACCCAGGACAGGCAGTTGACTTTTGATGATTGAGAAGGACCAAGATGGTGACATTCTCTTTAAAAATGTCATCTTTCGAGTTAAAAAGAAGAATCCGTGATTCCATTAAATCCTCTATCATTTATCAGAGATGTTTCAAGGCTGCTGACTTTATCAAACCTTGCTGTCATATTCATGACATGGTGACAAGGTTTGATAAAGAGACAGCAGCCTTGAAAACATGGATGATAAATGATGAAAGACCAAATGGAATCACGCTGCTTTGAACTTCATGGAAGACTGTAATAAGAAGGTAAACTGGACCCTACAGATTCACTTGAGATCCCTGGACTTCACCCCTCTGTAATGTAAAACAACGCAATTGATATGACCCTACTCCCTAAAGCCTCATACACACGCACCGATTGTTGGCCGACTTTTGTTGTTGTTGTGTTGATTGAAATGTGCTCTAGACTGCACACACATTTTTTCAGCCAACAACAACCAACTTCAGAAGTGATGTCACGTGATGGTTTACTTTCCGTGTGTTTTTTCTTCTCTGAGCATGCCCAGTCTTGCTCATCTGATCTTTGTCTCCCGAAATCTGTACTGACTGACGAACAATCGGCCATTCTTTGTTGGCCAACAAAAGTTTTATAGCATGCACACCAGATTTTTTTTCGGCCGAAAATTCGCAGTTGGTTGTCGGAAGCATCATACTAACAAGCCTACAATCGGCAGATCGGACGTTGGCCGACAATTTACGGCCAACAATCTGTGCGTGTGTACAGGGCTTTAGCCTCCTGAGATATCTCCATCAAATATCCCAGGAGGCTACAGAATCTTGTCATCTTCTGAGTTAAGAAGAAGAATCTGTGATTCCATTAAATCCTCTATCATTTATCAGAGATGTTTCAAGGCTGCTGACTTTATCAAACCTTGTTGTCATCTTCATGGCATGGCGACAAGGTTTGATAAAGAGACAGCAGCCTTGAAAACATAGATGATAAATGATGAAAGACCAAATGGAATCACGCTGCTTTGAACTTCATGGAAGACTGTAATAAGGAGGTAAAGTAGGCCCTACAGATTCACTTGAGATCCCTGGACTTCACCCCTCTGTAATGTAAAACATTGCTATTGACATGACCCTGCTCCCTAGGCCTCCTGAGATATCTCCTTCACATATCCCAGGAGGCTACAGAATCAGGGACACATAGCTGGCCATCAACGAGGACTGGCTGCTGAACCCAGGACAGGCAGTTGACTTCTGATGATTGAGAAGGACCAAGATGGTGACATTCTCTTTACAAATGTCATCTTCTGAGTTAAGAAGAAGAATCTGTGATTCCATTAATTCCTCTATCATTAATCAGAGATGTTTCAAGGCTGCTGACTTTATCAAACCTTGTTGTCATCTTGATGACATGGTGACAAGGTTTGATAAAGAGACAGCAGCCTTGAAAACATGGATGATAAATGATGAAAGACCAAATGGAATCACGCTGCTTTAAACTTCATGGAAGACTGTAATAAGGAGGTAAAGTAGGCCCTACAGATTCACTTGAGATCCCTGTATTTCCCCCCTCTGTAATGTAAAACAACGCTATTGACATGACCCTGCTTCCTAAGCCTCCTGAGAAATCTCCATCAAATATCCCAGGAGGATACGGAATCAGGGACACGCAGCTGGCCATCATCGAGCACTGGCCGCTGAGCCCAAGAAAGGCAGTTGACTTCTGATGATTGAGAAGGATTAAGATGGCAACATTCTCTTTAAACATTCTATCTTCCAAATCAGAATGAAGAATACTGTACGTAATTCCGTTCAATCCCACGTCATTATTGAGAGATGTTTCAAGACTGCTGTCTCTTTATCAAGCCTTGCTGTCATCTTCATGATGGCAACATGGTTTAATAAAGAGACAACAACCTTGAAAACATGACTAATAAATGCTAAAAGACCAAATGAAAAAAAACGCAGGTTTGAACTTCATGGAAGACTGTAATAAGGAGTTAAAAAGTAGACCCTACAGATCCACTTGAGATCCATGGACTCCCCCCTTCCCCCCTCTACAATGTGAATCTCTGCTATTGACTTGACCCTGTTCTTTAAGCCTCCTGAGATATGGCCACAGGGCAGCCATCAGGGGGGGACAGCCCATACACATGTAGGGGGCCCGGGGATTCCGAGGGGGTCCGGTCGCTCAGGCCCCAACCATGAGACTAAGTTGTTGCTGCTGTAATAACTAGCAATTGCTAAAGCAGGGCGGCTGCAGAGTAAGCCAATGCAGCTGGAGCGATATCTCTTTGCTGGATTGCACTGTCTCTTTGCTGAAAATATGAGGCTGTCTCTTTGTTGGATTGGAATGTCTCTTTGCTGAATATTTGAGGCTGTCTTTGTTGGATTGGGATGTATTTTTGCTGAATAAATGAGGCTGTCTCTTTACTGGATTGAGATGTCTCTTTGCTGAATATATGAGGCTGTCTCTTTACTGGATTGGGATGTCTCTTTGCTGAATATTTGAGGCCATCATTTTGTTGGATTGAGATGTCTCTTTGCTGAATATATGAGGCCGTCTCTTTGCTGGTCTGGGATGTCTCTTTGCTGAATATATGGGGATGTCTCTTTGCTGGATTGGATTCATTTTCATGTATTAAGTTGTAAGAGTGTTAAAACAGAAGACAGATTCGGTGGGACGGCTAGAGGGCGGGTCCTGCGGAACGTTGGTGGTCAGGCCTGGAGGGGCCCAAGCTTAAAGCTGTGTAAGGGGCCCCAAAATTTCTGATGGCTGCCCTGTATGGCCATAACATATTCTGGGAGGCTAAAGGATTAGGCACACATAGCTGGCCATCATCAGCTGGCTGCCTGAATCCTGAAGAGGCCATTGGCTTTTGATGACTAAGGAGGACAAAAATGGTGGGCTGGAACCAGGCTGCAACACCTGAACAGTGGATTGCAATAGAACAACGCTAGGTAGGTGACTATCTGAATTGAGGACAACTCAGCAAAATAGGTAAGGGGGGAAGGTGAATTTCTTCAATGTGTACCTAGTATCATATACAGTATATTTTTGCACTGCGGAGCATACTAGCATATTATGGCATAAACCTGCGGGGGGGGGGGGCATTTTTTTTCGTGTGGAGTTTAATGCCTCTTTATTGTTTAGATCTACTTTAACCACTTGACCTCCAGAAGATTTTATCCCCTTCATGACCAGGATGTTTTTTGCCTTTTAGCACTGCACTACTTTAACTGGTAATTGCATGTCTTTGGTAAAAAAAAAAATCCCAAAAAGCTACAGCAGCAGAAGACCACCCCATGTGCCACTCCTGTCAGCTAAGAACAGGAAACTGAGGCTACAATTCGCACAGGATCAGCGAAATTGGACAATAGAAGATTGGAAAAACATTGCCTGGTCTGATGAGTCTCGATTTCAGCTGCAACATTCATAGATGTCACATGGGATGAATTAGAGTGGAGACTGAGAGCCAGGCTTTCTCGTCCAACATCAGTGCCTGACCTCACAGATGCGTTTCTGGAAGAATGGTCAAACATTCCCATAGACACACTCCTAAACCTTGTGGACAGCCTTCCCAGAAGAGTTGAAGCTGTTATAGCTGCAAAGGGTGGGCCAACTTAATATTGAACCCTACGGACTAAGACTGGGATGCCATTAACCACTTCCGGATCACTCACTGCACATTCACTGCAGCAGGGCAGCCCTGCTGCGAGAAGTGACGTACCTGTACGTCGCTTCCTCTTCTTGGTCTGGGGAGCTGCCAGAGACCCACTCCCGCTGTGATTGGACATTTCCCAAGAGAAGCAGAACGGCGGTCTGTCCTTTGTAAACAAGGCAGATCGCTGTTCTGTCAAGGGAGAAGATGGGGATCTTGTGTTTCTGCTAAACAGGAGCACGGATCTCAGTCTTCTCCCATTTGGACCATCCCCCACACAGTTAGCAAGCACTCCCTAGGGACACATTTAAACCTTTAATCTCCCCTGATGTTAACCCCTTCCCTGCCAGTGTCATTAGTACAGTGACAGTGCATATTTTTAGCACTGATCACTAATAATGTCACTGATCCCCAAAAAAGTGTCAATTAGTGTCCGATTTATCCGCTACAATTAATTCAGGTATATAAAGTGCTTCTATGCGTTTTGAATAAATGCAGATATCCAAATATGAATTAATTCAAGTAAACAAAGTGCTTCTTTGAGTTTCATATATGTGCAAATCAGTTGTGCAAATAATTTGAGGATGCCCCACAGATGCTCAATAGGGTTTAGGTCTGGAGACATGCTTGGCCAGTCCATCATCTTTACCCTCAGCTTCTTTAGCGAGGCAGTGGTCATCTTGGAGGTGTGTTTGGGGTCGTTATCATGTTGGAATACTGCCCTGCGGCCCAATCTGCGAAGGGAGGGGATCATGCTCTGCTTCAGTATGTCACAGTACATGTTGGCATTCATGGTTCCCTCAATGAACTGTAGCTCCCCAGTGCCGGCAGCACTCATGCCGCCCCAGATCATGACACTCCCACCACCATGCTTGACTGTAGGCAAGACACACTTGTCTTTGTACTCCTCACCTGGTTGCTGTCACACACGCTTGACACCATCTGAATTAAATAAGTTTATCTTGGCCTCATCAGACCACAGGACATGGTTCCAGTAATCCATGTCCTTAGTCTGCTTGTCTTCAGCAAACTGTTTGCAGGCTTTCTTGTGCATCATCTTTAGAAGAGGTTTCCTTCTGAGACGACAGCCATGCAGACCAATTTGATGCAGTGTGCGGCGTATGGTCTGAGCACTGACAGGCTGACCCCCCACCCCTTCAACCTCTCAAGCAATGCTGGCAGCACTCATACGTCTATTTCCCAAAGACAACCTCTGGATATGACGCTGAGCACATGCACTCAACTTCTTTGGTCGACCATGGCGAGGAAGTCCTGTCCTGGTAAGTGGAACCTGTCCTGGTAAACCCCTCTATGTTCTTGGCCACCATGCTGCAGCTCAGTTTCAGGGTCTTGGCAATCTTCTTATAGCCTAGGCCATCTTTATGTAGAGCAACAATTCTTTTTTTCAGATCCTCAGAGCGTTCTTTGCCATGAGTTGCAATGTTAAACTTCCAGTGACCAGTATGAGAGAGTGAGAGTGATAACACCAAATTTATCACACTTGCTCCCCATTCCCACCTGAGAACTTGTAACTCTAACGAGTCACATGACACCGGGGAGGGAAAATGGCTAATTGGGCCCAATTTGGACATTTTCACTTAGGGATGTACTGACTTTTGTTGCCAGCGGTTTAGATAATAATGGCTGTGTGTTGAGTTATGTTGAGGGGACAGCAAATTTACACTGTTATACAAGCTGTACACTCACTACTTTACATTGTAGCAAAGTGTCATTTCTTCAGTGTTGTCACATGAAAAGATGTAAAAAATATTTACAAAAACGTGAGGGGTGTACTCACTTTTGTGAGGTACTGTACACTTATTGGGATTTTTCTTTTACCAAAAACATGTCGCAGAACACATATTTGCCTAAATTGATTAAGAAGTTCGATTTTTTATATTTTTTTTTTGTTGGATAAGTTTTATAGTAGAAAGTAAAAAAAATATATATATTTTTTTCAAGATTGTCGCTCTGCGCAATTGTCAGTTAAAGCAACACTGTGCCATATCGCAAAAATTTGTCTGGTCATTAGGGGGTAAAACCTTCCGGGGCTGAAGTGGATAAAGTTCATGTGCGTGTAAAGGCAGATGTCCCAATACTTTTGACAATATAGTGTATGTAAAGCACTGCATAAATTGACAGCGCTATCTAAATACTGTACCTGTAATAATAATAATGTGACGTGTTTTCTGTGCATTTCATAAAACATGCAAAAACAAATGATTTTGCGCAGATTACGAAATGCTCAGGTGTGATTGGAGCCTTAGAGGTGCTTTCAGGCCAAGTCCTAAAGAGCCTGTGAATCTTCCATTTAATGGTTATTCAGCAGATGGAATTTGTATTTTGAGAATGTCTGATCGAGGTCCAGGCCTACTACTAGTGATGCCAAAAACAGCTCTTAGCTGCAGGTTGTAAATTCCGATTTCCAACATCCCAAATTCTAATGACTAAGTTAAAAAAAAATATATATATATATATATATATATATATATATATATATATATATATATATATATTTCTTCTTGACTGAGGTGCAAGCTGAATTCCATCCCCAGTGTAGCACCCTCCTAGGTAGGTGCTAGTGAGAAAGTATAGTTTTGAGCTCTGTCTGCTTACCAGAGGGGCTGCAGGTAAACCTATATTGTTCTCTGCCTACCAGAGAGCAGGATCTGTTAGTGAGGTCTGCTCAGTGTGCTCAGTATGCGATTCATTCAGACTGGAGAGTGTTTCACGCTGATCCAATAGGGAAGCATGTTGGACAGTGGGAAGATTGGCAGAGGGCAGGTCGCCCAGGTTGCTGGGATACTGTATAAAAGCCAGGAGCACATGTGCTCGGGGTCTTTCGTTGGAGAGCGGAGTTCCGCAGGGAAGGGGCGGCTGTCTCCCTCCATAGAGGTGCAATGCGGTTGCAGTAGGTTGTTCTGAGGGCCAGAGGAGCGGTTGAGAGGAGCTGAACACAGAAGTCCAGGGAAGCTGACTGAGAGGGGAGACACTGGAGACCCTGTGGCTGCAGTATCGTGATTACAGGGACTCGTGTCAAGGGGCCTGACCTGAGGGGGGCCACCCCTGCTCATAGGATAGTCAGTGGACGGGTGTCAGCAGAAAGAGGATGCTAGGGAGAGTGTCCTGAAGGTAAAATAAGATATTGTCCACCAAGTCGTCTTGAGGGAAAACAAGAGACTTAATCCCATTCATCTAAAGTGGCAGGATGAATTAACAGCCTGGCTGTTCCATACCTACATACGAAGTAGAGAAGAAAGATGTCCTCAGATATTGTGAATATCGTATTTATCGGCGTATAACACGCACTTTTTCCTCCTAAAAATGGAGGAAAAAGTAGCAGTGCGTGTTATACGCCGATATAAAAAAAAAAGTCCAGAAAGCAGCGCCGAGAGGTAGAGGGGGACGGGCGGCGCCGAGGAGAAGGAAGGACGCGCTGTCATTGGAAGTCCCGCCTCCTATGCTGATGTCTATCATAGGCGCTGGGACTTCCGATGACATCCTGAATCATCCCTCGCAGCAGCTGTGGGGGGGGGGGGAGAAGGGGGCCAACATGAGGGAAGCATGGGCATTAGGGGGAATCGGCACTGCACGTAGTGTTTAGGGTGGGGCCAGGCACACCTGGCACACCCCATTCATGAAATCTGACCTGGGCACATGTATATGTAGTGTTTACTTATCTCTCTCCAAAGCCCAAAGTTCCGTGTCTTTCTGCTGCTCCTCTTTTATAAGCATGATAACTTCTGACAAGTTCTCCGACACAGCAGCTGGAAATTTGTATCGAGGTGGGTGCATATAGATAGATTAGCAGAGAGCTTGTCTATTCACAGCACAGCTCTGCATGTTTCTTCCTTCCTCTGCCTATGTGGAGAGAGGGGGGGGGCTGCCTTTCCTCCAATCACTTGTCACAAAGTGTATGCCAAGACTCCACACTCCAAAAAATATTGTAGCTGCTAATTTTTATATATTGGAACTTACCTGTCCATGATTCCCGCGATGTTGGCACCAGAAGCCGACATTCAGGGTAAGAGAACTCGGCCTTTCGGCCTCACAGCTTGTTTCCTACTGCAAATGCACGAAGCGCGCTGCGCCTTGTAATTTGCCTGGCGGCGGATGAAAAAGGAGAGGGCCAAACTTCAGAGGGACAGCGTGGCAGCGCTGTCCGCAGTCTCTTGAGTGTGGTGAAGGGTAACTGTCAAATACAGGTACCCGTTCCCCCCTCCCCCCCTTAAAGGTGCCAAATGTGGCCCCGGAGGGAAGAAGAATATAAGCAGAAGTTCCACTTTTGGGTGGAACTCTGCTTTAAGCCAGCTATACATGACTTAAATACAAATATTGCAGCGCTCAAAAAGACAATAAAGTGCAATAGCATTAAAGTGCACAAAATATATATAGTATCCCGATGATAGTATCCCAACATTGGGATACTATATATATTTTGTGCACTTTATTGTCTTTTTGAGCGCTGCAATATTTGTATTTATGATTATTTAGTGTATGTATATTTTGCACTTTTTTGCTACCAGCTATTGGTTGTTTTAGGTTTAAAGCGCTGATTCACTTTTATATCTTTATACAAGACTTGAAGTTTGGCTGATTCCTGCTGAATCGATCAGAGTGGCACCAAAAAGTTGATTTAAAAAATGGAAGGAGCCGGGGTAAAAAAAATGCAAAATTAAAAACTCCATTTAGACTCTCCCCAGCCAGCGAAGAGCGTCTCGGTTCTGGCAGGGTTACTCTTCCCGGGATGCTCTGCATTCTGTGTGCGTCACATCAGAGTGCAACAATGCTTTCAAGTGCGGACACATAACTCTGGAAAGAAATTCAGACGTATAATCTGGAGCTATTGACTGACAAAGGAGCATTCAAATGGGTTTCAAGGTGATGGAACAATTTGGATGTTTCATTTCAAAGCCAACGTGCGCAAGGCTCATTAGATCGCATTACTTCAGCGGCGCGCGGCACTGACAATAGGTGAAGTGTCAGGAGCGAATACTGCACAAGGGAGATGCATTCTTGGGTCATTTCACTCTATGACTTTTCACTTCACATAAAACCAGTTGGAGAGAGCTGTGCTTTCACTTCAATGAAGGGTCAGCGCGCCCAAAACACTCCGTTAGGTTTCAGTACCGAAATCTAGAGCTGCTAGCATTCAGCTTGTTTTTATTTTTTTTTAGCAAAAAAAAAAAAATGTAATAAAAAAACAGCGCCCTGCATACCCCGGGCATTAACTATATCCATATCCTCACGCAGACTCTCACGCTTACTGGTGAGCTCGGGGCAAACCGCTAAATACGCAGCTGAAATAAATATTTGGACACAGCTGTGCCAGCAAAAGGTTTCTATTTCTGTTCATCCAGTCCTGAAATTTGATCAGCCCTGTGAGGTGGCAAGATGGCTGCTTAGAGCAAAGATGGCTTGTAATCTCAAAGCGGAGTTCGGGTTGCAAAATCTTTACATTCGATTTTGTGGCATCCGCTTCCTTAGTGTCACCTGAAAAAGAATTGGATATTCCCGATTTTTTTACTTACCTTGTTTCAGAAGAAAATATACTCACATTTCCTTCCACTTCCTCCATCTGTGGCCGCGGCCCGCGCCGTCACTTCCTGTCCTGCAATGCGTCCTGGGAGCTCTTACTCATCACTCCCAGGAGGCAATGGGCAGTGACGTAGGCGGCCGGCCGCTCCTCTCATTGCATTATTTGCAAACAGGAAATAACGCGATGATAGGCGTCCCTATGTAAACCCTTACTATGCCGATCGCATAGTACTGGGCATGCGCGAGATTTCGCGCTGCATTCATCGGCCCCCTCCATCTAGAACCAGGAAGCAGGGCATACATTTGCATACTGCGTCTTCGGGTGACCAGGACAAAGATGGCGGCGCTCAGCAAACTTTTTATAAAGTAAGATTTTATGATTGCCAATCAACTATTAAACTGTCTAAAACCGGATTAGCGGATGTATGAAGGGCGGTGGATCACTGTTTGGGAAGTATTTATGAAAAAAAAATGATTCTGTGGCCGGAACTCCGCTTTAATCTCTTCTCTCCTTCTTATTTCATGTCTATGCAACCTTGCAAAAAAGCGTTAAAAATATATCTCATGATTTGGAATATTTTGCACCAAAAAATCCCTTCTTTGGAGAATGAGGAACCCTGTCTGGATATGGTGACCACAAGACACATATAAATCTTTGAAGGAAAATCCCTTTGAAGAATTGCAAAAACACATATAGATTGACTTTGAACTCCAAATTTGCTGAAGCTTTTACAAACTTTTGATTGGTCAAACAATATCTTGATACAACCTATTTTTTCATACGTCATATTGAATATTTAATCTCAAACGCGGAATAATACATTTAGATCACTTTGATTCAAATTACTGACTCTATGTAGCTACATATCTGATTTGATATCACTGACTAATGAGTATCTGAGAGGAAAAGATTCCACAACACCTGCAAGGCAGCAAAGTCGGTGATCTCATTTTTCTATACTTCACTTAAAGCGTAACTCCACTTTTGTTGAGAGAAAAACATTCCCCTCTGGGTGATCTCTGTACATTACAAGGATTTTAACAAACTTTGTTGCAGATTCCTACCTTTTGTTATTCTGAAGAAATCATTGTTTGTTCCTCTGTGCTGAGTGGGTCTAATGGGAGTGGTTTCATAATTATCTATCAGCTGTGGCAGCTGCAGGGCTCTAATGAGGAAATCTGCTGGGCCTGCCTCCCTTTAGATGGGTTCCTATTGGGAGTATCTCACCAAAAATTAAATATTTGTTGCAGGGGATGCCAGAAATCTGACATGTATCTTAGGCAGACTTCTGGGAAAATTAGTGAGCCAATCACAGAAGCAGGAAATGTTTCTGGGGGTGTGGTCAGTATACATTCTGTGTACAGAACAGCTCTAGGCGGCCATATTGCATTGCATTTTCAGAAAATTACAACAGCTGCAGGTAAAAAAGGAAAGGTCATTTTCAAGGCTTTTTTTCTCAGAAAATAGGTGCAGGGACTCCCCCTTCTGAGTCAACCCTTGTCTCCACCCCTACCCACCTCAGATCACTGTCCATTGGTTCCACCCCCTACTCACCTCCCAGCTCCGCCCCTTTTAGAGAATACAAGTACCATTTTGTGGTGCTAAGTAATTTTTTAGGAATCTGTTAATGATAACACGAAAGGCTGTAAAATTGACCCCTGCTGCCAGTGATAATAGACCCCTAGCAACAATAGATCCCCCAGCAACAATAGTGCCTCTTTAGCAACAATAGACCCCCCAACATCAACAGTCCCCCCATCACCAACAGATCCTGCCCACAACAATAGATCCCCCTCCAGCAACAATGGACCCCCTGCAACAAAATACCCACAAAGCAGCAATAGACCCCCCGCAGCAACAACAGATCTCCCAGCAGCCAGCATCAATAGACCATCCAGCAGTCAGCATCAGTAGACCTCTCCCTCAACAGTAGATTCCTGCCAGCAACATAGGACCCCCCTGCATCAATGGTGTCAGTGGGAGGAATAGTGTCTCATCATTGGTGTCAGTGGGAGGAATAGAGTCCTATTGTTGGTGTCATTGGGAGGAATTATGCCCCATTGTTGGTGTCAGTGGGAGGAATTATGCCCCATTGTTGGTGTCAGTGGGAGGAATTATGCCCCATTGTTGGTGTCAGTGGGAGGAATTATGCCCCATTGTTGGTGTCAGTAGCAAGAAATATGCCCTATTGTTAGTGTCAGTTACAGGAATTATGCCCCATCATTGGTGTCAGTAGAAGGAAGTATGTCCTATTGTTGGTGTCAGTTGAAGGAAAGATGTCCCATTGTTGGGTTCAGTGGCAAGAACAATGTCTCAAGGGCTGGATAATGGCAAGTAAAGGGCCACATCTGGCCCACGGGCTCCAGTTTGGAGATCACTGCTTTATGCAAAATTAAAAAAAAAAGCTTTGCCTATAGTTCTACTTTAACTGTGTGCCTTACAAGTGGAATGTGTGCATTATATGCTGCTTTTACTGGTAGATGTAGCCGATTTTTCTCCCTGCTTTGCAAGGCTAAAAAAAAAACAGCCCCGCCTTTGCTCCATGTACAGAGCTCTATGTTGTTAGTAAACACAGGGCTCTGTATTGTGACTCGCTAAGCCGATCAGCAGGTCCCAGCCATAAATCATTGGCTGGGGCCTGCTGATAAGTTTGTGCTGTACTAAATTACGGCACAGACTGAGCGGCGCGTGCTATTGCCCGATACCCGGAAATGCCTGATCACGTACATACTGTATATGTGATCCGGCCCACTTTGCCATATATGTGCATTAGGCGAATCACAAGTGGTAAAACACAATTTTTTACATTGATCTCGTTTATATAAACATGGAATAAATAAAAGTGTTCCTTTAAAACAAACACACTTTATCATTAAATATAACCCCATTATTCCCCCTTCATGGCCAGGGCATTTTTTGCTATTCAGTACTGCGCTACTAAAACTGGCCAATTGCGTGGTCATGCAACGCTGTCCCCAAATTACATGTTTCCCATTTTTTTTTTTTACACAAATAGACCTTTCTTTTGGTGATATTTGATCAACACTGGGTTTTTTATTTTTTTAGCATATAAAAAAAAAGAAAAAGACTAAAAATTTAGAAAAACATTATTTTTTAATTTTAACGTAATCCGGCGCAAAACGGTCACCCTGTGGCCATTTATGTGCATGTGGTTTAAACACATTATTTACATTGGTCTCTTTTACATAAACATGGAATAAAAAGTCGATTTCCTTACACGTTATCGTTACATCATAACCCCATCATTCCTCCTTCAGGACCAGGGCATTTTTTGCTATTCAGCACTGCGCTACTATAACTGGCAATTGGCGATCATGCAAATCTGTACGCAAATTAAATTTTTACAATTTTTTTCACAAAAGGCGACCTTTCTTTTAGTGGTATTAGATCACCACTGGGTTTTTTATTTTTATCATATAAACAAAAAAAAAAAAAACGGAAAATTTCTAAAAAACATTTTTTTACTTTTATGTGATCCAGCGCAGAATGGTCGTCACCATATATGTGCATGTGGTTAAAAAACATTATTTACACTGATCTCTTTTACATAAAACATGGAATAAATAGTGGATTGCCTTTAAAACACACTTTATCGTTACATCATAACCCCATCATTCCTTTCAGGACCAGGGCATTTTTTGCTATTCAGCACTGCGCCACTATAACTGGCAATTGCGCGATCATGCAAAACTGTACGCAAATTAAATTGTAACCATTTTTTCCACAAAAAAAGACCTTTCTTTTGGTGTTATTTGATCACCACTGGATATTTTTTTTTTTTTATCATATAAACAAAAAAGACATAAAATGTTGAAAAATGTTTTTCTTACTTTTATGTGATCCGGCGCAGAATGGTCGCCCCCCATTGCCAAATATGTACATGTGGTTAAAACGCATTATTTACATTGATCTCTTTTACATAAACATGGAATAAATAGTAGATTGCCTTTAAGACACACTTTATCGTTACATCATAACCCCATTATTCCTTTCAGGACCAGGGCATTTTTTGCTATTCAGCACTGCTCTACTATTACTGGCAATTGCGCGAACATGCAAAACTGTACGCAAATTACATTTTTTTTCACAAAAAAAAGACCTTTCTTTTGGGGGTTTTTGATCACCACTGGGTTTTTTATTTTTTATCATATAAACAAAAAAAGACGGAAAATGTTGAAAAAAAAAAAACATTTTACTTTTATGTGATCCAGCGCTGAACAGTCGCCCCATTGCCATATATGTGTGCATGTGGTTAAAACACATTATTTACATTGATCTATTTTACATAAACATGGAATAAATAGTAGATTGCCTTTAAAACTCATTTTACCGTTACATCATAACCCCATCATTCCCCCCTTCCCTTTTGTAAAGTCCTGCTCCTGGCTGGCTCGCCAATTGCTGGATTCCTATAAAGCTCTGTGCAACAAATCAATGTTGCCAGTCATATTGCCCTTCTGCATTGTATAAGGAGTGGACAGGGCAGCATGTGTAGGTGCTCCATTCCCACAAGTAGTCGGGTTTTCCTGGAGCAACCGTCGGTGATCTTAAAGTCTGAGCTCGATGGACATGTATCTTTTTTTTTTCTAGCCTAACCCTTGACTGCAACCAGGGTCATTAATTAATCATTCTGCAACTACTGGGTCCCTTATCAGGAATGACTCAGACAATATTAATGCATAATGCCTGCAACACTTTCATGCTAAGAGCCACTATAATGTTTCATAGCGTCCTTCCAGCTATTTCTCGCAGTGGTCCCTTTGCTGTTCTCCATGCGAGAAGCCATTTTCTCCATAGTCTGTGCCGCTGGTGTTTGTGCTGCCTTAGAAAGTAACTGATTATAAAAGCAGGAAGCCTCCGGGGGCTCTTTAACCCCTCTGGTGAGATTTCTTTCCCTCTCTGCCTGCAATGCATTTTAATCACCCCCGCTGATCCCAGCCATTGTACAGGCACACACAGTATGTCCATTGTTCGGGTATTGTCACAGGCTGCTACAGCCCGCTCGCCTGCAGAGATACAATTAACATATCGCAGCTACATGGAACTCTGTAACATCATGCTCTACTAAAGCAACATGCTAAGGCTTCTGAATACTCCTCTATGCGCAATTACATTTGATTAACAATCTAGTCCATCAGCCAATCGGGTGGCAGACGCAATTAAGCTAGGCACATTAAATGGCTATGACAATTTACTATATTGCATTCTCTGGAAAAAAAAAGAACTCTTCTGCATAGAGGACATTTCTTTTTCCGCTATGGCAAGTAACAATGTGGTGAGTGCCGGAAAATAAAAAAAAACTACAGCAGCCAATAGGAATTCATTGCTAATTTCAATCAAAGGGGTCCCCCTTTTTGGAGTATATATATACACTGTATGTTGTAGACCTATACGTCAAGGTTACCATAGGGCTATGTTAATAGGCTTGTTATGATTGCAATTTAAACAGTAACAGAAGGACTAAAATACATACACTATATTTCCAAGGGTATTGGGGGATGGCTGCCTTTACACGCACATGAACTTTAATGGCATCCCAGTCTTAGTCCGTAGGGTTCAATATTGAGTTGGCCCACCCTTGGTAGCTATAAAAGCTTCAACTATTCTGGGAAGGCTGTCCACAAGGTTTAGGAATATGTCTATGGGACTGTTTGACCATTCTTCCAGAAGGGCATTTGTGAGGTCAGGCACTGATGTTTGGTGAGAAGCCCTGGCTCGCAGTCTCCACTATAATTCATCCCAAAGGTGTTCTATCGGGTTATGGTCTGGACTTTTAGCAGGCGAGTTAATTTCCTCCACCCCCAACTGGCTCATCCATGTCTTTATGGACCTTGATTTGTGCACTGGCCCAAATCATTTGGTGGAGGGGGTATTGTGGTGTGGGGTGGTTTTTCAGGGTTTGGGCTTGGCCCCTTGGTTCCAGTGAGGGGAACTCTTAAGGCGTCAGCACACCAAGACAATTAGGACAATTTCATAATCCCAACTTTGTAGGAACAGTTTGGGGATGGATCCTTCCTTTTCCAACATGACTGCACACCAGCGCACAAAGCGAGGTCCATAAGGACATGAATGAACAAGTTTGGGGTGGAGGAACTTGACTGGCCTGCACATAGCCCTGACCTTAAGCTAATCCCCTGCCTGCCCACTTGGCTGGGGATTATCTGGGGCCCTCATCAATACTCCAAGCAGCCCCTCCTAACTTGCCACGCATTTTTTCTGGAAGCTTCTCCAAGGTTCCAGCAAGTAGGGGGAGGTACCAGAGATGCTGCTTGCTGAGTCATCCAGCCTCCCTGGGTCACTCAACTTAGACCCAGATTCAGCCCAGGCTTGGCTGCCAGCCAACCTAAATTTACCTACACTACAGCTTACAACTTTGTACACTAGCACACTAGGCTAGAGCGTGCTACATATTCATATACTACCAGCAAGGGGTGAGCTTGGGTTTTGTCTGAATGTGGGAGTTGCCTGTACTGATAGGGCCACTGAGCTGCGGGCAGAAAAGTACACATCCCAAGGCTAAATGTAACAAAGGAGCAGGGAGGCTTGTGACATTATTGCTTTGAAATAGGGGCACATTAGGTCAATGGTATTGTCTCAATAGGGCCATGTTGCCATATTAGATCAATGATGTCATGAGCCTCCCCACCCTTTTCCATATTGGGCCGGCGGGGATGTGATCATGTGCTTCCCACAGGTTTGGGTGAACTGGATCCAGATCTGGTTTGGATCTGAAAAAACTTATCCCTAAATACCAGCATTGGGTGGAGAATAAAGCAGGTGTGGAACGCCCATGAACAGTGTACAGTCTCAGCTCCAGAGGACCCAAAGTTTGCTTTATTTTGCTGGCAGTTTACTTCTGCTTTAAGAGGGAGAAATTGCAAGAGAAAAAAAGGAAGAGATGTGGAAAAATGTAAAGATAGAGATGGAAAGTATGGGGCAGATTGTGGAGGGAAAGAGTAAAAATGAAGGGAAGGAATAAAAGTAAAGGAAAGGACACATTTTCAGAAATGGGGGGGGGGGGTAATTATTTCTGCAATACTAATACACAGAAAGAAGAGAGAGGACACTGGATGGAATTCAATCAATCAATTAAACCATATTTCTGGTGGTATGGCCCTCTAGGAGCTCCTGTGCCTGATTTGAAAAGCCCTATCAGTAGTTTTGAGAGAGGGATCAAGGACAGTGATAGAGAAGAAGAGGGAGAAAGGGGAGAAGAAGAGAGAGAGAGAGAGAGAGAGAGAGGGAGGGGGAGGGAGAGAGAGAGACAGAGAGAGAGAGAGAGAGAGAGAGAGAGAGAGAGAGAGGGATGGAGAGAGAGAGAGAGAGAGGGAGGGGGAGGGAGAGAGAGAGAGGGGGGGGGGATGGATGGAGAGAGAGAGGGGGGGTAGAGGAAGAGAGAGGGAGAGAGAAAGGGGGGAGAGAGAGGGGTATAAATAGAGGGAGGGAGAGAGGGGGAGGGAGAGAGAGGGGGAGAGGGAAGGAGAGAGAGGGGGAGAGGGAAGGAGAGGGAGGGGGGGGGGAGAGGGAAAGAGAGAGAGAGAGAGGGGGAGAGAGAGAGAGAGAGAGGAGAAGAGAGAGACAGAGAAAGAGAGAGAGAGATAGAGAGAGAGAGAGGAGAAGAGAGAGACAGAGATAGACAGAGATTGAAGAAGAGAGATAAGGATAATATAGGGAAGGGAGGAAGAGAGGGAGAGAGGGAATGGTGGGGGGAGAAAGAGAGAAAAAGTAAAAGGGAGAGAGAGGGATAGAGAGTAACTCAGATAGCAAGGATAATTTGCCACAAATGTGTGGCAGTGTTGAATTTTAAGTCTGGTAACTTGCTGCAAATTGTCACTGGCCAGTTGTACACTTGCAGAGCACTTGAAGCACAAGTTCTAGTTGATACTTTTCCAATTTGTAGCAAATTTGCGTGGCAAGTCTCTAGCAAGAGCAAAGTTGCAGTGATGAGTCTACAGCAAGATCTCTGCAAGTCTACACCATGAAAATTCAGTCACAGTGCCCCCTGTGGTGGGATGAGTATTGCACAGCATAACAGAACCAGAATTGGCAGCAGACTTGCAGAATGTTTGAAAATAAAGTCAATCTAGAGTCATGCAATGCGGACTTGCTGCAATTGTGCAATAAACTTGTGAAGCCTGGCAAGTCTAGCAATAGCTTAGCAAGTCATTATCAAACTTGCAGCTCAATTTCTTGCTATCTGGGAAAGAGAGAGCACAAAGTAATGAGAGGGGGGGAAGGAGAGAGAGGGAGATAGACAAAGAGGGGGGAAGGGAGAGGGGGGGATGGAGAGGAAGAGGGAGAGAGCAAGAGAAAGAGAGAGGAAGAGTATGAGAGAGAAAGAGAGAGGGAGAAAGAGAGGAAGTGTGAGTGAAAGAGCAAAAGGAGGAGCGGGAGAGAGAGGAGGGAGAGAAAGAGATAGAGATGGGGGGTGAGAGAGAGGAAAAAAGAGGGAGAGCAAAACAAGGAAAAAGAGAAAGCAAAGCGGGGGGGGGAGGGAGGGGGAGGAAAAGGGAGAGGGCAAGAGAGTAAAAAGAGAGGAGGGGGGAGCGAGGGAGCAAAATGAGGAGAGGGAGGGAGAGAGAGAAAGAAGGTGAGCGAGGGGGGGGGGGAAGAGCCAGAGATGGAGAGAGGAGAAAAAAGGGAGAAAGTGATAGATAGATCAAGAGGAGGTGGAGGGTCATGGGGAGGGAGAGAGAAGAAGTGTACAAATTGAAGAAGAGAAAGAGAAGGGGGTGGAAGGAGCAAGAGAGAGGGAGAGAGAAAAGGAGACAGAGGGAGAGGGGAAACAAAGGAGGGGGGAGAGTAAGAGAGAGGGAGAGAGAAAAGGAGACAGAGGGAGAGGGGAAACAAAGGAGGGGGGAGAGGTAGAGAGAGGGAGAGAGAGGAAGAGAGGGAGGGAGAGGAGTGGAGTATGCTGTCCAGTTCTGGGCACCGGTCCTCAGAAAGGATGTGCTGGAACTGGAGAAAGTCCAGAGAAGGGCAACAAAAATAATTAGGGGAATGGAGGACATCAGCTATGAGGAAAGACTACAAGCACTGAACTTATTCTCTCTGGAGAAGAGACGATTGAGGGGGGATATGATATCAATGTACAAATACTGTACTGGTGACCCTAGCATAAGGAACAAACTATTCAGAGAAAGGAGATACAATATGACACGTGGCCACTCACTAAAACTTGAGGAAAGGCGGTTTAACCTTAAAGTGCGTAAGGGGTTCTTCACTGTAAGAGCGGTAAGGATGTGGAATTCTCTTCCACAAGCAGTCGTATCAGTGGGGAGCATTGATAGTTTCAAAAAACTATTGGATGGACACCTTAAAGACCACAACATAGAGGGGTATACAATGTACGGTTAAAAGCAAACACACACACACATCATAGGTTGAACTGGATGGACTGATGTCTTTTTTCAACCTCACTAACTATGTAACTATGTAACTATGTAAGGAGAGGGGAAGGGGAAGAGAGACAAAGAGAGAGAGGGGAACCGAGAGGAAGGAGGAGAGAGAGAGCAAAAGGGGGAGAGGGAGAGAGAAAAAGAGGGTGACAGGGGGAGAGAGAGGAAGGAAGAGGGAGAGAGCAAGAAAAGGAGAGGGGAAGGGGATGAGGGACAAAGAGCAAGAGCAAAAGGAGGAGGGGGAGAGATAAGAGGGAGGGGAAGAGAAAGAGAAGGGAGAGAGAGGAAAATAGGGAAAGAGCAAAAGAGGAGAGGGAGAACGAGAGAGGGGGAGGAGAGGGAGAACAAGAGAGGGGGGGAGAGCCAGAGAAGGAGAGAGGAGGAGAGAGAGTGGGGAGGAAGAGAGAGTGAGCAAGAGGAGAAGAGGAGAAGAGGGGAAGAGGAAGAGAGAGGAGGGGGGAGCGAGGGAGCAAAACTAGGAGAGGGAGAGAGAGAGAAGGTAAGCGGGGGGGGGGGAGGGGAGAGCCAGAGATGGAGAGAGGAGAAAATAGGGAGGGAGGGAGAGAGAGCAAAAGGATGAGAGAGGTTATGGAGAGGGAGAGAAAAGAAGTGTAGTAAAGGGAGAATAGAGAGAGAGAGAGAGAGGGGAGAGGAAGAAGAAAGAAAGAGGGGGAGAGAAAAAGAGACAGAGGGAGAGAGATAGGAAGGGAGGGAGTTGGGGGGGTGAGAGATACAGATTCACACTCTCTCTACTCGGTATAGCACATAGTATAGTTGATGACTCTGTATGACAATGGGATAGACAGACCAAGAAACAAAGACTGAAGGATATATAAATAGATAAAACAACCCGCAAGCCACCATATGTTTCCAATAACAGGTTTTGAGGGCTAGTCAATTATATTAAGTACGAAGAAGAAATCTATAAGCTGGTTAACAAACAAACATTCTCCTTGGCTTTTTTTTTTTTCCCTTTTTTTTCTCCCCGTCCAGATTTAAATAGAAATTTCATCTTGAGAATCTTCTAAACATCATAGACAACAAGTTGGTGTAGCCGGGATTGCTATGGAAACTGTAACGGCACACAAGTGTAGCACAGGATGTGTGTGCCGTCTTATCTCCCCTCCGATAGAAGGTGGGAAGAGGAGATGGTATCATTCCAGGTTATTCCACTAAAACTCCACAAATTATCGTAGGGACTTATACACAGCCTGCGGGAAGAGCGGGTGATGGGGAGAAGTTGACGGGTATACTATGTTACATAGGGACATATATTCCCTGCGCAGGATATAGCACCTCCTATGACAAATAAGAAGAATATGCCACCTGCCAGGTAATGTAAATCAAGCATCAGATATATTTTTCTTGTTAAGTCCATGCATACTACATAATATGTAAGTGTAACATTTTCATTTATTTATTACTTCCTATGAAATCCCGTTATTCCAGAAAATTGAGTTTATTTACTAAAGCTGGAGAGTGCAAAGTCAGGCTCATTTCTTCATAGAAACCAATCAGCTTCTACCCTCAGCTTGTTAAGTTAAGCTTTGGCAATAAAACCTGTAAGCTAATTGGTTTCTATGCAGAAATGAGCCTGATTTTGCACTCTCCGGCTTTAGTAAATAAACCCCAATTCCTTCTTCGTTTCTCTCCAGAAAGACAGAACCATTCTTATTTCCACATCATCCCAGGCCACTATCTACTTTCTGAGCTTGCCAGCTTAGAGATGACAAAATCATATAAATCCTGTGCAGTTCTTGTGTTCCCAAATGGTTGACACAAATCAGTCCCCTGCTGCAGATTCCCACCTTGGGACTTACTAAAAAGTTATAAGGTTGCAGACTGATCACTGGGGGAGAGGTGAGTGAGGAAGTGTTTCCTCCTGCCGGCAGATGACTGATGACATCATCCTAGCCTAGGATTGGAGCTGAAGGGCGGCTTTACAAGTTTCACCTCATAACATATTATATATTAACATATTATAAATAAATATATTAATACTAAAATAATACAAATAATATGAGAACATTAGTAATAATATTAAAAATATTTTATATATATATATATATATATATATATATATATATATATATATATATATATATATATATATATATATATACTATATTGTCAAAAGTATTGGGACACCTGCCTTTACACGCACATGTACTTTAATGGCATCTCAGTCTTAGTCCGTAGGGTTCAACATTGAGTTGGCCCACCCTTTGCTGCTATAACAGCTTCTACTCTTCTGGGAAGGCTGTCCACAAGGTTTAGGAGTGTGTCTATGGGAATGTTTGACCATTCTTCTGGAAGCACATATGTGAGGTCAGGCACTGATGTTGACCAAGAAGGCCTGGCTCGCAGTCTCCGCTCTAATTCATCCAAAAGGTGTTCTACTCAGGTTGAGGTCAGAACTCTGTGCAGGCCAGTCAAGTTCCTTCACCCCAAACTCACTCATTCATGTCTTTATGGACCTTGCTTTGTGCACTGGTGTGCAGTCATGTTGGAACAGGAAGGGGCCATCCCCAAACTGTTCCTACAAAGTTGGGAGCATAAAATTGTCCAAAATGTCTTGGTAGGCTGACACCTGAAGAGTTCCCTTCACTGGAACTAAGGGGCCAAGCCCAACCCCTGAAAAACAACTTCATACTATAATCCCCCCTCCACCAAATGATTTGGACCAGTGCACAAAGCAAGGTCCATAATCACACGGATGAGCGAGTTTGGGGTGGGGTGGGGCAACTCAATATTAAACCCTATGGACTAAGACTGGGATGCCATTAAAGTTCATGTGCGTGTAAAGGCAGGCGTCCCAATACTTTTGACAATATCTATCTATCTATCTATCTATCTATCTATCTATCTATCTATCTATCTATCTATCTATCTATCTATCTATCTATCTATCTATCTATCTATCTATCTATCTATCTATCTATCTATCTATCTATCTATCTATCTAATCTATCTATCTATAATGTAAAAGTGATTACTACTGTATTATAGTATATTTGTTATATTATTATTTAGTATTATAGATTTTAATAATATTTATAATAATAATTAGAGATTACAGATTATTATATACATACTTATAGATGATATAGTATGGAAGGATTGTATATATACAGTAATAAGTAATAGAGTATTATATTCATAATATTTGTTTATATAGTATATATATATATATATCTATATCCATCTATCTATCTATCTATCTATCTATCTATCTATCTATCTATCTATCTATCTATCTATCTATCTATCTATCTATCTATCTATCTATCTATCTATCTATCTATCTATATATATATATCATATGATAGAATTTACAATCTATAGGTATTATACTATATATAGCTATAATATAATAATAAAAATAATCTTATATTTTTATATACACAAACTGTGCATATATATATATATTGTTTTTTTGTCTTAATAGATAAATAGATAAATAGATAGATAGATAGATATAGATTGTATTTTACATTCTTCAGGTTCAAAACAAAGAACAAGCTATAGTTATTGAGACAGTCCTCCTAAACTTTCAGAACAGAAATTTTGTTAAAATTCCAATAAAATAGTGGCTTGTTAGGAAGCTACCCCCATTGTTATTGCTAAGGGACCACAGGTGACAGTATAATACCCTTTCTTCCCAATATAAAGCCATCATATTGCAAATACCAGCAGAGTTATGAGAGTGCATTATAATGGGAATATGCTATCCTATCCAAAGCAAGCAGTAGTGCCTTATCTGCCTCTAAATATAGAAGCCCTCTTCTGTATGTATATCTAATTATTCCTTATGGAAGGTAAACACCATCTATCATGAAATTACCTTGCTGCCATGTACATTCTCTTGCATGTAATCCTAGAAAAAGCTCTCAGAACAAAGTACCGTATTTACTAGCTGGAATGTATACACCAGCTGCGGGGGACCGAGCCGCCCCTCAGTTAAGATAAACCTGGTAACTGCGATAGCGGTTAACTGGTTGCATTACAAATGTAATGGATACGGAGGCATGAAGGCTATGGGCCTGCGGTGTGAAATCCCTGCCATTTGAAAGCATTAGTTCATGTTCATCCTATTTTCTGAAAGACGCCATATATGAATGATCAAAAAACCGCAACATTTTATATTACAGATGGGGGGGAATAAAAAAAGGAAGGTCTATTTAATTTTTTTATGATTTTTTTTAAATGATTTCTGACGTAAAGTGGTTGCAAAGGCATAAGGTTTTACAAAAAAAAAATGAAGCTTGCTACTTGGTAACATCCATTCCATCAATTCTTTATTGGCTAAATGGCAGCGTACAGCAGTAACATGCAAAGGTGTTTTGGCCAAAGCCCTACAGCAAGGTTTCTAACCTTATGGTAACAAACCTTCCATGATCAGACCCCCAATATATCCTGGGCTCATTTTTTGGCCCAGCACTGTGCCCGTCTGCAGCAGCACTGGTCTCTCTCTCCATTGACTCCTACTGCTGTCAATCAAAGCTTTGAGGAGGGAGCAGGGGGTGGGGCCCAGCTGCTCTGTGTGCCTATGGATTAACATAGCTCGGGAGCGCGCCCACATAAGTGCCCCCACAGCACAAGGCTCGCTAAGGGGCACAGAAGGAATGGACAGCGCCAACGGGGTACCCCAGAAAAGGAGGTTTGGGGTCACCCTGTGGAATACCATTTAACAAAGCAGGTAAGTATAACATGTTTATTTTTTTAGGAAAAAGTATATGCCTTTACAACCCCTTTAAAGTGACACTCACTTTCCCTATCAACTGCCGCAAGATAAAGCTATATAAAACTGGCAGATGAAAGATTTTACCTAAAGCAACCAATCAGCATTCTTCAAAAACGCAGCTTCTGTATCTCTACATTGCTCTTCTAGATCTTCTGTTTCCTGCCTGGTGGCTCTTTTAATATATGATATTGTTGATCTAAGTGCCCCCCGTAGATATGCTTTCAAGGTATCCCAAAAGATCAAATCTCTTTGGGATCCATGTATTTCTAAAAATATCTGCAATTGTTCAGGTATACGATCGTGTGTTCCAATCTGTGACAACCAATATGGCTGAAATTTCCAGTTTTGCTTCATTCCCTCAATTCCTATTGCTATATTTACCAGGAGTGGTGAGTGATCAGACACTCCTCTAATCAGATATTCAACAGAGACAACCCTAGAAATAATTTTATCATTTCCCAGCGCCAGATCTATTCTTGACAGACATCCCCTTCCTGGGATGGCCCAGGAATAAGCCCTGGTCTGGGGATTAAGCATTCTCCACAAATCTCTCCATCCAAATTCCTCCCCTAACTCACGAAGCATAAGTGGTTTTCGAGTTCTTTTTAGGGGGGGTCCATGCCTGTCCACCAGTGGGTCCCACAGAAGATTAAAATCTCCCAGGCATAGCACTAATGCCTCTGGGTATAAACTTGCAAATAGCATAGCTTCTTTAATTACACTTAATGTAGCAGGTTACACCTAATGTAGCAGGTCCAATCAGCATTCTTAAGTGAATAAATCATACATGATTAGTTTTTATAGTTTACTGCAGACTACAGCACCCAATGTTATGAATCGTACAGTATGGGACATTTATTGCCCAAGACCTAAGCCTCGTACACACGCGTCGAAATTCGGCAGGGAATTTTCGTCCGACGACCGATCTGCCGATTTTCGGCTTGTTAGTATGATGCTTCCGACAACCGACTCCGACTTTTCGGCCGAAAAAAATCTGGTGTGCAGGCTATATAATTTTTGTCCGCCGTCAAAACACGGCTGATTTCCGTGCACTCAGTACAGTTTTCGACAGGGAAAAATCTAATGAGCAAGACTGGGCATGCTCAGAGAAGAAAGAACACAAAGAAAGCAAACCAACACATGACATCACTTCTGAAGTAGATTTTTGTTGTGCGAGAAAATTTGTGTGCAGTCTAGGCACATTCCAACCAACAAAACACCACTCTGGACAAAAGACGGACGATCGGTCGGCCGATAATCGTTGCATGTGTACTAGGCTTTAAGCTTCAACAGGATAAATCAGTTGAGTAGATATGGTCATCTTCTTTACATCAGATGCTCTAGGAATGAAAATCCCAGGAGACATACCCAAATGTAAGGAAGCCAAGGAGATGCTGGTGGGATTATGTTCCTCAGATAAAATGGGGATGCCTTGGATTCCCTGTGAAATTCTGGGGTATGTAGCATCATCTGGATCATCTCCCTCACGCACCTTTTTCTATAAACTGCTAAATAAAAAGGGTAAATTGATTTTACCTATAGCAACTGATCAGCATTCTCAACTGAATTATATCATATCTGATCAGATCTTATAATGTATTGCAGACTACAGAACTTAATGTTATGAACCGTACAGTAAAGGACATCTATTGCCCAACACTTGAGCTTCATCAAGAGATGCCGACTGAGTAGGTATGGTAACCTCCTTTACATTAAATGCTCAAGGAAGGCTAATCCCAAGTAGATGATAGTGGTATTACGTTTCTCAGATGATATGGGGACACCTTTGAATCCCCATGAAGTTCTGGGTATGTAGATGGGTAATGAAAGCCTGGATCATCTCACCCACTCTCTTTTACCTATGAACTGCTACAAGGCTTTTTTTCTCAGAGAATAGGTGCAGGAACTCCTCCCTTCTGAGTCACCCCTTAACTCTGTCCCCTACCCACCCCAGAGCACCATTCCTTGGTTTCACCTCCTACCCACCTCCCAGTACCACCCCTTTTAGAGAATTAATGATAACAAGAAAGGCAATATAATAGATCTAGAAACAATGGACACCCCAGCGACAATAGATCCACCCCTGCAACAATGGACTTCCAACATCCAGCATCAATAGACTCTCCAGCAGCATTAGTCCCCTCCTTTAACAGTAGATCCCTCCCAGCAATGATTTATTCCCTGCAACATGATACCCCACCAGCAACAACAGACTTCCCCAGCAACAATAGACCTTCTGCACAAATAGATCCCCTCCAGCAGCAAATAGATCCCCTCCAGCAACAAATCGATCCCCTCCAGCGACACTAGATTCCCCAGTAGCCAGCATCAATAGACCCTCCAGCAGCCAGCAAAAAAGACCCCTCCCTCAACAATAAATCCCTCCCAGCAACAACTGACCCACCAGCAGCAAAAGACCCACCCCAGCAACAATAAATCCCTATGAGCAACAGAGGACCTCCCCAGCAACAATAGACCCCCATCCTCTGATGCAATAGATTCCCTATTAGCCAGCATCAATAGACCCTCCAGCACACCCCAGCACCCCTTGCCATTACATACATTCAGTTCTGGAGGTTCCGGAACTGCGTTCCCCCGCGTTCCCGCTGAAAAAAAGCCCTGAACTGCTACATGAAATGGGTAGATAGATGATTTTACCTATAGCAACCAATCCGCATTTTCAAGTGAATACAATCTTATATGACCAAATCTTATAGTTTACTTCAGACTACAACACCCATTGTTATAAATCGTACAGTATAGGACATCCATTGCCCAAATCTTGAGCTTCAAGAAGAGATGCCATTTGAGTAGGTATGGTCATCTTCTTTACAGTAGATGCTTTAAGAAGGCTAATCCCAGGAAACAAACCCAGTTGGGAGGATGCCAAGGAGATGCTGGTGAGATTACATTCCTCAGATAACCTGGGGACACCTTGACATTTCCATGAAGGTACGTGGTATATAGCTTGGTAATGGAACCATTGATCATCTCATTTACTCAGATTTTCCTATCAACTGCTACAAATAATAGGTAGATGATTTTACCTATATCAACAAATCAGTATTCTAAAGTGATTTAAATCATATCTGATCAGATCTTTTAGTTTACTGCAGACTACAGCACCCAGTGAATCATACAGTATGGGACATCCATTGCCCAACATGTAAACTTCATCAAGAGATGTCAGTTGAATAGGTATGGGCACCTTCTGTACATCAGATATATTAGAGGAGGCCAAGGAGATACTGGTAGAATTATGTTCCTTAGATCAGTGGTCCTCAACTCCGGTCCTCAGGGCCCACTAACAGGCCAGGTTTTAAGTATTACCTTGGGGAGATGCAGACTAGAGTACTGCAATTACTGAGCAGCAAATTATATCACCTGGGATGTATTTCAGTTACCTTGCAAACCTGGCCTGTTAGTGGGTCCTGAGGACCAGGGTTGAGGACCACTGCCTTAGATGATATGGGGACACCTTGGAATCTCCCATAGATTCTGGGTTATGTAGCAGGGTAACAGAAGTCTGGATCATCCCCCTTACCTTACTTTCCCTATCAACAGCTACATAAAATGGTAGATCCCTGGTTATACCTATAGCAACCAATCAACATTATCAAGTTAATTAAATCATATCTGATCAGATCAAGTTTACGGCTGACTATAGCACCTAATGTTATGAATTGTACAGTATGGAACATTCCTTGCCCAAGACTTGAGCTTCAACAAGATATATCAGTTGAATAGGTATGGTCCCCTTCTTTACAGGAAAGGCTTTATGCTGGCTACTCCCAGGAGACATAGCTAATTGGGAGAAGCCCAAGGAGATGCTGGTGGGATTACGTTCCTCAGGTGACATGGGGACAACTTGGGATCCCCATGAAGTTATGGGGTATGTAGCTGGGTAACAGAAGTCTGGAATATTTCCCTTGCCCAGCTTTCCCTATCAATTACAACATAAAATGGTAGATGGATGGTGGACTACAGCAACTAATGTTATGAACCTTATGATATAGGACATCCTTTGCCCAAGACTTAAGCTTTATTTAAAAGATGTTAGTTGAGTAGGTTTAGTCACCTTATTTGCGGTAGATGCTTTGGAAAGGCTGATCCCAGGAGACATACCCAATTGGGATGAGGCCACGGAGATGCTGGTGGGATTATGTTCCTCAGATGACATGGGGGAATCCCCATGAAGTTCTGGAGTATGCAGCTGGGTAACAGAAGCCTGGATCATCTTACTCACCCTGCTGCCCCTGTCAACCGCTACATGAAATGGGTGGATGGATGATTTTACCTATAGCAACGAATTAGCATTCTCAAGTGAATTAAATCAAACCTGATCAGATCTTATA